>NC_072796.1:65877963-66177963 GCF_028583425.1 Eublepharis macularius | reverse complement strand
GGGGGTTAGAATGTTTCTGGTGCCACTGGCAAGCGGCGCTGGGAGCACTTTAACATTTAAATCCCCCCTTGCTCTATGAGCTCTATAGCCTTTTCAGCATCAGTGTCCACCTATTGGCATAGTCTTCCAGAAGATGTACAAAGAGCACTTTTGTGGATTAGATTCCACAAGATAAGGTAGCTTTATTCCAGAAAACCTTCAGTTAAAACCTTGTGGTTTGTTGAGTTCACTGTATTTTGTGTCCTTGAAAACATCCTACTAAAATGGTTGTGGTTTGATATATTTTAATAATTTTATTGTATTTTAATTGTAAGTGACTTCAAGAGAAAGAGTAGCAAGGTATACAATTTCTAAATAAATAAATAAAGTCGTTAAACCCATAGTGAAACAATAAAGTTCAGAGAAACAACATTCTATATGTAATTAAAGCATGAGCAAATGAGATGGATTTCAAATTTTATCTGAAAATATTAATAGGTGTATAGGGGAATCTGCATGGGGAACAAGATGGCCTTGTCTCCAACAGCCACCCATCTAAGCTCTGACAGTAGAAGCATCCAAAGAAGGGGCTGCTAATGATCTTAATTAGCATTTGATTAAATTGTTTCCAGAAACAAATGGGAATCCCATTAAATTCTTTCAAAACTGGGGAAATATAATTACAGGGAGAACCCTAGTTAATAATGTAGCTTCCATATTTTCTTCATAAACTCTCTTGGCCAAGCTAATGTTATGGTTCTAGCAGAGGGAAAATTTGAAACAGTGTCAGTAGGGTGTCAGAGCTTTGCTTACTTTCTCCTATGCCTGCTGATTCTCCTCTACAAATACTATTAGGGAAGCATTTGCAGAGGACAATTGGGACTAACTACTGATTCTAGACAGCCAGTTCTCCCAAGCAAACATTTCTATTCTCACATTTATCTTTCAAGGAAAGTACTGTTCTGGGAACCAACAATTCTGTCTAATATAACAGCAAGAGGTCTCCCTTTGGCCATTCATGATGCACATTTATTCACTTATATGCATATGTCTCATACAGCCTGAAGCAGTTTCTATGTTCCACTCTAACAGGTCTCATGAACAAACAGGAAAAAGAAAATTATTCTACCTGATCAATTGGTTCATGTAGCCAAAGTCGAATGAGAGTTGCTAGAGTGTAGTACAATACCAATAGCAAGATGGGGTTGACATGATGATACCAGACCAATTTTGGATTGGTGATGATTTTCCAAGTGCTCGAACAGTTGGTCTGAATAACTGAACTGACACCAAACAACCTGTTGAAACAAAAAAGGAGCCATTAAAGAAAAAAACCACAGTGGAATATCAATATTTAAGCCATAGTTATCCAAATCTGTTGATTATATAGCCCTTCCCCATAGTTCAAAGTCCCTGTAAAATTTGTGACACTCCTTTTCATCAGGTTTCTTACGCAAAGACTTGTTCTACTTGGGCATAAAACCTCTGAAAATACATTTCAGCACAAAAATATCATTTTTTCCTGTTTCATTGAGGAATATTTTTATAGCTTCCTTTTATTTGAACTCCAATTGCTATTCTAAAAAACATGGGTACACTTACTAGACTTCCAGTAGTTCTATGCAAGCAAGTGATCCAATGTGTGTATGGTACCAACATATATACATTGACTTCTATAAAACATCAATGCATGTCTTTCATTCTATTCAGGAAACTGAATAAAACACTTTATGGAAAACTGAGGGCATAAGATTTGCTCCAGAAGTCTTTGAAAGAATTTTTCTTGTTGCTCACTTGGGGCATAAATATTCACTACCAAAAATTTTCTTTGGCCTTTCGGGAGTTCAGTCATTAGAATTCTTCCCTGGTCACAGGAATAAATCAATTTTGGGTTCAATCTTCCCTGTATATATGTTACTAGACCTCTTTTTTTTTTTTTACTTTGTCTGCTGCAATGAATGGGTGTCCCAGGTTCTTACAGTTCAGGAGCCTTTCCTCTTTATCTCTGATATGGGTTTCTTGAAGGCATATAATCTCTGCTTTAAATTTTTTCAAGTATGTAAATATTCTTCTTCTTTTTTGAGGGGAATTCAATCCATTAACATTCATTGAGAGTATTTCTAGAGAGTTACTGGCCATTACTTCTTGCCTCTCTTACTACCTTGTTTGTTTTCTTCTCTGGTTTGCTTCCTGGTCTGTACTCCTCCTCTTGCTCCATCTTCTATTTCTGGTTCTGATTCAGACTGTGGTCTTACGTTTTCTTTTTCTCCCTTGCCTTCCTTGGATTTCTGGCCCGCCATCAAATTCTTTTGAACAAACGCTTGTGCTTTAGGAATCGAGTTGATGTTGAACCTTTGTCCGTTGAAGTTAAAAAGTAGTCCCTCTGGTATCAGCCATCTATATTGTATTCCATTTGTGCGTAGTAAATCCGTCAGAAATCCATATTCCCATTGCTTCATCTGCACCTCCCATGGGATATTTCGTAGGACTATCACTTCATCTTGGCACTTCAAGGTAGTCTCTCGTGTTGCTTTAAGAATGTCACCTCTGATTCTGTGTCTGATAAATCTTGGATTTCCGGTGGTTTTTTATTCTTTTTTGCATAGGATGAACTTATCCTATAGACCGTGTCTATCTCTGTTTCCATTTCTTCTGGTTGGATATTTAGTGCTATTGCCAATAGCCCTGATGAAGGTATTTTCTCCTTCTTCCTCCTTCACATTCTGCAGACGCAGCATCAATGCAAAGCAAAAAAGAAGCAAAAATCACACTGTAATCCAGAGAGTCTTGATCAGTAACTCAGAGGTCTTTTCTCTTTTTCTGCCAATCCCAAAACCTTTCTAAAAATTGTCAATGTAGATCATATGCTGATGTTACTAAATATCAATTGGTGGCCATATAGAAGTCTATTGAGCCTCTTCTTCTCTTGTTTTAAATGTAGTCTTAATTGCTCACTTAGTATAAAATAAGCAAAAGTCTCTCCTTATGGTACCTTGGATCTTAAGCAGTTAGTTTCTTCTCCCTCCCCCATGATTCAAACAAGGTAAAAAGAGAAGCACAAAAGGAGAAGGGGGGGGGGAATACTTGAAATTTCTCTAGGTTGGTGGCCACTTCAGTTAAGTTGAAAAGAAAAAAGATTAGATCTCACCCATACATTCAGAACGTGTTAAAAACGTTTGCTGCTGCAGATTTGTGGTGCTTGTCAATTTCACCGTGCTAGGTTATACAGAGTTCGGGATTCCCAGCTTGTGAGCCACACGGCTTCCTCTTCCACCCTCCGCCAAACGAGCAGGCTGGGGGTCGCAAGCCGAGCCGCCGCTCCACCTGATGACCCCCACCACGCTCCAGCTTTATCCCCCTCTCCGGGGAGGGGGACTTTAGAAGCTCGAAAGCCAAGCCTCAAAGAGGGTGCAAGGATTGGGTTTCTGAGCTGAAGCTCAGCAAGCCCGACCGGGCTGCGCCATTTCCCGGAAGTCCGGATTCGGGTTTCTAAGTCACTCTGGTACGCTCCGTAAAAATTTGGAGCATACTGAAGTGATGGGGGAGGGGAGGCCCACCGCCACCCTTAAACTCCCACTCTCATGCTTTAATCCCATCCCTCATCCCCCACTCCACTTACCTGGTTGGGCGGAAGGCTGGAGGCAATGCCGTGCTGGCCAGCGGAGAAGACCTTCCCTGCTGCCACCGCGCAGCCACGGCTGGTGCGGCTGGCTGGCAGAGAGGGCCTTCCCTGCCACCGTCGTTTTGCAGCCATGGCTGGTGCGGCTGGCCAGCAGGAAGGGCCTTCCCTGCTGCTGTCGCCGTGCAGCCACGGCCGGTGCAGCTGGCTGGCAGAGAGGGGCCTTCCATGCTGCTGTCATTGCACAACTGCAACCGGCACGGTCAACTGGCCAACAGAAAGGGCCGCCGCCACCACCACTGGAGGCCAGCGGGGAGGCAGGAGGGCCGCCTCCTCCAGCATGGTGCCAGGTAAGTGTGTGTGGGGGGGTAAGGGCGGGGAATGGGTAAGTTTAAAGGGCCCTACTTCTTGAGAAAGGTCTCTTTAAACTTAACCCCTGGAGCCCGGAAGCATTATGAATGCTTCAGGAAGCTTTGATTCGGTATTTCCAAATAGGGGCCAACATTCAGAAATACCGAAGCTTTCTGAATCGGGCCTGATTCAGGTATTTTACACGAATCAGATACCCGAAGCGCACAACCCTAATTGGAAGGGAAATTGTCCAGGCAATCAGTGCAGATTCAAAATGAAACATGAACTCGTGTTGCATTGCTGGTAACCCCTGGAACTTGAAAAGAAATCACACATTTTTCAGGGAGGGGGTTTCATGATTTTAGTTACATACACTCCTGCTAGAGTCTACACTACTTTGTTTTATCTGTTGATGTAGATATGCTGCTATTGGATAGTTTCCACATTGTTTAATATGTCATGTTCACATTATGTATGTTTCATCTCTGCATTCCCATATTTGAATTTATTCTTCTGTATTTCTGTATTTGAATTTATGCTTCTTTTCAAATTTCTGCAGTGCCTATCCTGTTGTATTGTTTAATGAACATCTTAGTCATTTTGACTTACACTGTGTAATCCACCTTGAACCTCAGTGAACAAGTCAGACTATAAAATAAATTAAAAAAATAATAATTTCTTTAAAAATGTGTTGGATGTTTTCTGTTTGGTTTGTTGTGAAGGAAAACATATGTAGTGAGTTCAAGGCAGAGGCAGAGCAAGATTCAGGTCCAGTAGCACCTTAAGGACCAATTGGATTTCCAGGGTATGAGATTTCGAGAGTCAAAGCTCCCTTCTTCACATACATTTAGAAGTGGAAGTATGTAGGAGTTTATCCAGCCACATGGTAGTGGTGCTGTTACTATTTAAAGTAAGGGTGTAAGGTATAATATTATAATTAGCTTAATAGATTTGAGGTATGATATTCTGCCAGTGTAGTGAGAGAAGATGGTTTCAAGTGGGTTGCTGTGTTCGCCTGTGAAAACAGAATATTTTCATTTATACTTAAGAACTCTTTATTTATCCCTTTTCAACAGAGGTACAGTGAGCTGAGGGAAATGGCAGGTATAGATAAACATTACTTTACATTACTTTATGTTTAGGTAGACACAGCAGGTATATACAAGCTTCTTATTCTTCTATCAAAATCAGGAAATATTACTCTGAGTAGAAAACCATGGCAAAGCTAAATGTAGTAAATATCTTTGTAACAGTCCAATTATCTCTGCAACTAGCTGCACTACATGAGTGGAAGCAGAAGGAAATTCCTGTTTTTCAGATAACAGCACTATTTCCACTCTTACATCAGAAGGTTTAACAATACATCAATAGCATTTATCAGGGTCATAGGTTGTGACTGCCAGGAAGAGAGGATCACAGTGCATATACACCAGAGACATGATTTCATTAATTCATTAACTTTTTCTGGGAAAAGGGATATGCAGACAACACTGGACAACTACCTGTTCCTTTTGAGTTTTCAGCATACTATATGTATGGTGTTTCTCAGAACAGTAATAAAATTCTTCTTGGGTTGCATGTGCACACACACACACAGACTCCCGTGTATTTCTCCTTGTTCATTTGCACTCCACTCGATCACATATTTATTTTTATTTATTTTATTTTATTACATTTCTAGACCACCATCCCCGTCAGACAGGCTCAGGACAGCTTAACAACAGTTTAAAACAGTACGAACATTATAAAAACATTAAAATATTATATCATAAACAATTAAAATTGGCGGGTATAAAATATTAAAATACAGCATTTTCCTGCATGGGTGGTGGAAGGTCTTCAGTGGTATGGCCGGCGAGTGGACAGCCTAGCCCCCACCAAATGCCTGGTGGAACATCTCCGTCTTGCAGGCCTGGTGGAAAGATAACAAATCCTGCTGGGCCCTAGTTTCCTCAGACAGAGAGTTCCACCAGGTTGGAGCCAGGACCAAAAAGGCCCTGGCTCTGGTAGAGGCCAGGCAGACCTCCCTGGGGCCAGGGACCATCAGCAAGTGCTTAGTGGCTGATTGAAGCGACCTCCGGGGAACATATGGGGAGAGGCAGTCCCGAAGGTATGCTGGTCCCAGTCCGCATAGGGCTTTATAATCAAAGTCAAAAGTCTATAGCCATAGGCCATCACAATTCACCAAACATTGACTAATAAACAATTAAGTCCCTTATCACAGTTTATATAAGTTATTAAAAATAAATTAAAACAATACAGTATGTCAAACTGTCCCAGGGATCATGAAGCAGCCTCATTCAGTACCACCTTAGATCTTATCTTTTTGGCTGCGAACGGAGAGACTCTATAGGACACATGATTATCAGTGTCGGATATCAAAAACACAATCTTCTTGATTTCAGAGTATGTGTTTGTCACTGGTAGGATTCTGGCCAAAAATTTAGCTCTGGGTACACTATATAATGGACAATAAAGTAGGTAGTGGGAAAGGTTCTCCACTGTAGGTAATCCACAAATGCAGGTGTGATGTTCCATAGGGGTGTGAGAATAATGGCCTGCCAAAAGAGCTGTCTGTATCATCTGGAAGTGCAGAGCAGTTAAAGACACTCTGAGGTTGTAATGAGAAATACTGGCTAGGTAGGGAGATCTTGAATGGTTAAATTTGATTAGTTTATACCAAGGAGCTGCCTTAGATTTTGATATTGATAGCCGATCCATCACTGCATCTGACTTATAGATCCACTCCTTAAGTGGGAGGTTGTTGGTTGAGACCCCTAACAGGTCATCCAGGATTGTATACCTTTGGCAAATGGTGGATAGAAAGCCAGGGCGTGTGGGGTCTTTGGATAGTAAGTAATTTACTGATTGGCAACTCAAGGAGTCAGAACTGGAAAATTTGATCCTTTTCCAGTATTTTAAAACTGCAAGGTGTACCCACACCCTAAGGGAGGGGAGTCCTGTTTCGGCCCTCATCAGGGTGGCAGGAGCACCTTTGGGTAAAGCCAAAATCTGTCTCAAGAACTGGTTTTGGATTACCTCAAGGCTGGTTAGAATGTCTTCCTTCCAACCCCACACTTCAGCTCCATATAGGAGGTGAGGGACTACCTTGCTCTTAAATAATTTCAGTGCTGGATCTATCAGTTGACCCCCTCTTTGTATAAAAGAAATGTATGATTGACCCTACAATCCTTGATGCTGATTTAACCGACGCAAGATGTATCTTCCAATTCAGAGTCTTTTTAAAGGTTACCCCTAAATATTTAAAGGAGCTGCATTGTTGGATTGGGTTGCCAAGGATGCTCCAGCAGGAGATTTTTGGCTTTCTCCTGAAAACCATTACTTTTGTCTTTGTGTAGTTGACATTGAGAGTTTCTTCATTACAATAATGGCCTAACTGGTCTAAGAGTTTCCTCAAGCCGATCTTGGTCAGGGAGGTTAGGACCATGTCATCTGCGTAAAGGAGAACTGAAATCTTCTGTTGTATATGGCTTTATAGGTCAACACCAAAACCTTGAACTGGACCCAGTACTCAACCGGTAACCAGTGCAGCTGATGGAGGATAGGTGTTATATGAGTCATGACTGGTGCTCTGGCAACCACCTGTGCAGCTGCAGTTTCTGGATCAAGCCCAAGGGAAGCTCTGCGTAGAGCGAGTTGTAGTAGTCTAATCTGGAGGTGACTGTTGCCTGGATCACTGTTGTAAGGTCATGGGTCGATAAGTAAGGGACAAGTTGTCGAGCCTGTCTTAGATAGAAAAATAAGGATCAAACAACCGCTGCAACCTGTGTCTCCATAGACAAGGAAGCATCCAGGACCACCCCCAGGCTCCTCACTCTCGACACCGGCATAAGTGGCGCTCCATCGAGAGTGGGGAGCCGGAGTCCCGCACCCATGGACCCTAGACCCACATGCTGGACCTCCGTCTTTGAGGGATTCAGCCTCAGCCAACTCTGCTTCAACCATCCAGTCACAGCTCTGAAGGCACGTTCCAGGACATCTGGGGCAGAGCCAGGCCGTCCGTCCATCATCAGATACAATTGGGTGTCATCTGCATATTGATGGCACCCAAGTCCGAAACTCCGTACCAGCTGGGCAAGGGGGCACATATATATGTTAAATAGCAGGGGGGAGAGTATTGCCCCTTGAGGGACACCACACACCAACGGGTGGCAGGATGACAACTTCTCCCCTAGTGCCACCCTCTGTCCCCGACCGTGGAGAAAAGAGACAAACTACTGCAGAGCTGTCCCTCGAATCCCCACATCGGCAAGGTGGTGGATCAACAGGTCATGATCGACCGTGTCAAATACTGCTGATAGATCTAACAATATCAGCAGCGCCGACCCACCTTGATCCAGCTGTCTACGGAGATCGTCCATCAGGGTGACCAGCAATGTCTCCGTCCCATGTCCCGGACAGAAGCCAGAATGGAAAGGATCTTGGGATGAGGAATCATTCAGGAAGACCTGCAGCTGCTCTACCACCACCCGCTCAATCACCTTGCCCAGGAATGGGAGGTTCAAAACTGGGTGGTAACTGATCAGGTCGGTAGGGTCCAAAGATGTTTTTTTTCAGGAAAGGCCTAACCACAACTTCCTTCAACGCTTCCGGAAAGATCTCGGAGCTCAGAGACATGTTGACAATGGCCTCCAGGGCATCCTGTAGCCCATCTACGCTGGCCTTCACCAGCCACGAAGGGCACGGGTCCAAGGAGCATGTGGTAGACCTAACTGCTCACAGGATCCTGTCAATCTCATCCCCAGAGAGTGGACTGAAATGGTCTAATATCATCTCAGAAGGCGGCCAAGGGGTCTCCAGTTCGCACACTGTATCAACTGTGGCTGGGAGATCACAACGGAGAGACAAAATTTTATCAGCAAAAAAGCTCCCAAAAGCCTCACAGCTAATATCCGAATTTGAATTTTGACATTATAAGACTGTAAGCAGTTATAACAATAGTAATAAATAAATACCAAGATAGCAATAACCATTGCTATAATTTTTAGGTACTATTAAACCATTAAAAAGCAGGGTGGTGGTGGAACATCTGGTGGGGAGGGTTAAAACATTTATCAAAGAAGGTATCAAAAGTGTCACTAAGATCCTCACAGTTTAACAGCCACAATAGTTTTATGATAAACAATGGGGACCCACAAAGACTCGGAAGAGCCACCTAATTTTCCCCTCAATCATTATTTCCTCTTCCCTTTCCTAAAAGACCCCATAGCATCTCCTCATTTCCTTCTCTCCCTATCATCAGCCAGCCAACCTACCTTTATCTCATCTGCTGTCTTCAGCTCCTTCCCAGCAGCCTCTCCCTTGAAAAATGCTGACCGAGATGAATGGGCCCAGTTGCACAGGGCTGGGCTATGCTGGGCCCAGCTGTTGGTGGGGAACCTATGAGGACTTGAGAGAGGACTTTCCCCTGTATCCTCCTCCCTACACTATTTCATTTTCCCCTCCTCTAGCAGCCCCCATATCTTCAGCTTATTCTCTTCCTTTTATCCTTCACACTTCCCACCAACCTACCTTCTATCTACACTCTATATTGGGCTATATTTCTTATTTAAATACTTGATTTATACTTCACCTTTCTCAACAATTGGGACCCAAAACATATTACATCCTTTGCTCCTCCATTTTATCCTCACAACAATCCTCTGCAGTAGGTTAGGCTGAGATGTATAACTGATGCAAAGTCACACAAATAAGCTTCCACGACAGAGTTGGGATTTGAATCTGGGTCTCCCAGATCCTACCATGAAACTACCTATTGCACCACATTGGCTATCATGGGTTGGCTGCTGTTGAACAGTAGCAAGCAGCTAGACCTGGGAGATCATGCAAGTCACATGGTAGCAAGTTATCTAGGTGATGCTGATGGACCTGGCCCCGATGAGTCCTCTTTTAAAGGCCAAAAGAGTCCTGAATGGGCCCTGCCCACTCCCTTCGCCTTTTATTGACAGAAACCAAGGCTTAAAGGCTGGCAATATGGTTATGGTTGCTTAACAATGGCCACTGAGGGCCTTTGTTTCTTAAAACTACAGGCTTCTATCAATTTGGAGGGCTTTCACCTCCAACATTTTTTTAATATTTAGATTTCTGTTTTTTCAGTAAACCTGATTTCCCCCCCTTAGGTTTGTAGAAAGAGCTGTCTTGTCTGCCCATGTTCCCAGTCTTCAAATTTAAGTATTCACAAATGAGGCCATATTAAAAATTAGATATATTGTTCAGTATAAGTAAACAAATTAGCCAGTTTGTATGTGAACAAATTAGCCAGTTTGGTGTAGTGGTTAAGAGCAGTAGGACTCCGGAGAGCCAGGTTTGAGTCCCCACTCCTCCACTTGCAGCCAGTTGGGTGACCTTGGGTCAGTCACAGCTTCTTTGAGTTCTCTCAGCTCCATCCACCTGAAAGGGTGATTGTTGTGGGATAATAATGACATATGGTTGTTGTGGGTTTTCCGGGCTGTATTGCCGTGGTCTTGGCATTGTAGTTCCTGACGTTTCGCCAGCAGCTGTGGCTGGTATCTTCAGAGGTGTAGCACCAAAAGACAGAGATCTCTCAGTGTCACATTCTTACAGGATGACTCAGCTCAACCCCACCCCTCCTGAGTAGATATAAATGACCTGCCAACATCTTTTCCACACTGTGACACTGAGAGATCTCTGTCGTTTGGTGCTACACCTCTGAAGATGCCAGCCACAGCTGCTGGCGAAACGTCAGGAACTACAATGCCAAGACCACGGCAATACAGCCCGGAAAACCCACAACAACCATCGTTCTCCGGCCATGAAAGCCTTCGACAATACATCAATAATGACATACTTTGTAAACTTCTCTGAGAGGGTATTAAGTTGTCCAGAAGGGCAGTATATAAACTGAAT
This sequence comes from Eublepharis macularius, assembly GCF_028583425.1. Classification (NCBI taxonomy): domain Eukaryota; kingdom Metazoa; phylum Chordata; class Lepidosauria; order Squamata; family Eublepharidae; genus Eublepharis; species Eublepharis macularius. Next base: position 66,167,126 of record NC_072796.1, on the reverse strand, counting down.
GTCATTGTTATTATTTATTTATTTATTTATTTTGCATTTCTACTATTATTTATTTATTTATTTATTTTGCATTTCTACTTCATAATTACATCTATTCACTATCCTAGCCAAGAATTGTTGCTTCTTGTACAAGCCATCACAGTATACTAATAATTAAAAGCACATTATTTTATTCTCTTTTCATTATAGCTTGACAACATGAAGAAGATTGCTGTCCTTCACATCAAGTGTAAACCTTTCAGCATCAGTTCCAAATACTCAGCAAACCTTTCCCTTTCATATTTTCCACTTGCTTATTGTGTTGGCAGTACTACTACTGTTCCCACAACAAAGGAAGCCAAATTTGGCAAATTCATCAAAAGCAAAATAAATTATGCAAGTATTATTTAATGTAGTAATTTAAACAATTTGGATTGAAATCAAAACTCTTATTATTTAAAATAAAATCCAGAACTGTAGGGAATCTAGAGGATGTAGACAATACCACAAGAAAAACTATATACTGTAAGGCACAGAATTATCACAACTATATACTAAACAATTGTTGCTGTCAAGAGCATGTCAACCACTTGTTGGCTTTTAAGGCATACTTACCTTTAGTTCCCCTCTCTTATTGCTAAAAGCATGTGTAAGAATACAATCAATTTACAAATCTGGCTGAATTTTTTTCTATTGCCATATTTACAAGAAACTATAAATTAAAACTGCTATGAAGAAAACAAATTGCACGGCAGGTCCACATATGAATGAGCGCCGCTGGATCTAGTATTTTTGTACATATTGTTAATATGGTTAATATGGGCCACAAAGCAGGTAGAAAACAGAAGAGAGCTATTCAAAATCACTTGCACACTGTGGTCAATAAAGAATTTACATTTATATTTACAGACCAAGGAAATGCAAAAAAGGAACTCTTTCAGGACTGGACTGGGATTGCGACACCAAATCATGACCTGAAGGGCGTGTTCTCTTGCTCAAGGTTCATGAGGTTAATGGCTTGAGATGGAAACTGAAGCCTAGTTAAATAAGCAGAAAGTATACGAGTGGAGGCAATTTCTGCTTGCACCCGGCACACTGTATCCCATCTATTGACATCAGTGTTCAGTACTCAGTTCTTTAGTCCTGATAGAGCTCTGATTTCTTATGAAAGCAAAGCTTTTTGACCAAATCAGCTTCAAAAGTAGAATACAGTGAACTTTTTGTTAACAAAACAGCATCTCTTCCTCTGGGACAAATGTATAAATTAAGGGGAACTCTCAAGACTGGTGGAAAAATAAAAAAACTCTCAAGACTGGTGGAAAAATAAAAAACTTACTTTTTAAATATTGTTCAACAAAAGAAAGCATTCTTCTTCATCATTAAATTAATCTCTTGCTTTGACTTTTCATTTTTTAAATCAGAGGCAGCCCAAGACATGAGACATCACTGTCAAGACATTTTGTTATAGATTCTCTACAATCAAGCTAATTAAAAACACAAGCAGTATTATTCTACGCAACAAATTAAGAATACACGAAGTATTTCCTTATCCTCGTTGCTCATTTTTAAAGTATCTTTGGTTTTTTGACACTAAGCCCATGTACTTTCTTAAAGAAATTTGTCTTGATTTCACTTTACTAATCTGTAACAGATGAGATCCAAAAGTTTACTAGTTTTATTATTTGAGGAGGCCCCAGAAAACACCTATCATCTAAAAGAGGTAGGAGTCAAACAAATTTTAGATGATCTAAACAAAGCTTATTCCAAAGTCATTCCACTGAACTTATTAGGACTGTTCTACAGGTTTGAAGCCAACCCCAACGCAATTCCTAGAGCTTATCTAATACTTAAACTGAATGAGAGGTCATGAGGATAAGGAGATTATGGCATAAACAAATATATGATTAAGCATTGTATGAATTTGGTGTAGTGGTTAAAAGTGGCAGGACTCTAATATGGAGAACCAGGTTTGATTCTCTACTTCTCTTGAAGCCACCTGGGTGACCTTGATACAGTCACAGCTTCCTGGAGCTCTCTTAGTCCCACCCACCTCACAGGGTGATTGTCGTGAGGATAATAATAACACACTTAGTAAACTGCTCGGAGTGGGTGTTAAGTTGTCCCGAAGGGTGGTATATAAATTGAATATTATGTTATTATTATTATTAATTCTATGAATTCAAATGAATTAAATTGTTCTAGTTACATTCCACCTTGGAAGGAAGCTCACTTTCCTAACACAGGTAAACAACTCCTTTAAAAGATCAGGAAGCTTTGAGTACTATTCCTACTTTCAATGCTGTTTATCTTTTCACTGTATGCACTGGCTTCAACATCATTTTATTTATTAATTATTTTGTTATTAGATATGTCATAACTCTATTATTATTGTTGTTGTTGTTATAACTATTGATTACAAATACAATATAATAAAAATAAAAAATATTATTCAGAATAAATGAGTATTTGATTACAGTGATCTGTTAATTAGTATTAATTCCAACATTTCCTTTTTACAGCAAAACTGTATAATTAAACAATCCATAGATAATTGTAGTTCCTTACACAAAAATTCATAAACTGTGGTCTTTCATACTCAGCCAATTTAGAGTCAAGCTAGTCGTGCAGGCCGTTTGAGTTCTCTTTTATTTTTTAGCAGCTATTTCCCCCCCCCCTCTGCCCGCTACTGTATGGTTCCATGGAACATGAATTGGATCCAACTCAAACTTGAACATCTGTCTTGATCTTTAGATAATTTTGCTTTTTGTCAGATTTTATATGGCCATGATTTAATATTCAGACATGTAGCAACTTCAACTTTTGGTAGTAATTATTTTAGCAGTGGGGGGTGGGGTGGGGATCTCAAATTGCACTTCTGTGGACTGGTGGTACACAATTTATTAGAAAGGCTAACAGGAGGATCTTAGAATAATCTGACATCTTAAATCCCATCACTTGATATATTTCTACTAGTATTTGTTTCCAATACTTTTAACAAGTAGGTATGTCTACAATGTGTTTAAAATCTGTATATTTCATTCCATATTTTCAATATACATATTTATATACAGATTTTATTGATCTATCTGGGGGTCAAATATTACATCTGCTTTGTAGAGATTTTCTTTCACAGTAGTATAGATAACTGATGTAGAGCTAGATTAAAACAATGGTTTGCCATTCTCTCTCAGAAATAGAATATTTTTGTTAGATTTGTATAAGAAATATACAACTTATCCAAACGTATATTTAAAAACTTGTATATTTGTTATTTGTCCAAATATACAACACACAGGGGGTTTTTTCTAGGAAAAGAGGTGGCGGAACTCTCAAGAAGAAAATGAGGGAGAAACACACGGGATTCTTTGAAATAATATTATTTTCACGTGCTATTGCTGAGTATTTTCAAGAGGTCCCGGAACTCCGTTCCACTGTGTTCCCGCAGAAAAAAAGCCCTGACAACACATATCTACAAATGAAGTAGATACTAGTAGCATAACCTTTCATTCAAATTACTGATTTATTCAAAATGTAACAATTGATTCATTATTGCTTTAGAATTTTAAAACTTGGATGAAAAAAATAGGATAAACACATGAAATAAACACATGAAAAGGAATAATATCAGCTGTCATCAAAATGATATTTTTCACTCTGGCCTCTAGATGGCAGAAGCGAACCTATATATTTAGAACACCTCTAATTCACAGAAGAAATAATACAAATACCTACAAACACAATGATATTTAGCAAGTTCAGGATCCCATAGCACCTTAAAGACCAACCAGATTTCCTAGGTATAAGTGTCAAAGCTCTCTACATCAGATATTTAGAATACAATTAGTAATTTCTACAATGGTTGTTGTGGGTTTTCCGGGCTGTATTGCCGTGGTCTTGGCATTGTAGTTCCTGACGTTTCGCCAGCAGCTGTGGCTGGCATCTTCAGAGGTGTAGCACCAAAAGACAGAGATCTCTCAGTGTCTCTCAGCTGGCCTACTAAAGTGACACTGAGAGATCTCTGTCTTTTTGGTGCTACACCTCTGAAGATGCCAGCCACAGCTGCTGGCGAAACGTCAGGAACTACAATGCCAAGACCGCGGCAATACAGCCCGGAAAACCCACAACAACCATCGTTCTCCGGCCGTGAAAGCCTTCGACAATACAACAATTTCTACAATGTTTTTGACAAATGCAAGATAAAAAAACCAGAGAAAAATTATGACGTTAACTCTAGAGAGAAAATTGTTTTTCTTTTTTGCTAAAATAGCACAAGCAGAAAAATGATTATTTATCATAATGTTGTTCTTTCAGTTGTCAGATAAGCATTCACACTAATGTGCTTTTTCCCTGCAGTCTCAATTTAGAATGTCTAGATCTAGCATGTAGGCATGAATCCTGTTCCATCAATAATGCCATGCCAACTGAACATGCCCAAGTAATAGTTGTACATTCCATCTTAGTTCCTTCCAAAACGGAGCATGCCACAATTAAAAGCACCTGTTGCAGAAAAAGTGGGTAGAATACGTGAAGAACAACTACAGGTAAGCAACCTTTTCTTACGTTTTCACTGCCATGAGATTTAAGAGATTTTGGATCTTGCCAGTTGCAATGCAGTTCTGATGCAGAGTACTGTGAGTTCATGCCCTAGTCCTGGGTTTCAGAGAGGTAATGTGAACCATGCGCAGTGTCATATTGCATGGTATCTTCTACAGTCTTAATCCTACAATCAGCTGAATGCTTCAATGTCACCAACTGCTGCCATGCAAGACATTGTTCTTCATCCCTGGAGACTAGAGCAGTTTGCTTTACCTTCTTGAGAAGGGGGTCAAACACTAGTGGGATCTCCTACAGAAAGTATTGATCATGCAGGCCAGGGTCACTTTGACACTCTGAAGGATAATGCAACCAAGGGGTACGCTGTCTTCCCATTCCATCTAGCTTTCTTCCCTTGAACTGTCGGAGATGAATCAGAAATGAGAAGGTATAATTGGAGATTCTTTGATTTACCCTTTCAACACTAGAACAATGGGCATCAGTGAGTTTTCCGTCATGGGTGACGAGGGCAGTAGATGTTGTCTCTAAGATTGGTTCTAAGCAGCCACTTCTATGCTTGGTACTAAAGATGACAGTTGGGCCTTGGACTGGTGATTTTTTTGGTTTCTTTGCCTTGACTGGAGATTGGGATTGATCCTTCCTCTTGGAGGCCTTATAAGGCCCATGTGAAGCTGGCCTCAAAGTCAAGTCTCCACTGCCAGGCTGCTGAAAAGCTGCTGAGGTGGGAGAAGCCAGTAAAGAGGCAGCAGAGCCTGCCAGTTTATTGGCTGCCATTAGGACTTCCTTCCAGAGGTCAGTCCACAAGCACAACATCCAGTTCGTAAAGTTCTGGTATTAGATGCAGGTATTGACTTTGTGTTGTTCCTCTCAGCAGAGGAGACAACAACTATGCCCATCTGAAGAAGAGTTTTCTCTGCTCTGTCAACAGGACTGAAAGAAGGTCTTGTGTGCCATGGGCACCTAAGCAGTGCAGCACACTGTGAAGAAGACTATATATACTATAACTATTTACAACTACTAAACAGAACAAACTATCTCTGAGAGAAAGACTTTCATGGTGAAGTTTCCCGACTGCTGCTGCTGCTGCTGCAGTAGACAGAAAAAAACTGAGAGGGGCGGCTTGATTTGGGTACTCATAGCCCAAGTCACATCTCTTCAGGGAAAGGATTTCGGCACCTAAGTACTAGCTCTAATTTCCAAGGAGAGGCTGTGTACAGGCACAACACCATCAGTGTGATGCCCACAGAACAGAAATAATATATATTTATTCACTGCCATAAACTAAACAGTTCCATGGGTATGAGAATTTCTACCAGCAGTGCACAATTTTCCGGTCTCCCCTCTCCCACAGAAGCTCACAATACCTCCTGAAATCCAGTTCCTGGGATTCCCCTCTCCCACAGCAACAAAATTTTAGGGGGGGTGGGGGGTGCAGAAGCCAAGGCAATTGTGCCTGTCATGTCTTTTTGTAATACATTAAGGCTGAAGACGGACATAAACCAGGTTGGTGTGATAGCCAACTTGGTGTAGCGATTAGGTGTGCAGTATTCTAATCTGGAGAACCAGGTTTGATTCCCCACTCCTCCACTTGAAGCCAGCTGGGTGACCTTGGGTCAGTCACAGCTTCTTGGAGCTCTCTCAGCCCCACCCACCTCACAGGGTGTTTGTTGTAGGGATAATAATAACATACTTTGTAAACCGCTCTGAGTAGACATTAAATTGTCCTGAAGGGCAGTATATAAATAGATTGTTATTATGTTGTTGTTATTATTATAATGTACACAGAGCCTCACAATGCATTCATGGTTCTATGAGCCTGCCTTTATAATTGAACTGTCAGGTGAATGTATTGCAAGATGGGTACAGAAGCAAACTTTACATTGGTAGACGCTTGCTAGTTCATTTTCTATTGCCTTCTCTTCCAGCTGGGAAACATGGATATAACACCATTAGTTTGGCACCTGAAATGGCACATAATTGCACCACAACCCAATCGAACTTTCCTCATCTGGACATGGCTACAGTAGTGAGGGAGAGAGCAAGCAGGTGGGGATTGGTAAATTGGTGAGCTTGAACCAGCATTTGATTTGTTAGTGTGGTCATCTTGTAGTTTAGCCATGAAAGTAGACTTGTAGAATGGCTGCATTGTAAGGCATTGTATTGTACTGTGCAGTTCTATCAAACTAACGGACTTCCACTTGCCAAAAATTAGCTCTGGATTTGCCATTGAGCTTAATACACACATGGAAATGATTTCCCAGGGCAAGCTGTATCAGAGAGCTGCTATCCACTTCCCATTTTAACTTGTTGCTAACTGACAATGTCCTCAAAATGGCTAAGAAACCCCACATTGATCATATAGAAAATACCTTTTGGATGTTCAAAATTCTAATAAGAACACCTCTGATGATTTTAATATAAATCTATCTCCTGGAAAATCTGTACACTATTTAGGAGGTTCATGTTATTTATCAACACAGCACAGTACTCAATAGCACCTGTTAAGCTCTTTTGATTCATTATATCATGCTGTGATAATGGCTTAAGATACAACACATATCTTAAAAATTTGTTTCCTATTTAGACATATTTATAATTTCTTCTTCTAACTGTGGAATCAATAATAAATATGGTTACAGAAGCTTCTTCTGTAATAACAAATGGAAGGGGAAACAGGCCAACTAGAGTTTGTCCCAATTTCTTAAAGATGTATAGAAAAAAACTCTTACCTGGCATAGAAGTCATCTGGTGGAATAATTTCCTGGAAGAATTGTAACTGGTACAGGTAAAGTCCAACTAAGTGGCCTGCGCTAAATATAGCCATTAGTACACAAAGACAGCTGAATATCAGCGGATCAAATACTCGGCAACAGGACCACCATGTACACAACCCCAAGAATACAAAGAAATATACAGCTGAGGTCAGTGATGGCAACATCATTCCTATAAAAAAATTAAATGAAGGGCAATTAGCATTTTATGTAGTCAAGATATTTGTAATACATGGAAACAGAACAAGATGATTTTAAAAATTAGGCAAAATCAGTTATTTAAAATAATCCAAATTTACTAATTGAAATCTGTTTTTATAATCTACTGCATTATATTGAAAACTACTTATGGAAAAATACATTTTGTTCACAATTGGAAAGTTTCAATCTTCATAACCATCTTAAATTTCCACCAAAAAAGGAATTTCCATAAAAAATGGAAGCTTCCTGCCCACCCCATCTACAGTATTATGAAATTCAAGAGTGCGTTTCAGTCATAGCATTCAACTTAATTGATTAATTCAATCGCAAATACTGAGGTACTTTAATACAAAAAAATACAATATTTACATTCCAAATCTTAAACTACCTTTTAAAAAACAGAAATTACCCTGAAAGTATTGGCAATCCTGCTACCTATTGTTTATAAAAGAGATGGGAGCAGGCGTGAAATTGCTCTATAGGTTTTACCCCAACAAACTATGACTTGGATTAATTTTCACTACTTATTTTAAGAACAGAATATATACCATTCTCAGTATATTAAATTACAGATATATGACTGCATGTTTGTCTGAAACAGTTAAAGGGCCTTTACTTATCAACATGCCAGCTCATTGCGTAATAAAACAGAAAATTTATATGAGAGGTCCACACACCACGGTCCATTTCTGACAGCTTTTCCTGGAAATCACATTCACTATTTGTAGTTTTGAGGAAAATACTTTTAAGAATTTTCTTAGAAAAAAATTAGCGTGCACACATTTTTTGATGCCTGGCCCATTAATGCATAAATGAATGGGTTTTTAGCTGTAACTGTTTTATAATAAGTACAACCAAGCCCACTGTGAAATTAAGGTAAAGGCAAAGGTGCAAGCACCGAGTCATTACTGACCCATGGGGGGATGTCGTATCACAACGTTTTCTTGGCAGATCTTTTATGGGGTGGTTTGCCATTGCCTTCCCCAGTCATCTACACTTTACCCCCAGGAACCTAGGTACTCATTTTCCTGACCTCAGAAGGATGGAAGGCTGAGTCAACCTTGAACTAGCTACCTGAACCTGGCTTCCGCCAAGATCGAACTCACGTCGTGAGCAGAGCTTGGACTGCAGTACTGCAGCTTACCACTCTGTGCCACGGGGCTCTCTACTGTGAAATTAAACATCCTATTAAACATTTTGGAAGCTACTGAGACAATTCTGCATAGCAAGGTTTAACAGTGGGGTACATATTTAAAATTAAAATTAAAACAAACAAATAAAAATGACACCTGAGTAAAGTAACACCTTTAAGACTAATGAAGTTTATTATCTGGCAACCCTGGGTCTCTTTCAATCCTGGGTTTATGCATAAAAGAGGCTGGCCACACCTTGGCCTTAATATTTTGCATTGCACCTTCATGAGAAAGTCTTCTTTCAGCCTTGGAGATTTTGCTTGAACCATGGTCAGACCCCCATCTGCTGAAAGCAAAATGGGGGGTGAGAGTTAAATGGCCCCAACACCCTGAAAAAGGGGAAGGCAGTTAAAATGATTTGTCCACAAAGCTTCATATATCCTTCTAGATTCCAAAATGCCTTGGGGAATTTTATCATTCCAGACACATGTTCCATGGAAGCAGTTGTAGGAGCATGGAATGCAAAACTCCTGTAACTTCTTGACACCATTACTTCTTTTCAACCCTTTTGGCCTTGGAACTGAAGCCAGCCCCGGGGTTTACCACTGAGCTGGGTGACCTAAAAAAGGTTGGAAGATGCCTGAAAAGATGCTGGCAGAAAACTTGCACAGAAACTGATAGAGCATGCTACAGAACCCACTGGAGGACCTATGAAGCAGAAATGAAAGTGGCAAAGAAACGTTATTTTTCAGCAACTATTGCATCAGCTAGTTCATGACATCCCAATGGTTTACTATATCCCGACATCTTCTAATCCCTAAATTTCAAGGCCAGACAGCTAATTGTCTCAAGAATGGACAATTAGCTGTATGGCCTTTGCTGAGTTTTTCGTCGAAAAAGTAGCATGAATATGCTCTGATCTGGATACTAGATGTAATACAGACGAGATGGAAGAAATACTTAATATACCGTCTGGCTCACATATGGACTGCCTTGAACCAGTTACAATGACAGATCTTAACAGGATCCTGACAACTATAAAAGCTACTACTTGTGCACTGGATCCTTGCCCATCTTGGCTGTTAAAATCAAGTAAGGACCACGTAAGTGAACCCCTGAGGTCTATTGTAAATCAATTGCTAACTCATCATGGCACCTTCCCCTGGCTGCTCAAACAGGCAGTTGTCCATTCACTAATTAAAAAACTATCCCTAGACAAAAAGGACACGGTCAGTTATTGCCCAGTCTCTAATCTGCCCTTTCCAGGCAAAGTGATTGAGAGGGCAGTAGCTGACCAATTCCAGGTCTTCTTGGATAACTCTAGTGCTCTAGACCTTTTCCAGGTTGGATTCAGACTATGCCATGGGACAGAGAGGGCTCTAGTAGCTTTAGTGGATGATCTCCATCTGAATATAGACAAATTGCTTTTATTGCTCTTTCTGGATCTATTTGTAGCCTTTGACACAGTAGACCATGCTATCCTGTTGAGGTGTTTAGAGACAGAAGTGGGCATCAAAGGGTGTGTCTTGGATTGGTTTAAATAATTTCTCATGGAACAGACTCAAAGAGTTGCCATCGGAGATCAGCTATCCCCAAAATGGAAATTATTTTGCATGGTTCTGCAGGATGCAATCTTATCTCCCATGTGATTCAACCTCTATGTAAAGCCTTTAGGAGAACCCAACAACCCAAGAGAACCCAGACAAGACAAAAGTGATGATCATTGAGAAAGCAGAGATCTTGAAGGAAATTGTACTCCCCACTTTGATGGAGTTCGTCAGACCCTTGAAGACTCAGTTAAGAGCCCAGGCGTTATACTGGATCCAGCATTTCTACTAAAAAAGCAAGTTAAGGCAGCCACAAAAAAAATACTTTCTACATCCTCACTGTAGCCTGGAAGATGGCTTCCTACCTCAAGATGGCTGATCTGGCCATCTGGATCCATACTATGGTAACATCAAGACTATTGTAATGCACTATATATAACTCTCCTCTCTAAGTTAACTAGGAGATTCCATTTGGTGCTCAGCTGTTGTCAGGAGTGTGCAGGAACATGAATACTCCCATCCTGTAGTCACTCCATTGGCTACCTATCAGTTACCATGCTCAATGCAAGGTATTGGTTATCACATACAAAACTCTTCACAGCCTTGGTCCTGCACAGCTATGGGATCACTTCTCTCCTTGTGTTCCTCCATGGCAGCTTCGCTCATCTGAACAGAATTTCCTGCAGGTGCCACCCTGCACAACAACTGCCCATACACGTGCATTCTCTGTGGTGCCCCCTGCCCTGTGGAACAGTCTGCCTGAAGATGTCAGGAGAGCCCCCACTCTCATGGCTTTCTGTAAACAGTGCAAAAGTGAATTATTCAAAAGGGCTTTTTCACAGAGAGAAGGGCTGTACAGTTGGGAGGTGGTATCAAAAACAAGCTTCAGTAATGAGAACAGACCATTGAGTTCACCACTATGTTGCTGTGACGGATCTTATGACAAGATCTGAAATCAGAGTCTGACAAAAAAGTCAGACAGGTTCACCTTTAGAGTGACAGAAGGAGACTCCTTTGTCTTAACTGTAGTATTATTGTCCCAAGGAAGAATTTTATCTAAGAATTCAAAGTCTAAGTGTCAGCATAAGCTGAAGTATGCTTTACACAGACACTAGAGAACTGGGAGTGTGTTTTAACAAGAGTAATTGGGTTGGGCAGTGGGTTGAAATTCTCTTTCAAGCCAAAAAGGGGTTATATCTTCTGAAAAGAAGATTAATTCCAGCCCAGTTTCAAAGGGGTTTGGCTCTAAGGAGGACCTTGGGTCTGTTGTGGAAAACAGTTTTAGCCTACTCAGGAGATAGAAATATTCTCTAGTTTCAAGAAAGGAGCGAGTTAGGTGCAAAGGAAAAGTGACTAAATCCAGAAAACCTAAACTGTCATAGGAAACTTCCTGAAGAAACGTTGTTGTACCTAAATTACTATGTAAAACACCTTTCACTGTTAAGAACCAAGAAGATATGAAAATAAGCTTCAAGGATACTATTTTGCCTATTACATAAAGTGTATTCTGTAATACCAACAAAATTTTAACTCCGCATTTCCATCCCATGTGTACACTTATATAATCCCTGCCTATTAAATAAAGTTGTTGTTTCTTTTTCAATATTATACAGTATCTGGTGCCTTTTCCAACAAAGAGGAAAAGGGCTCCTGCTTTTCCCCATCAAGTTCCTGGGCTGGGCTAAAAAGCCAAAATTATATCTGCATGTCAGGGTGAGAGAAACAGACTTTCAAAACCACATATATTAACACGCTACTTGGGGCAGCTGAGACAAAGCAGGGAAACTAAAATTGGGTGGAAAAATCTGCCTAATAGTGGGGAGAGTGAAAAGGGGTTTATTATAGTTGCCTTATAGCCTATCTGTTGCTTTATGTATGTGCTCCTATGCACTGCTGCTTTAAATATGATCCTACTGGGTAGTTCTATGTTTTCTAATGTCCTAGAATTGCTTGTGCTCTGTTTCAGCATTTCTTCAATTATATATTAGATTTTTGCTAATGTTATATCTTTTAAAACTTGCATTTATATACCCTATGGTATTGTTTATTGAAATGTCCTTGATATTGACTGTACTAATCTCACATTCTGTAATCTGCCTTGAGTCTCAGTGAGAAAGGCGGACTATACACGACATAAACAAACAAACAAACAAACAACAGCATAAGCCTTCATGTGTCAGAACTCACTTCTTTTGCTTTACTAAACGACTAATCATTGGTCTCAATTTTATATAAAGCAGGAGGCAGAGGGGATGTTACAAAAAGAGGCCACTGTAAAAGATATTACACTGACTTGTTGATAGTTTTAGTATAGTCAATAAACATACAGCAAAAGCCCTCAGACATGTGGGAGGTGATATTTAGGCAGTTATATCCTATCCTTGATATAAGACAGGGATGTCTCTGTCAAGGATGTTCCCCTAGTTTATCCTTGAAGTGTTGAAGAGTACTGATGATGAAATTCTATTTCAGAGATATCATATAAGATTTTATCAGAAAACTGCCTGTGAACCATGAACACCAGCCATTTACAATGACTGAACTTCTCACCATGTATGTCATTTCTGTTGAAAGATTCTGCCGGGTGGGCTCTAATAGCAAAGGTAGACTGAGCTGGCCAACAGTTAATTCTAAAGGTACGTTCATATTAGGGTTACTTCCTATATGCACTAAATTACCCTATAGCTTATTAGTACTATCTATATTGTACTTCTCATTCAAAGTTTAGACTACTTTTGCTTTCTCAGTCTGCAGGCAACACATTAAGAAACTGAATATTATTAATGTTCTTGGAGTATTCTCATGTGGTCAGAATCAGGGTTAAATTATCAGCAAACGGTACATGTCTTGATTCTCAGTCTGACAAAGAGCAAGAAAATGTTATTCTGTAGCACAAAATCAGCTCTTACGGTGATCTGTCCGGATTTAAATACTACCAGATGGTTCATGAACAAGCACATTCCACTTAGGATCACACTAATTAGGATTCCTAACTGGGCTAAAAATGCTGAGGATAATGGCTATTAAACTATGCTTAATATAAAAAAATAAAGTAACTAAAATATTAAAATGTACACTTAAAGCAACTGATATATATATTAAAAGGGCTATTTGCCAAAGCTCCCAAGCACTAAAAGCTAATTTGTATCTTTAATCGGCTTTTGAGGAATTATTCAAAAGAACCTACCTGTTGAACCAAGTAAAATTGTAACAACAACTTTTCCAGCTGTGGTTATAATGTTGCCAATAATCTCCTTTACTTTGGAAGCTATTGAGGCAATTTGGCGTAGCAATTTTAGTTTGGTGGTTTCTTCTTCTTCCCTGCATTCTGCATCATCAAAATCTTCATATATCAATGCATCATCTGCCTCTATTCCCTCTCCTTCATTCTGCAAATGAGAGAAAAGTATAGTGGTATACAGAATTCATTTAATGCAAGAAATTACTTCACTTTTTAAATATTCATTATTAGTCAATGTCCCAGTATTAATTCATAAATATTCTTCTTTATCCTAAGCATGCACCATAACCACCATTTTTCCGTTCTTCCCTTTTCTTGTAACTGCAATATTATTTATTTATTTATTTATTTATTTAATCACATTTCTAGATCGCCCTCCCCGTCAGACGGACTCAGGGTGGTTTAACAACAGACCAAAAACAGTAAAAACATTATTAAAACATTATAAAAACATTAAAACATCATATCAAAACAATTAAAATTGGCGGGTATAAAATATTAAAATACAGCATTGTCCTGCATGGGTGGTGGAAGGTCTTCAGTGGTATGGCCAGCGAGAGGACAGCCTAGCCCCCACCAAATGCCTGGTGGAACATCTCCGTCTTGCAGGCGGGGTGGAAAGATAACAAATCCTGCCGGGCCCTAGTTTCCTCAGACAGAGAGTTCCACCAGGTTGGAGCCAGAACTGAGAAGGCCCTGGCTCTGGTAGAGGCCAGGCGGACCTCCCTGGGGCGAGGGACCATCAGCAAGTTCTTAGTGGCTGATCGAAGTGACCTTCGGTCCCTCTCCCCTTCGGTCCCTCTCCCCATTGAACATATGGGGAGAGGCGGTCCCTCTCCCTATTGAATATTCCTTCAAACTATCCTGTAGTCATACACTGCTAAAATTTTACACTCACTTGACTAGAACACAAACTAGTATAAAGGTTCTTGCTGGCTCTGTCCCCACTAGGGTTGCCAACCCTGGGTTGGGACATTCCTGGAGATTCAGGTGTGAAGTCAAGGGCAGGAGGAGGGGAGCTCAGCAAGGATGTAATACTATATAGTTCAAAGCCACCATGTTCTCCAGGGGGCCTGCTCTCTGTAGTCTGGAGAACAGTTGCAACTATAGGAGATCTCCAGGCACCACTCGGAGGCTGGTAATCGTTCTCCCTACTAGAATCTGTTATCATCAATCCTTTCAACCAAGTATACATCTGATAAAATAATCTCTATTGCTGTACTATCCCTACCATTCCTGACAAGATACTGCACTGCCTTTGATCAAATCCATTCCTTCTTTTAAACTGGCCCTCATATAGCAGTCACCGTATCACTAAGACATCAATATGACATTTGCCATTATTATACTACACTCTTAGTGAGAATTAGAGAGGTATATCTTCTGCTTGTCATAAGGTACACAGATTACAGGATTTTGACACCATACCTGGAGGGCGGGGTTTAAGACCTTGAAGATTTATTTTGTACTGGACCTGCGTCTAACAAAATCTGTGAAGTTCCAAAATAAATCTGGAATATAACGTTGGTCTGCTTGGAATGCTTTTGGCTCTACTGCATTCCATAAAATGCTCCACGAAGTATTAGACCGCCTAATCTTCCCCATTCATTCCAGGAAGTTTCCTGGCACACAGGAACTACATCAAGCCATCATGAGGTCTGAATATGCTCAGAAGCTTCAAAGCTTCTGAATATGCTCAGAAGCTTCAAATAATGCAATCTTTGGCGTATCAGTACTGGTTAATGGTAATTAATCCAACAGCCAATGATGCCTAGATTAGGTACTATTGAATGTGTATACCAATATTACTATTTGGGTCCAATAGCACCTTAAAGACCAACTAGATTTCTAAGATATGAAGACAGCTTTGACTCTTTAAAGCTCATACCTTGGAAATGTAGCTGGTCTTTAAAGTGCTTTTGGACCTGAATGTTACCTTTTGCCTACAGACCAACAGGTCTGAAAATATTAATATCAACACTCCATCTAATAGTAAAGTGGCATCTCCTAACATCTGGAAGGCAGCAAAATGGAGCTGCCCACACACCAGGCAAGGGATTCTATATACTCTAAAACATAAGAAGAGCATTGTTGGATTGGACCAGTGGTCTATCTAGTCCAGCGTCTTGTTTCACTGTGGCCAACCAGTTGGCCTAGATGCCCAATGAACAGGGTATAGAGATGTTGGCTCTTAGCTCTGGAATTCAGAGGTTTGCTGTGTCTGGATGTGAAGATTCCCCTTTAATCACTATGACTAAAAGCCACTGTCTCCTCCATAAATCTTTCTAATCCCCTTTTAAAGCCATTTACACTCGTGGCCATCCCTACACCTACTGACAGGGAATTGCACAATTTAATTAGTCACTGAGGGTCAAACTAGCCATCTTGGTGTTCCTGATGATGACCTAGGGACACTACTGCCATTTTACTACCGGAATTCCTTCACTTTACAATGCTACAAGGGTCCAGTTCTGCTCAGGACTGTGCTGTGGGGAAGGAGGAGTTTCTGTTCCCCCCTCCCTGGCACTATTTTTAGGAGCCCAAATTATCCTGTGAGGGGGGCAGGAGATCCCCCTCCTGCACCATGGTCCCAAGCAATATCAGGACCTTGCAGCACTGTAAGCCAGAGAATTCCAGCTGTAACATGATCGTGGCATCACTGGACAGACTGTATTGTCTTGTTTGGCCCTGGGAGAGAGGAAGTGAGAGTAGCTTGTCAAGACACTGAATGCTCTCTGAATCCTCCTGGAGGGGGAGATTTTGGGGTGGGTGGGGTAGGATTTTAAAATCCTTCATCGTGTGACTACCTGAATGCTCCTGTTATGTAGTAACTATATTCTAACGTGACATAACTCTGGGCCCTCAATATGTCAGCAAAAGAGGCTGTTGGAGGATGACAGTTTTCATTTAGGTGTTGTCTCAGGATGAACACCCAGAATTAATCATGGGTTGTACGTTCAACTCTGTGTTACATGAGTGGTTCCCTGTAATTTATGTTCTCCAAGACAAAAGATCTATTATTGCTGAACAAACACCTAGGAAGTGATAGCATGTAATGCATACAGAGAACCTGTAAACTAGTATTTTATAATTTGTTCTTGCAGAGTGATACCTATTAATCTGTCCAAGAACAATGGAACAAATTGATGTCTTATCCTTTTGGTGCTGAGAAAGTAATTTCATGAGGAAGAGAGATTTGTTTCCCCTTTCACTAACATCTTTGTTCACCAACTGTATCTTTCTCCTTCAGATGATCACATAGTGGCCGTCAATGCTCAGAAAAATACTGGTTCTCCCAGATCCTAGTCCAACACTCTAACCACAACAGAAATGTGAAATGCTAGGCAGTACTGGGGGGAAATAATAAGAGTAATGAGTGAGATTTTACAATTTCAAGTTAACAAGAACCCAGAACTCCTGCTACTGAACTTGGGAATGGAAGACATCCCAGCACAACATAGGACATTGATATTCTATATGACGGCAGCAGCCAGACTTTTGTATGCGCAGAAGTGGAAAGTACAAGAAGTGCCAACTACTGAGGACTGGATTTACAAATTGCTGTACATGGCAGAGATGGACAAAATGACAAGAAAACTGAGAGACCTTGATCCAGGGCAGTTTAACACGGACTGGGGAAAGCTGAAACAATATTTGGTGAAAAAATGGGAGGTGGGAGGAGAACTGTGGCAGTTTGAAAATTATTGAGGTACACAGGAGGAGAGAAGTGACTATACTGAGGGGGTGGAGAGTTAATGGAAAAATTCTAAGCAACTTTATATGATTTTTAAGTATTATATTAAGTAGCAATAGCGTTGATACTATGAGAATTAATGGGATAGAAATTAACTAATCTATATTTTTTGGAAAGATAACCGTATAACATAGAGTGAATATATACATACATACGTAAATTCAACAATAAGTGTGTATAATAAGTATGTGTATAGAAGTATTGGAATTGATGTATAAAGGGGGGCAAATTGTTTGTCCCATATTGAAGAGAATAGAAGGAGTAAGATAAAACACAGGTTATCAAAATGAATATTATTAGTAGTTTTAATGAAGAAGATAGATTAAGAGGATTTTATTTATATGACAATTTATATGACAATTTATATGTGAAAGGAAGTGGAAATAGTGCTTAGAAGAATCTGAAAGTATATTATAATAAACAAATAAAATAAATATGAAGGAGTAGAGCGAAAGTGGATAGGGGGTTGGAAAACTGTTGGAAGTCAATAAAAAGGGGGGGGAAAGGGAGGGGGTTAGAATTAGAAAAAATTAAAGAATGTGATTATAATTGTTATTATATGTTTCTAATCCAATAAAAATTCTTAAAAAAAAAAAAAAAGAAATGTGAAATGATAAAGAGTCAGTCTGACTACTTTCAGTTACCTCATTAAATATTACTATGCCAAACAGAATGGCCTCATCACCAATGAAAACTTTTATTTTTCCATAATTTCAATTCATTTCCATGAATTTCAATAAGTAATAGATTTCAGACCACAGTCAGCAGGGTATAAACTCAATAGGCACATCCTGAAGAGATTAATGCTAATCAGAAGAATTCTACTATATATGAGGGGTTGTTGAATATCATTGCTACATAATGGTACTTTGCTTAAACAATTAACCATAAAAATGTTCTTACTCTTATTACAGCTAGAAATACATCAGTGGGAAAGTCAGGGGGGAAACAAACTACACAATTTAGCAATGTACTGCAATTACTGGAATATCTTGGGATTCCAATGGCCCAATCCCTTTGATTTCTCCCTCCTCTCCTAGAAGTATGATGGTTTCAGTGGGCAACCTGAATATGGCTTCAGTTCTTGCAAGCTTTCCGATGACAGGAAACCAGGGCTTTCTGAATTGCTGCAACATGCTGTCATGATACAGACAATCCTCATCACGGTTTGGAAAAGAGATGTGGGTTTGCTCATTCTCTGCTTCCCTCCAATATATGGTTTTCAATTTCCTTTTCATCACTAGCTTTGCTGTGATGCAAAAATTAACAAATTAAGATTTGTATTTTCGTTCAACATCAAAACTATGAGACTATTTACTTCATTTATACCCTGTCTTTCTCCCCGATGGGGCTCCAAGATGGTTTACATCACTCTCCTCCATTTTATCCTCACAACAACCTTGTGAGGCAGGTCAAGCTGAGAGGGTGTGACTGGCCCAAGGTTACCCAGCGAGCTTCCATGGCAGAGTGGGGATTCAAACCTGGTTCTCCCAGATCAAACCTGGTTCTCCTAGTCCAACACTCTAAGCACTACACCTCACTGGCTGTCTGGATTACTAGCCAAAATATAGATTTCCCTTGTCTAGGATTATGACCTGCACTGCCGTGGTTTACCCACATGTGTATTGAAACAGCTGCTGACAAAAGCCTCCAACAGCCACCATACAAAGTTGGTGGCTACCTCTTCAATACCAGATTTATAGGGGGCACAAGAAGATGGCAACACCTCAGCCACACACAAGACTCTCAGTCTCATGAATCCTACAAACCAGCTATTAGTGGGATGTGCAAAGAATGAGAGATCTAAAATTAAGAGAGGAAAGGAAGGAAGAATAAAAGAGAAAACAACAACACGTGCCCAGAACTAGGGGAAAACACAACATTATGGCTAAAGTCTTTCCTGCAAGTGTAGGGTTGCCAAGTCCCCCAATAGGGTCGGGGGATCCTCTGCTCCCAGTCTATGACCCCTGCCACCACTTACCTGGCCAGCCAGGGGGAAAGGCCTGGGGAATGGGCCCAGGAGGAAAAAACCCTCCCAGTCCAGCACGCAGTGGGCATGCTCTTTCCAGCAGCGCCAATATCACCTCCTTAAGTGATGTCATTGCACCCAATGATAGGCATGCTCCCGTGCTTCACAGGGGCCCAAATTATGGAAGTGATGTCATCGTGCCTGCTGGGAGCATGAGTGCTTGAACACTGGTAAACCTATGCAAGTGTGACCACTTAACACAGCTTGCGAGTGCACTCATTTAACTGCTCAAGAAATGAAATGAGAAGTGAAAAAGAGACAAGTGGCCATCAAGAAACTAAATAAAAAGAGAAATAAGAGAGTGGAAGAGCGATGGACTTTTAATTGGTATTTGGCTGCTCCTTTTTGTTAGGCAGATAGAGGGCAGCTATGCTGTGCTGCACCAGACATGGCAAATGGAATATTTGCCTAGATATAAATAGAAAGTGGGCATGCTTCCTCTCTTTTGTTACTATTATACCTCCACGTTCTGGGCCTCTCTCTTCCCCTTGGCACTGAGACCAGCCCTCCTTTGCTAGACCAGAAACCAAGTTTTGTGAATTTTCTAATACGGAGGCTATGATCCAGCAGAGAAGTGGCAGGATCAGGTGTAATCTCATCATGTTTCCTTGAAAAAAAAAATCAGTATCTTAGGAAAACATACTTCTCCCTTTGCCTAGCCTTTGATTATTAATTAGGTCCTCTCAGTAATGAATCAAGATACATTTAGACACTACAGTCCTGATCCTTAACTAGCAAAAGGCACTGTGAAAGGAGAATGAGTTGCAGAAGGGGAGGAAAGGAGAGCCATTGGCCAACTGAGACCGAATCCTACGAAGCCAGAGGATCTGCATCTGGGTCGGGGGTTGTTAGGTTCGGGAATCCGGTTCCCAGCCTTAGATGGAGTGCCTTTGACACCTGCGTTGATGGTGAAGAGCCTGGGTGTGACTCTACATGCCTCCTTATCAATGGAGGCTCAGATCTGCGTTATCAATGGAGGTTGCCAGATCTGCGTTTTTCTATCTCCGAGAGGTCAGGCAGCTTGCTCCCTATTTCTCTGCCCATGACCTAGCTACAGTGATCTATACAATGGTCACCTCCAGATTGGGCTCCTATAAAACAGAGTTGCGCTTAGTGTAACTACTGTTCATTGACGTCTTCTGTGCAGTCCCACATGGGGACTGCATCTGCGCAGGCCTGCCGACCGGATTTTTCTTTTCTAGCTAACGTCCACTAGGGGGCGCTTGTACGCACCAATGCGCCTGCGCGGCTTTTCCCGCCCGAGCGACATTGGGCGACATCGCCCCCTTCACCCTCAGTTTCTCCTTTGCCGCCGAATGCCTTCACATTATCTGGAAGAACACAGCGAGGTAGGAGGGAGATTTGTGTACCTGCACAGAAGACGTCAATGAACAGTAGTTACGGTAAGCGCAACTCTGTTTTCACTGTCCGTCTTCTGTGCAGTCCCACATGGGAGACTCACAAGCCACTTACCCAGGAGGCAGGCATGTGTTCTCATTGAAAAAGAGACTGAAGTACTGCTTGACCAACAGCAGCCTCTTTCCTATCCCACACATCTAGAGCATAATGTTTAACAAACGTGTCGGAAGACGACCACGTTGCAGTCCTGCAGATGTCTAGCAAAGGCACTCCCCTAAGCAAGGCCACAGAAGAAGCTTGCGCCCTAGTGGAATGAGCTTTCACTTCCAAAGGACAAGGTAACTTAGCATGTAAGTAGCAAGCCTTAACAGTCTGAGTAACCCAGCGAGAGATTGACTGAGCTGTAGCAGCTTTTCCCTTCCTGGGCCCATAGTAGCAAACGAATAGTTGTTTGGCACATCTAAACTGTGAGGTACGTTGAAGGTAAAATAAAATAGCCCTTCTCACATCCAAGGAATGTAGGCCCTTTCAGAATTATTAGTAGGGTCAGGAAAGAATATAGGCAGGACAATGTCTTGCGAGGTATGAAATTGAGTAGAGACTTTGGGTCTAAAATGAAGGTCAGGTCTCAGAACTACTTTATTTTGATGGACCTTCAAAAAGGGAGGATCCGATCTTAAAGCTGCCAACTCGCTAACTCTGCGGGCAGATGTAATGACGATCAAGAAAACCACCTTACAGAACAACCATTTTAACTCACAAGTAGCCAGAGGCTCAAAGAGCGATTTCATAAGCCCCGCTAACACTACCTGCAATGACCATTGAGGAACAATTTCCTTGACTTGTGGGAACATGTTATACAACCCCTTTAAAAAGGATTTCGAGAGGCTGTAGGAGAAAACCGTCTTCCCATCTATCTTAGGGTGGAAGGCCGAAATGGCCACTAGATAAACTTTAACAGAGGAATTAGAGAGTCCCCCATCTTTCAGAGACAGAAGGAACTCAAACACAGATGACAATTGGCAATCCCAAACATTCACTCATTTGTCACTAGCCCAGGCCTCAAAACGCTTCCATTTAGCAGAGTAGAATCTGCGAGTAGTGTCCCTACGTGCATTAAGCAAAATCTCAGCTACTCTGTCAGACATTCCTTCCGACCCAGAATATGCCAAGCAGTGAGGCTCAGTTTGGGTAGGTTGTGATACCAAACCCCTTTGTCGGACAGAAGGTCCGGGTTCAGAGCGAACCGATAACATGACCCCTGTGAAAGCTGCATGACATGTTGGAACCAAGCCTGTCTGGGCCAAAAGGGTGCCACTAGAATTATGTGAAGCCCATCTGAATTTTGCTGCCGATTCGAGACAACAGTGGGAACGGAGGGAAGGCATAAAATAGGTGCCCTGTCCAGCGCATTTGAAACGCGTCCCCTAGGGAATGGCGACCTAGGCCTCCCCTGGAGCAAAATTGTGGAGCCTTCTTGTTGTCCTTTGACACAAAGAGGTCTATCTCTGGGAACCCCCAGTCCAAAAAGATGGCATTCAGTTGTCTGCTATGGTCCAATCGTAAACCGCATACGACTCAGTTTGTCTGCAATCACATTTGTGGTGCCAGGAATGTGGACCGCATGAATAAACACGTTTCTGTCCATGGCCCATTCCCAAATCCGAATGGCCTCGTCGCAGAGTGCCTGGGATATAGTGCCCCCTTGCTTGTTCAGGTAGAACATCGTGGTGCAATTGCCCGTGAGCACCTGAACGGATTTCTGCTACAGCGTGTCTGTGAATGCAATAAGGGCATAATGGGCCGCTCTCAATTCTAACAGGTTAATGTGATCTTCCCTTTCCTGCTCTGACCAAACCCCATGTGCCCTAAGGGCCCCACATTGGGCCCCCCATCCTATAGTGGAGGCATCAGTCGAGATAGTGATCTCGGTTTGGATGGACTCAAATAAAATACCCCCAAGGAGATTAGTTTCACTAAGCCACCATCGTAAGGAACGAAGAATCCCTCTAGGGATGGAATATCTCTTGTTCTGAGATTCGTGTTCAAAATCATGAACCGAGAGGAACCACAGCTGGAGAGGTCGCATATGCAACCAGGCCATAGGGGTAACTGCTGTAGAAGAGGTCATAAGGCCAAGCAGTCTCTGGATAGCAGTGACCGACTGGAATCTACATCTCGAAAAAAGATTCACCATCCTGCCAATTTTCAATGCACGTTCTCGGGGCAGGAAACCTGTTTACCTCACCATCCAGTATCATACCGATGAACAGTATTCTCCTGGATGGGGTAAGATTAGATTTCTTGAGGTTAACCAACAGTCCTAACCGGGAGCACGTAAGCATCACCTTATTAATTTGGACGAGAAGTGCATCAGCAGAGGGTGCTGCCAAAAGTCAATCATCAAGATAGGGATAGATCGTACAACCCTGTTCTCTCAACCATGCAACTACAACAGCCATACATTTAGAAAAAACTCGGGGGGCTGTTGACAGTCCAAAAGGGAGTACCTGATAATGGTAGGCCTTACTGTTACAAAGGAACCTAAGGTATTTCCTATGGTCAGGATGGATGGCAATATGGAAGTACGCGTCCTTGAGATCCAGGACGGCGAACCACATGTCCTCGGGCATTAGCTGGAGGACTGTATTCAAGGTAAGCATTCTGAACCGTTTAACGAGAACAAACTTATTCAATTCTCTCAGGTCTAAAATGGGCCATACACCACCATCCTTTTTGTCTACAAGGAACATCCTAGAGTAAAAACCCCAGGAGGGGTCTTGAGGGAGAACCTCCTGAACCGCTCCCTTCTGCAGAAGCGCTATAACCTCCGTCTGTAACTTATCAGAAGAGGATTGCACTGCATAATCAGGAAGAGACAACACCGGGTAAACATCAAACTGAATTTTATAACCAACTGTAACAACGTTGAGCACCCAACTATCATGGGTAATCTCTGCCCATGCAGAGACAAACTGAGCCAATCTGTTTCCAAAAACGACAGATGGTTCAAATTCTAGTCAGAACTGTTTAGGTTGAGTTGCTGACTCTTTGGCATCGTGGCCTTGTTGATTGCGATGTGGGCGGTAACTAGGTCTCCTGCACTGGAAGGCATTCACAGGGGGCTGGAATTGCCTGTAGGAACCATAACGTGGATATGGTTGATATCTTTGCTGTTGACCACGATAGCTCTGAGACGAACGATATTGATACCGATTGTCGGTGAACTGCTTGGATGGGAGAATCCCGTAGGAGCGAGCCGTCAGTCGATCTTTACGCTTTTGCAAGAGGTACTCATCCGTTCTGGTTGAGAATAGAGATTGACCCTCAAAAGGTAGATTCTCCACCTTGCTTCATGTTTCAACAGGCAATGCAGTTGTGCGGAGCCACGAGTGTCTGCGAAGCACGATAGAAGATGCTAGTGCTCTTGCAGAGGTGTCAACTGTGTCGCGACCCGCATTAATCTGTTGTCGTGAGAGTCGTAAGGCCTCATCGAGTATAACTTTAGATAACACTTTCTGGTCAGCAGGAAGCTTCTCCATGAAGACCACCATACGATTCCACAAAAAAATCTGATAGGCTCCCATGATAGCCGAGTAGTTGCATATTTTGAGCGTCAGGGCAGCAGATGAATATAACGTTTTGCCCAGCGAATCCAACTTCCTGCTTTCTTTGTCGATGGGTACGGCATGGGACCCTTGGCATTGATGAGCCTGCATCTCCTCTGTAATGAGGGAAGAAGGTGGTGGATGTGCAAAGAGATACGTACAGACGTCATCTCTAGTTTTATATAGAGCTTCCAGTTTACAAGATGTCGGGTAAACTGATGCTGGCTTCTCACAGATAGTGGTAATGATTTCCACTAATCCCTCAGTGAACGGGAATGCAATGGTTGGAGGATTCCCAGACTGGACATACTGCAGAATTTTATCCTTCGGTTTCGGATCTACAGCCGAAATCTCAATGTCCAGGGAATGGGCCATTCGGACCATCTGCTCTGTGTAGAGCCGGTAGTCTTCCGATGGAGAAATACGACCAGTCCCAATAATGACGTCCTCAGGTGACGGGTCAGACGGAGGGCTAGGGCTTGGATCTTGGTAAGGCCCAGGCTGCTGGTAAGGCGAACCATGCCCGGGAAAGCCATAGCGCGAGAACTCACTCCAAGTGTCACCCCAATACTTTCTGCCAAGAGATGGGGAATAGGATCGGTGAGACCTTGCATAAAGGGAGCCTTCCTGTTCATAAACTCTCTTTGACGAGTGATAAGGTAGATTCTCTCTATCAGCATAGTCACCAGCAGACCATGCATGGGCCACAAGAGGCGGAGCGTCGGGCAGGTCACCACCATCAGCAGAGGAATGGCACGATGGGGAAGACAGGTGCGGAGAAGGAGTCTTGGGCTTCTCCCAGAACACCTCATCAGTTTGGATGGAAGTCGATTGTCTGTGCTTCGACTTCTTTTTTGCCTTCTTCTCACCATGAGAGGCCAAGACACGGTCGGTGCCACGACTCTGGCCCACCGGATCCGGTGTAGATAAGTCAGGCATCGGATCCGAAGCTTTGGGTTCCGACCTGGCACTAGTCCTTGGACCGAGGCTAA
The DNA here is from genome assembly GCF_028583425.1 of Eublepharis macularius. Classification (NCBI taxonomy): domain Eukaryota; kingdom Metazoa; phylum Chordata; class Lepidosauria; order Squamata; family Eublepharidae; genus Eublepharis; species Eublepharis macularius. The sequence goes on along the minus strand of NC_072796.1, from coordinate 66,141,958 downwards.
GGCGAGTCGACTCCGTAGGCTTCTGAACCGATGGTGTCGGTTCTGGTGCCGGATCCGACGACTTCGGAGCCGATACAGTTGGGATGTTCGGATCCGATGAAGTTCTCCGTACTTTCAGAGTCGGCGTAGAGGGCGGTTCTGACCTCGCCGGAGACTTGGAGCGGTGTTGTCGCTTCCGAGTCGGATCCGACTTCGGAGGATTTTTGCAATCCGAAGTGGAGCCCGAGGCGTCTTTTGGATCCGAAGTCGGAGTCGGAGTACGTCGGAACCGATCTGGTGAGCGGGGGCGAGAGGTGGAAGTGGAGCTACGGACAGACTGTTCGACCACCGAGGGAGGTTCAACTGTCCCGCTCACTGGTGGTGGCCCTTGAGGGGTATCCGTGGCTCCCGATGCCCACATAGCCCTTCTCCAAAGTAGGGCATTCAATCTATTCGCCCTCTTAGCCCTGGCCTTAGGCGTGAATCGTTGGCAATGCTCACATTTCTCGACGATGTGTCCTTCACCCAAGCACTCAAGACAGACGGAGTGGCCATCCGTTCTAGTCATCTTCATCGAACAAGTCGAACAGCGTTTAAATAAAGCTTTCTCAGCCATCTCTGAAAAGACGAATGATCTCCTCACAAAATGGCATTTCTTCACAGCGGACAGCTAGATCTTCACCGGTTGGCGGCAAAGAAGAAACTGAGGGTGAAGGGGGCGACGTCGTCCAATGTCGCTTGGGTAGGAAAAGCCGCGCAGGTGCATTGGTGCGAACGGGCGCCCCCTAGTGGACGTTAGCTAGAAAAGAAAAATCCGGTCAGCAGGCCTGCGCAGACACAGTCCCCATGTGGGACTGCACAGAAGACGGACAGTGAACTCACTCTGCCCTTGAAACTGACACAGAAACTGCAATTGGTCTAGAATGCAGCAGCATGTGTCCTTACGGGAACCCTGTTTAGGACACATATTCGACATGTATTGCACCAGCTGCACTGGCTTCCAGTTGAATTCCAAGTCAAGTTCAAGGTGTACTTGAACTTGGGGTTAACCTTCAAGGCCCTTAGCGGACTGGGACCTGCATATCTACAGGACCATCTCTTCCTTTATGTTCCCCGGAGGGTGTTATGCTTTGCAGACCAACATTTTCTAGTGATCCCTGGATCTCCCAGTTGAGAGCCATGTTCTGTGGGACTTATTTCAGTTCCACCAAGCCTGCAAAATGGAGATGTTCCACCAGGCCTATGAGAGTGATTGAGGAGCTGGCAAACTATCCTGCTGATCACTTGCCTGCTCCGCTCCGCTCCCAAAGACCATCTGAGATTTCTTGTGCCTATCCATGGTGATATGTATTTGAAGTTACCACTCTGCAACATCTTAGAAGTCCTTATTGGACTGTGTTCTACAGCAGTGGTTCTCAACCTGGGGTCATATGCCCCCCCCAGGGGGGCCCAGGATATTCCAAGGGGGCCATGGGTAAAAATTGCATAAATGGGGGGCCATGGCAAGAGACTAGGGGGCCACAGAGGGAAGTGAGAAGTGAAGAAAACAGAAAAGTGACCGAGAAAAGAAAACAGAAAAGACAGTATGTGGGGTGCTGTTTCTTCATGCAAGTGTAACCCTGAGTCCACTAGGAGGAGGTAAAAAGCAGGGGTATTCCATATAAGGAAGAAAAAGTGCAATTTCCCCAGAGTTATTGGGAGGCCTGAAGGACTCCAGATTTTGTTATAAACCTACATATTTGATATTCTAGGCATGAGAATTCCTATACTTATGTTGATTGGCTATCAGTTTGTATTTTGATTGTTGTTGTGAATGTTTGTAATTGATATTATATGAATATTCTGAGAGTTATTGGAGGGCCTGAACTGCCCTCCAGCTTTATTAGAAAAGCTTGTATTCATAGGCCAGGGCTACATGGAACTCTTGAAAGGAGGAACAGACAGACCAAGACAGCGCAGAGCTGCAAGTGTGTTCACCTTCAAGGGACTATAGAAGTCAGGAAGGACTGAGCCCCTGGTCTGGCTGAACACAGCAGGCCTGAACTGTTACATGTTAATCAAGGTGGGATCACATTGTCAAAGACTTGAACTCCCTTAGTTCTTAACTGAAAAGAAAAGCTTTCTTTGGTACCCCTCTTTTAATTAAATTAGAGTTACACAAGTATTACTGTGAGAAGAGGTATGCTGCTGCATGCAAGAGTTCTGCATGAAATCTTCAGGTATTTTTAGCCATTGTGTTGCCATTCCTTTCGCGGTTGCCACGTTCAGTTGCTTCTCATTGTAAAGATCTATTGGGATCAGACATAATTTTTCATTTGTGTTTGTTCAGATTTAACCTGCATTTTGAGTGTCTGTTTATGCTTATTTGTTCCTTGGCTATTTACAAACAAGACATTGAAATAGCTACCTTCAAGTACAACACCTTTATTGGCATATAAAATAGCTAACTTTATACCGGTAAGACGGGGGGCCACAGGAAGGAAACAAGGTCAGAAGGGGGCCACGGTCGGAAAAAGGTTGAGAAACACTGTTCTACAGTTTTATATGGTTTTAAGTTATATTTTATAGTATTTTATGGTATTTATGTATTGCAGCAATTGCTGCTAATATGATGATATGACCTGCCCTGACTCCGCTTGTGGGAAGGGTGAGATATAAATCCAATATATAAATAAATATAAAATGTAAATTTATGATGCTCTGTCTCTGTAATGGAGTTGGGGGTGGGGAAGGAAGGCCATAAAAGGCGCTAGTATCTTTCAACCCATTCTTGCCCCTTGCTGTTTTGGCTGGCAGACACCAGCACAGATCTTGGCAAATGCACTTGGCAGAGGCAAGAGGTCCCTGCAAACATTACCATGCCAGATGAGTTGGCATGCAGGGTCATGCACAGATGGGGGCTACAATATTCTCTGGGAGATCTGTAGCAGGGCCTCCTGAAAGCTATCAGAAGTAGATGGGGAAAGAGTTGACGAAGCAGCAAGCTGGTCCCCCCTTGTGGTGGTAGCAGTGTGGGTCAAGTTGCCTGAATGGTAAACTATGGACTAGTTGAGCACCCTATGGCATCGTTTAGATTATGAAGGACCCCAGGCTTCTCAGCCTTTATGGACCTGGGACAAGAAGCCCTTGAGTGGTGTCATTATTCTTAACCCATAGACCCTACATCTAGGGGTACAGAAAGTGGCACACCTTCCCCAAACATCACGAAGGCTCGGCAAGGCGGACCCTAAGCCATTTGTATGTGATAGCTCAAGGTTTGGAGCCAGGGTAGACTTACCCGTACGTTCAGGGATGCACACACAAGAAGTGGCCTGACTTCTGCATCCCGCCAATGCCCTGTGCTGTATCTAGGTTTGGAATGGGGTTTGGCCTGTGGGTGCATTAGATTCGCTTTGATCAGTGTACAATAAATAAAATTGACCCTTTTAACTACCCATCTGAAGGCATTGGAACTCCTTATTCTGTGACTGTAGGCAAAGGATCCTGCTGCGTCAACACTACTGCCAAAAGACCCAGATTCATATTATTGTGCTCAGCTATAAAGTAACCCAATCATAACTAGGTAGCTGAAATCCTCACCAAAAATTCCATTCCAGCTCTATACTGAAATAATGAAAACTGCCTTGAAAATGTCCATCCATAGACCCCTCTTCTCATTAGTTATTCACAAATGTTGCCAAGGCCTCCCTCTCACATTCAGACAAGCAGGAAGTATATCTGTTTCACCATCAAAACTCCATATACTCCTAAAGTCTATGCAGCCAAAAGTGTGGGCAGACTCCATCTCAGATCAAACCAGAAAATCCTGACAGGAAAAATGCAATAAAACGGCCCCTTGGATACTCACCGTGAAGGGTCCTTCTCCTCTGAGGACAGGAGGACATCTTGGGTGATTCCCACCATCCAATCGGGGAGGCAGGAAGTTGATAAACCTTCTTCCTCTTCCTCTGGAAGGTGGGACCACCCTCAGCTTCTCCAGTTCGGGTGAATCCCCTCAGCAGTACCTAACTATGCTCTTAGAAAAAACCCATTGTGTTAGAAAAACTTCAACAGCAAGGAAATAACAAACAGGCATGCGAAGAACAGCAATAACATATATACAACATAACTGCAAAAAACAGCGTCAGTTATGTGACTGGTCACCTGGACCCCAACTTAGGGGGGGGACTTCAGGCGATCACACACACAAGGAGGAGTAGGACGAAGATCAGGGAGGGCAAGATGTCCTCCTGTCCTCAGAGGAGAAGGACCCTTCACGGTGAGTATCCAAGGGGCCGTTCTCCCTCTGAGGCGGAGGACATCTTGGGTACTCCCAAAGCTGTGCCTCATATCCTGGGTGGGGTTGTATCTTCGTCTCCTATGACGTGTTGTAACACCCTGCGTCCGAAGGCCGCATCAGCTGAAGCACTTGTGTGTAGCCGGTAATGTTTTATGAACGTTGACACAGAAGACCAAGTAGCTGCCTTACAGATATCTTCCACCGACGCATTTCCTCTCAAGGCCGCGTTGGTGGCCGCACTCCTCGTCGAATGTGCCGTAATACCTGATGGGACATCCATCCCGAGGGCTTTGTAGGCCTCTATGATGCAGGACTTAATGCTATATGCTATAGCTGACGGAGACATACGGAGTCCCTTCTTTGGCTGTGAGATGTTGATGAACAAGGAGTCCGTTTTCCTGAACTCCTCTGTCCTGCAGAGATACGTCTTGAGAGCTCTCCTCACGTCCAAGTTATGCCAATCCCTCTCCCTAGGATGCCGAGGTTCTGGACAGAACGATGGAAGGTAGATCTCCTGGGAGCGATGGAAGTTGGAATAAGCTTTCGGCAGAAAGGTTGGGTCTGTTCGTAATACCACCTTATCCTTATGAAAAACGCAGAGTTCTGGTCGCGTCGACAGGGCGCCCAGTTCAGAGATCCTGCGTGCTGAAGTGAGTGCCACCAAGAAGATGGTTTTGATCTTCAACCATCGGAGGGGAACGTACCGTAGTGGTTCAAATGGAGGTTTAGACAAGGCTGTCAGGACCACGTTTAGTTTCCACATGGGGAGACGATGAATCGTCGGTGGTTTTAGCAGTGTGGCACCTCTGAGAAACCTCCTAATTAGCACGTGAGACGTGAGCGTCGCACCGTTCCTGTCCGTCCAGACCGATCCAATCGCTGCAATCTGCCTCTTAAGGGTCGCTGGACTCAGGCCCCTGTCCAGGCCTTCTTGTAGAAATTCCAGCAAGGTGCGTACAGACATGTCCAGAGGGCTCACTTTTTTGCGCCTGCACCACCTATGGAAGGCTTTCCAAGTGCTGTTGTAGATCCGCACGGTGGATTTTTTGCGGGATGCTAGAAGGGTGTTGATGACATCGGAATTCAGACCCTGGTGTTGAAGGTGGTTCCGCTCAATTTCCACCCTGTCAGCGCCCACCACTCTGGGCGTGGATGCCAAATCGGGCCCTGCTGGAGCAGGTCCGGGTAATTCGGCAGGCGAAGAGGAGGGGCAACCGACAAACGTTGAAGAGTAGAGAACCACGGCCTCCTGGGCCACCAGGGGGTGACCACTATCACCGTGGCTCCGAGTTCCCCTATTCTCCGGAGTAACTTGGCAATCACAGGCAAGGGAGGAAAAGCGTACAGGAGGGTCTCTGGCCATGACGCCGTAAGCGCATCTGTGTCTTCCGCCAGTGGGTGGAAATATCTGGAGTAGAACCTCGGTATCTGTCTGTTCTGGTGAGATGCGAAGAGATCCACCTCCGGACAGCCGAAGCTCTCTGTCAGTAGCTGGAAGGCTTCCCTCTTGAGTGACCACTCTCCTGGGTGAAGCGACTCCCTGCTCAGCCAATCCGCATGCGTGTTCTGGACACCCCTGATATGTTCTGCTTGAATGGATGCCAGGTTGTTTTCTGCCCAAGACATGATCTTGACCGCTTCCGTCTGCAGACGGGATGATTTGGTCCCCCCTTGCTTGTTGATATATGTCTTGGCCGCTACGTTGTCTGTCCGGACCAGAACATGGTCCCCTGCCAGCATGCCCTTGAAGCGGATCAGTGCCAGGTAGACCGCCCGCATCTCCAAGACATTGATTGGAAGTAAGCTCTCCTGTTCTGACCAGGTCCCCTGAGCCGGAACATCCCTCAGCGTTGCTCCCCAGCCCCTCAGACTGGCGTCTGTGAAGATCTGAGTGAGTTGTGGTGAAAGGAAGCTCCTGCCCTGGCGCAGGTTGTGGTCGACTGTCCACCATCGGAGACTTTCCTTCACTCGTTGAGGGATCTGAACCTTGGTGGTTGACTTTTGGGCTATTTGCCACTGGTAAGGGCGTAAGAAGGTTAGGAGGGGTTTGGCATGGAATTTGCCCCAGTAGATAGCCTCCGTGTTGGCCGTTAGAAGCCCACTGAGCTTTGACAGCTCCATCAGTGACGAAGATCGTTGTTGGATCGTTTGTAAGGTCAGCTTTCTGGTCTTGGCTCTCTTGTCCTCTGGGAGGAAGAAGGCCCCCTCTTTGGTGTCTATGATTAACCCCAGATGTTCCAGTCTCTGGGTTGGGGTTAGTGAGCACTTGTCTCGGTTTATAAGAAAACCGTGAGACTCCAGGAAGTCTATCGTGTAGGCCGTCTCCTTTTCTGATGAGGCTTTGGAGGAGGATCTTATTAGAATGTCGTCCAAGTACGGGTGCACATGTACGCCCCTCTCTCTCAGTTGGACAATGGGCACCACTAGGAGCTTGGTAAACACTCTGGGTGCGGTAGCTAACCCAAAGGGAAGTGCTCTGAATTGAAAGTGGTCTGTGTGGATGGCGAATCTGAGGAACTTCCGATGAGCTGGTGCAATCGGGACATGAAGGTAGGCCTCGGTCAGGTCGATAGACGTCAAGAACTCTCCCTTCCGTAGAGCCTCTGCAATGGAGCGGAGTGTCTCCATTCTGAAGCGTCTCAGTTTGATGTGCTTGTTTACGTATTTGAGATCGAGGATGGCACGCCAGTCCCCGTTCCTCTTGGGTACCGTGAAGAAGATGGAATACACACCGTGGCCCTTCTCGGCTGGTGGCACCGGTTCGATTGCTCTTATTTCTAACAGGTGGTGAACGGCTTGCAGGGTAATGGTCCTTCTGTGTTGGTTCCTTCTCAGTGGGGAGATGATGAAGCGCTCCCGTGGAATGGAGGCGAACTCTATGGAGTAGCCCTTGGAGACAACCTCCAAGGACCACGCGTCCGCTTTGGAGTCCGTCCAAGCCTGGTGAAATAAGAGCAGTCTTCCCCCCACCGGGGTTCGAAGATAGTCAGGGTTTGTGACCCTTGTCCTCCTGATCTGGCCTGGTGCCTCGCATGCCCTGAGCCCTGTTGAATCTGGGGTGAGGGTTGGACCTTCTAGGTTGGTTTCTGGTCACATTCCAGGAACGTCTTTGGTCTGGTCTGTTCCTAGGAAGCGTATGCTGGGTTCGGAAGGGATGATAATTGTAGGTTTTCCTTGAGGATTGCTTCAGAGCCTTGGGCAAGGCCTTCTTCTTGTCCCTTGTTTCAATCAGAATTTTTTCCAGTTGGTCCCCAAACAGTTTTCCCCCTTGGAAAGGGTACGAAGCCAGTATCAGCTTTGCCTGCAGGTCAGCGGGCCAGGCTCTAAGCCACAGGAGCCTTCTAGCTGCTACTGAAGATGCCATGGCCCTGGAAGACAGCGATAGTGCGTCCAGTGTGGCATCAGAAACGAAGGTGCACGCCTTCAGAATTTGGTTGGCTCCCTCCATGAGTCTTCTGTTGTTGTCTGGAAGCAACTGCAGTAGCCTTCGTATCCACACCACCGAGGCCCTGGACACCATGGACGCGATGGCAGAGGCTTTTATGGAGGTAGCCATGCTCTCATGAGCTCTTTTTAGGACGGCTTCCCCTTTTTTATCCAGACCGTCCCTGATGTTGCCTTGACCATCCTCCGATAGTAGTCCTTGAGATTGTAATGCGGCCACTGGTGCATCGATGGCAGGGACCTGTAAGAACTCGTCCACAAAATTAGGCAACACATATAGCTTTTTAAGATAATTGGGCACCTGCTTTGTAGCTGCCGGTGCAGACCACTCTGCCCTCAGCTGGCGCTCAAAGTACTCTGGGAATGGAAACACTTTGGCTCTGGTATCAGATCTAGGGAAAAACTCCTTGTTTCCCTTGGGCCGGGATTTGTGGCCTGATGGTTTTGGAGCCTCCTCCTCCCCCTCTACTGGGTCTTTTAAGTCTAAGGCAGATAGAGTCTTAGCCAGTAGATATTGATAGTCTTCCATCAGGAAAAGTCTATTAGATTGCTGTGGAATATTGGCGTCAGCCTCCTGTTCTTCCTCAGAGAGGAATTCTCCCTCCTCAGAAACCTCACTGATGGACTGTTCCTCGCTGACCCAGCCGGAGGGCTCCCTGGTAGAGCTTCGGGTTTGTTTTTTAGCTGCCTTGGTGGGCCAGGGTCTATTCGGGGAGGGGAGGCCTGAGGGTCCCTGTTGTGCAGGGAAGGTGGTGGGAGAGGAGGGGTCAGGAAGGTGCGCCTGACTCAGAGCCAGGATTTCTTCCCTGAGGGACTTCCTGATGGCTGCCAGGACCTGGGGAGACACGCCATCCGATGGATCACTTACTTGTGCTCCTGAAGCCTCTGCGGAGTGGCCCTGTCCGCTGGAGCTCGTCCCGGGTCCAAGATCTCCCGCCGGGAGGTTGGGAACCGCGTCGTTCGTTTTTGGCGGGAAACCGCGGCTAGCCGCGTTTGCCGCCGAATCCGGACCTCCCTTCTTGTGGCCACCCTCTCGGCTCTTCTTCTGAGATCCTGCCCTCTCTGGCTTCTTGGAAGGCAGACGAGGGCGTTTCTGGGGAGGCTGCCCGGTCCCTGCAGCTTCTTCACCGGGAAGCCGATCGTGACTGCATGGCACGTCGGCACCGGCAGGGCTTTTTCCCGCCGTCGGCAGAACGGCCCCGGGAAGGCAGCCCTCTGCCTTATCCAAAAAGGAGTCTTCGGAGTCGGAGTCTGACCCCCTTGACATCATCATGGCTCCTGGCTTGTCTCCTCTTCTGATTCCCCAATTAGAAGGGGACAGTAGTGAAGACACAGAAGGGAAACAGGAGCACAAAAACACCAGAAAGGCTGAATCAAGGAAAGGCAATAGGAGTAAGGGTAATAGGAAGAGGTAAGTAGAATAAGAAGGAAAAAACAGAGAAAAAATAGCAAGGATAGCCTAGCTAGCCTAAAGGCAACTGCTCTCCCCTGAGGCAGGAAAAGAACTGGAGAAGCTGAGGGTGGTCCCACCTTCCAGAGGAAGAGGAAGAAGGTTTATCAACTTCCTGCCTCCCCGATTGGACGGTGGGAATCACCCAAGATGTCCTCCGCCTCAGAGGGAGAATTTATGTTTCATGATGAGATGGCCTGGGAGAAACTGTCATACTCCATCAAGGGCTTGTTTTGTGATTCCATGGAATCTCTCTAAACCATACCAAACTGAATGACCAATACTTGTGAGTAGAGATGGGCACAAACCGAAATACAAACCAAAGTTCGTGATGAACCGGGCCGGTTCGTGGTTCACGAACCGGTGGTTTGTCAGAGCCCATTTCTGACAAACTGCCACAAACTTTAGGCTGGTTCTTTTGGTTCGTCACTGCAGATAGCCTGGCACCAATCAGATAGCCTGGCAACAGGGGATGGACTTCTTGAAGACCTTCTACTGACCCGGAAGTGACTTTCTACTGACCCGGAAGTGACAATTTGCTGAGCTGGATGTGATGTTTTCACAAAACAAATGAACCATTTCGCAAACCGGGGAACGTTCATGAAAGTTCATGGTTCATGAATTGCGACGAACCACATTCATTTTTTTCAGGTTCGTGCCCATCTCTACTTGTGAGACAATAACATCAACTTCCATTTATCTGAAAGAGTGTCCCAAATAATACAGTCCTTCCTGGTAACCCAATTATCTTCAGTCAGGAAGATAACTTCATCTACTGCCCCATCAGTATCCCCTACTCAGAGTAACTCAAGAAAGCCCTGTTCTGCCAGTTAGGAAAAAGTGTGAGTTTTAGTTATATCATGGTATTTTAGGTTCTATTTCACTCAGCCCAGGTCCTACAATCTCACTTCCAGCTCCTTTGCATGCTCTCCTTCCTCTTTCCTCTGTTCTGTCTCCTCTTCTCCTTTTCATTCCCAACTAGCTCCTGCCACTTCTCTTCCTGACTCTTTCCTAGCCTTGTCCACTCAGTCACAAAGTTCGATCCTGCAACTACCTGCTTTTTCTCTTTTCAGCTTCCATTTCAAGCATGGTTTCTTCACTCCACAATCTGCAAAACTTCCTACTCCCTATATTGTCGAAGGCTTTCACGGCCGGAGAACGATGGTTGTTGTGGATTTTCCAGGCTGTATAGCCGTGGTCTTGGCATTGTAGTTCCTGACGTTTCGCCAGCAGCTGTGGCTGGCATCTTCAGAGGTGTAGCACCAAAAGACAGAGTGTCACTGAGAGATCTCTGCCTTTTGGTGCTACACCTCTGAAGATGCCAGCCACAGCTGCTGGCGAAACATCAGGAACTACAATGCCAAGACCACGGCTATACAGCCCGGAAAATCCACAACAACCATCTTCCTACTCCCTCTCCTTTCCATTGGGGATGCTATATACATCCCCATAGCTGGGGTCCACTTGGACTAGTAATGTGCTCATCCAGTTTAACCTAACTGCTTATTCTAAGAATTGTTTAATTACTTTTAACTGTATTCTTTGAATCACACATTGCATTTTAAAAATTTCCCTTCCTCTCATATTTTGCTATCTCTGTACCCAATAAAGATTGAATTAAAGGTCTTGGTGTCTCTTTGTCTTATTTTTCCAGATATTACCCAAAGTCCAGACCTGTGCATACACAGAGTGGATCCAACATGAGGGTTTGGAGGGTGTATGTATATAGGCCATGTATATGTATTCTCCCTAGGCATTCTGGGTAACACCTGTTGGCTCACTGGATTTCCCTCCTCTTTCTCCAACCCTGAAGGAAATGAATTCAGGCATCAAGCCCTATAACTAATGACAGAATATGTCTCAAATTGTCCTCAGCATATTTGCACTCTGCTGTTACTGTATGCCTGTCTTAATCCTTCCTTGAAGGTTCTGCGTACTTCTGCTGGTTTTAATCTTGAATATAGCCACAGAAGTTTTATAGCCATTTGTTTTTTTCACTGAGACTGGGCACAGCAGCAAACAAGAGTGGCTGGCCTGACATGGCTGTGGAGGACAGAGCAGGGAAAGGCCTCTCGAGGAATCCACAATACTTTACTTCATGGGAAAGTGAGAAAAAATGAGGCAAGTTGACTGCCTGGCTCCCTGGTTCCTCAGAACAATCCACACTATGGAAATTTTGTACCTCTAGCCTCCTCCTTTTAGTTCTCTTGTATTAACAAACGGAAATATGTCTGCAATTACTCCAAACCAGGTGAAGCCCAGACTTACTCAGAGGTGCTTCCATAAATCTGGAAACTGATGATTCTAAGTGAATTTTTAAAATGAAAGATGGATGGTCTGTACATGAAACTGCCAGTGTATCATGTATACTGATCACCATCAGATTTCAAGTTTAGGTTCCATTACACTATAACTGTCAATCATAAAACATCATCAAGCTTGTAAAGCTTGTATTAGCCTGCATGACTGATTCTGTGATTTTTTTCTTTTTCTGAAACAGCATAAGCATCCCTTCTCCCAGGCTACATGGCAAACTGGTTTTGAAATCCACCGGGGTTTCAGAAATTTGTTGCATGTCACAAGTGATTGCTTCAAGAAATGAGAGAAAAAGATTTTACTGAAGGAGCGTGCAAGCTGTTCAGCATTTACGTGTTTCTTTGGATCCCAGCCCTTGAACATAATTAAGGGGGAAAACAAGAATTTTTCACCCATAGCAGGATGACTTATTTTGTAATTGCAAATCTCTGGGTATACTTATTAAAATCAAATAAACATCACAAAGCTTGTAACATTAGTCAAGTAATAACATTGCATTGCTATGACCTTTTCTAGCATCTCTGTGATGACTTTCTAATAAAATTAAATGTAGTATAAGATTCTTCAGACATTTTGGGTTAGCTCCCAAAACTCACCATTAAATAGAGTTTTTTAAAAACTGCCAAATGCAGATAAAACACAGGCAGGAAGCATCAATGTTTCTACAGCAGCTGTGGCTGCTACTGCTGTGTTCAGGGCCAGAATATCCATTAGTTATGTTTGAGGTTGCTTTATTAACATCCAGCTTTTAAATGTTTCCTCTGGTATAGTATAAACATTGATGTACTGAGATAGCCTCTCAGATCTCATTGACACATGCACTAACAAGCTGCCCTGGTCAGAAATCCATTCTTACAAGAAAGCAATGCATTCATAAGCATGCCACATGTTAACCATTAAGTAATGCTTGGATTTGGGAAAGAATGTGAGACCAGATTGTGATAGGAATGTCAGACAAGGACTGAGAAGGCCAGGGTTCAAGTCCTTATTTACCCTCATTCACGTGGACCAGCCTCTCTCTCACACACTCATACTCACAGACTAGCCTACCTCACAGAGAGAACTTTCAATTCCTTTGATAAAGGAAAGACAAAATGTAACAAACAGGTAAGTAGATAGGAGAATAAACATGACTGTTATGATTTAGTATTTTAATTACTGTTTGAATCAGCTGACTTGCTACAATTTATTATTTATTTATTTATTTTGTATATTTTTATTCTGTTCTTCCTCCAAGGAGCTCAGGGTGGCATTCATTGTTCCCCTTCACTGTTTTATCCTCACATTCTCAACAACCCTGTGAGGCAGGTTAGGCTGAGATTAAAAGACTGGTTCAAAGTCACACAGAGAGCTTCCATGGCAAAGTTGCGATCTAAATGTCATCTCCCAGATTCTATAACACTTTAACTGCTATATCATACTGTAGTACATATGAGACTTATACTAATTGTCTTAACATCTAGGTGTTTACAGTTGGTTTACTAAGCTTACAACAGGGTTTGTAGGGATACAGATACCACCTTCAGGTATTTGGACAATCCAAGTAAGATGAAATGTCTACTTCAAAGCCTCTGTGAAGCTCTGTAAATTTCTCTCCATTCAGAAATCAGGGAATTGAATTTTAAAAGAAACAGCTCTGATACATTTATTTTATTATTTATGTCACTTACAGTCTGCCTTTCTCACTGAGACTCAAGGCGGATTACATAGCGTGAGATCAGTGCAATCAGTAGCAAGGACAAGGGTAGGCATTTTCATACAGTGTCAAGGACATTTCCATAAACAGTGTCATAGGGTAGATGAATACAAGTTTACAGAGACATAGCATTAGCAAGGATCCAATACAGGGTTAAAGGACTGTTGAAACAGAACATAATCCATTCTAAGATTGACATGAGACAACATGTAGCACAAGCAGTATATACAAGTACATATTCAAAGCAACAGATAATACGTAAAGCAACATAATGGTGGAGCCTGTGGTTCCCAACTCATTGGCAAAACATCCGATACCCCCTCCCTACAATACCGCCCTCCTATCTGAGTAAAAAAGCCTTTTTGAATAATTCAGTTTTGCATTGTTTGTGGAAAGCCAAGAGCGTGGGAGCTCTCCTGACCTCCTCAGGCAGGCTGTTCCATAGGGTAGGGGCCACCACAAAGAAGGCCCATAAACGGGCTGCAGTTGATTTTGCCCATGTGCGGGCTGGCACCTGCAAGAGACCTTGTTCGGATGAGCGAAGCTGCCGTGGAGGAACATAGGGAGGGAGCAGGTCCCGTAGGTATGTCGGGCCAAGGCCATGAAGAGCTTTGTATGTAATAACCAGTACCTTGAGCTGAGCACGGTAGCTGATAGGTAGCCAATGGAGTGACTGCAGGATGGGAGTGATGTTCATGCTCCTGCTTGCACCTGCTAACAGCTGAGCTGCAGCATTTTGCATCGATTGGAGCCTCCTAGTTAACTTAGATGGAAGATGTATCCTGGTTAGAGGTGGGCATAAACTGAATTACGAACCATCCCCCTGATCCTTGGGCTGGACCAGGCACTGGCCAAAGAACTGGAGCAGTGGGAAGCCCTTCTCCCCAGGGTCAGGAACTTGATGAGGAGGTTGCAGGCAGGTGTGGCCGCTATGGACGCAGGACCTCCACAGAGAGGTGCGCAGTTTCCAGGAAAAATGATCTGGCCAGAGGAAAGAGGGCATGAAAGAACTGTTGGCAGCAACGGCAGAGGAGATTGACCAGCTCAGTGCCCCAGGCCATGAGAGCCCACCCAACAACCCCCCTACTGGTCCTCAGTGGTTGGTGGCATCAGGGAGCCCATGCAGGGGAGCCCCCTTGTAGAGGACTTGGCGGAGGTGACGGTGCAAGAGTGCCTTGCTAAGCCCCACCAGCCCCATGACTCTGATCCCCTGGAGTACTGGGCATGCAAAGCTGACATCTGACCTGACTTGACATCTGTGGCCATGAACTTCCTCTCTTGCCCCCCCACCAGTGTCCAGAGCAAGTGGGTATTCTTCCACCTGGGAGAGCGGCTCACGCCTGGCCCTGGCGGTTCAAACTCCCCTGCTGGGCTACCCCTCATTGCACCCTGGGGATTGAAGATCCAGATTCCCCCATATTGGAAGTTAACCTTAGCCCCCCACCAACAGCTGTCTGGGGGTACCATGGCTCCGACTCCACCCCAGCCTCTGTTCCCTTGTCAGGCTTAGGGGCTCCTCATTATGGAATGCAATGCTGTTCCCCCAAGGTCTGCTTCCCCCAGGATTAACCTCCCCTCATGAATCTTCTTTTTCTTTTCCTGTCAAATATCCTATCTCCCCAAAGAACATCTTCTCCTGCCCCCCAAGATTTACCTCCTTTCATAGACTGTCTCTGTCCTCCTCTCCTTGAAGACAATATTCCTGTGTCCCCAAGAACATCTCCTTGCCTGGGGGAGGGTGCCAAAGGGGGCCTTTAAAGGTGGGCAGGGACAAGTTGCTGGTGATGAGTAGTTGGGAGCAAGCCAGTGAGTTGGAGAGAGAACATGACAAGGTCAGAGAGAGAGTGGGAGCGACACTGGCCATCCCAACAGAAGGAGAGAGGGATCCAGGGTGTCTCCACCTCCCCTCCTCCCTCCATATCTGAGGCTTTTCTTGAGCCTTAGCCACTGCCCAGGCCAACATGGAGGGTGTGCCACCTCCAGGCTCTGACAAACCTGGCCAGGAACCTGACACAACTCAACTGGCATTTGTGGCTGGCTCCCATTATATCTAGTGGACCTGCTCTGTGCCTGCTGCTCACGCCTTGACCTGGACTCAGCCCTGGTGGATCAATTGTCCTTCATAAGGTTAACTTCCCCCTGCTGGGCTACCCCTCCCTGGACATTGGAGAGGTAGCAGGGCTCTGAGCCACCCCAGTCTCTGTCCCGCTGCCAGACTCAGTCGCCCACCCTCAGGCTCCCTCGCAGTCACCCCATCGGTGAGGTGGGTTTTGGCTGATCTGAGGTGGGGGACCACCCACAAGATCTCCTTTTCCCCTGGGCTACCAATTACAGCCATTTCCGGCTGCATCTCAATTGTGGGAGTTGCCTTCCCCGTCAGGGAATATGGCATGGCCATCAATACGCCGTGGCCATCAGTGCTCCATATGTCAAGGAGATCCCGTGAGGAGAGGGCGGCCACTGACAAAACTCAATGTAATGAAGTGGTGGCCGCCCCAAGGCACAAAGGGGTTGCTATGGGCCACCCCCACCCCCAGAGACCATGGCCCCTGGAGGAACAGAAGGGAAGCAGTCAGGTCCATTGACCACTTCCCGGGTCTGAGAGGAGACGGCAGCCCCCGTCATAACCCACATCTGGGGGCCGTCATTCCATTCTCAGAGGAAAATTCTCTTAACTCTGTCACATAAGTTTTGGGTGCTGCCTGCAATATATTCCAAAGGAGCCAATGTAAGTCAATTGGCATTCATGGGTCCCATTATATGCAATGGGTACTTTCCTGGGGGCACCAGCGTTGGGAGGTCTATAACTTGGAGATCCGAAATGCAATCTTCGCCAAACTTGGAGGGTGGCTGGAGGAGAACTTGCTGAAGAGTCCCTGCGAGTTTGACATCTGTGAGTGTGAAGGGGGCCATTCTAGGGCCTCGGGAATGGAAGATTTATTACTTATCGAGAAGCTTCCTTTCTCGGTGGTCCATGAGTGGGGCAGTCAAGACGCTGGGTAGCTTCTCCTCCTTCTTTGCAGGGTCAGATGAAAAAGTTGTGATCCTAAGGGGGAGGGGCTCCCAGGCTCTCCAGTTCCTTTCCAAGCCCTCACAGTTCCCCAACCAATCAGACCAGGCTCTCACCACCTGAATAATACAACTATAATACCAGCAAGATGAACTTTATTCATTGTTATATAACGCAAGAACATTTCAACCATCAACGAAACACAAACTAGTTTACTTGGATCTATTCTCTCAACTGCTCATCCCTTCCCTTTCCATGACTGGGTGGGTTACGACTGCCCCACTCATGGATCACCGAGAAAGGAAGCTTCTCGGTAAGTAATAAATCTTCCATTCTCCTGTGGTCCTGAGTGGGGCAGTCAAGACGCTGGGATATATTCCTAGCAGTGAAACATAGGGAGGGTGACTAAGCTTCCAGGACGTGTTGGAGCACTCTTCTGCCGAAAGCAGCATCTGCAGAAGCAATCTGATCTATTCTATAATGTTTGGTAAAGGTGTGCACTGACCTCCAAGTTGCTGCCCCACAAATTCTCTCCAAGGAAGGGAAGGACTTATATGCAGCCAAGGCGGCCATTCCTCTCAGAGAATGGGCCATAATCCCTTTAGGAGGGGTTACTTTCCTAGCCTTGTATGCTAAACCTATACACTCCCTGATCCACCTGCTGATGGTCGAAGAGGTCACCTTGCTCCCCATTGCGCTCTGTTTGAAAGAGACAAACAAGTTTTCTACCTTACGAAACTGCCTGGTTCTATCAATATAGAAACTCAAAGCCCACCTTAAGTCCAATTTATGCCATTCTTTCTCCTTCTCATGCTTAGGGTTGGTACAGAAGGATGGCAAGACTATAGCCTCCCCCCTATGAAAGGCAGAGTTTACTTTAGGAATAAAGGAGAGGTCCGTTCTAAGGACCACTTTATCTTGATGGAATGTACACAGTTGCCTATTTACTGATAGGGCTCCTAACTCTGACACCCTTCTCGCCGAAGTCAGGCCCACCAAAAACACTGTTTTAAGAGTCAATTCTTTAAGGGAACAAGTAGCCATAGGTTCAAACGGTTCTTTTGTAAGTGCCTTTAGTACTAAGTTTAAGTTCCAAGTCGGGAAACGATGCACTTGGGGCGGATTAAGCAAGGCCGTCCCCCTCAAAAAGCGTTTCACGTGAGGATGCTTCGTAAGAGAGGTCCCTCTTTTGGATCCCCTGATGGCTGAGATGGCTGCCACTTGTCTCCTCAATGTGCTTATACTGAGTCCCTTGTCCAGTCCATCCTGTAGGAATAGAAGGATCTGTTGTATAGGTGCTGATACAGGGTTCAATCCTTCTTTCTCACACCACTCATGAAACACCTGCCACGTCCGGTTGTAGCTGTGATTCGTGGAACCTTTTCTTGAAGCCAGCATGGTGCAAATCACCCTCTCAGGGTAACCTAGGGCCTCAAGCTGTCCACGCTCAACTTCCAGGCAGTTAGCTTTAGCGCCTTGGGGTTCGGGTGTAGGATCTCCCCCTGAGTTATAAGATCCTCCCTGCAAGGAAGAGTCCACAGTTCTGCACATGCCAGTCTCATTAGTTCCTGAAACCAAGGCCTCCGTGGCCAGTAAGGGGCGACTAGTATGACCTCCGCCCCCTGATCCACTATCTTCTGTATTACCCGGTGAAGAATTTTTGTTGGGGGAAAGGCATATAGAAGACCCCGAGGCCAGTCCTGTGACAGCGCATCCACTGCCATGGCCCTCGGGTCTCTGTATCTTGACATGAATCGTGCCACTTGGTTGTTTTGGGCCGAGGCGAAGAGGTCCACTTCCGGCGCCCCGAACCTGTTGCATATCTGTGTAAAGACCTTCTCATTCAGCTTCCATTCTGACTGGTCTATCCTGTTCCTGCTCAACCAGTCGGCTAGAACATTGTGTTGCCCTGCTACGTGGCTTGCTTTTATGGACCTTAGATTTTCTTCTGCCCACCGAAAGATCTTGTCTGCCTCCTTGCTCAGAGTCCTGGACCTGCTGCCTCCTTGCCTGTTTATATAGGCCTTTGCCGTCATATTGTCGGTGAGGACCATCACATGCTTCAGTCTCAGACTGTCCGCAAATTCCAGGAGCCCGTTCCGTATTGCTCTGAGCTCCAGGAGATTTATGCTGACCTGTGCCTCTTCGGGAGACCACTCCCCTTGAGCTATCTGCCCTTCGATGTGAGCACCCCAACCTTTCAGACTCACGTCTGTAGTGAGAATCACTCTCTTGGGTTCCCTTAGGAGAGCGCCCTCTGTGAACCTTCCCGGTTCCGTCCACCAAGACAGATCCTGCGACAGTTGGATAGGAACTTCCACTTTCCTGTACCACCTGTGAGTGATGACTCTTTGAAAGGGTCGCAAGAACCTCTGTAGAGGCCGGGTATGAAATCTGGCCCATTGCAAGACATCCTGACACGACACCATCATTCCTTGTAATTTGGCCAGTTGCATAATCTCCATCACTTTCCTTGTCTGGACTGTCTCTAACATAGTCAGGATCTTTTGTTGTCTTTCTGGAGATATAAACATCTTGCCCACCATGGTGTCTATTATTACCCCCAGGTGAGCGATTCTCCGCGTCGGGGTGAGAATGCTCTTCTGGCGATTGATGATGAAGCCGTGACTCTCCAGATAGTTCATGGTGGTCTCCACCACCCTCAGGGCCGACGCCCGAGACGGCGCCTTTATCAAGATGCCGTCGAGGTAGGGCGACAGGGCTATCCCCTGTACTCTGAGGAAGGCCACTAGGGTCACCAGGACTTTTGTAAATACCCTTGGTGAGGATTTCAGATCAAAGGGGAGGGCCCTGTATTGGTAATGCTTCCCGTTGTAGGCAAAACGGAGAAATTTCCTGTGCGAAGCCCTGAAGGGAATATGCAGATAGGCCTCCGACAGATCTATGGAGGCCAAGAAGTCCCATTGCTGTAGGGCCCCTGCAGTGGACTTCAGGGTCTCCATCTTGAACCTCCTGGATTTTATATGAAGGTTCAACCATTTCAAGTCCAGAATGGCCCGTATGTCCCCGTTCTTCTTTGGAACCAGAAAAAGGACCGAGTACACACCCTGCCTTTGAGAATGTGCAGGTACCAGTTCTATCGCTTTGATCCGAAGGAGATGCCTGATCGCTTCCACCATTTTCAGGTGCTTCGTCTGAGATGGATTTGTGAGGACTTGAAGAAAGTGCCTTCGTGGCACCCTCTCGAACTCCAAGGAGTAGCCCTTGGATACTACTTCCAGTACCCAATTGTCTGAGATTGTGATACTCCACTGGGATATAAAGTCCTGGATACGGCCCCCGACCTGTCCAAGCATCCACCTTGTCGGATAGTCATGCTTGGCCGCCCTTCTTTTGTCCTTTACTCTGAGTGGACGACTTTCTGAAGCTGAAGGATCTGCCATCTGACCTAGGCTTCGGTTGCCATCTGCCCTTAAATGGTCTGTCATTAGTTTGCCTGGCAGGTCTTTTATAGTCACAAAAGGAATGTTTCCCTTTGAACTTGGAGTCCCTTTTCTTAGATGGTAGAACCTTCTTTTTCTCAGCATTCTCCACCAAGAATCTATCCAGGTCTTCCCCGAAGAGTTTAATGCCGGAAAAGGGAATTGCTGCCACCTTACTACAAGCTGGAGGGTCCACATCCCAATTCCTGAGCCACATGTTCCGTCGTGCTGCCACGTTTTTTTTTTTTTTTTTAGAAAAATTTTTATTGGGTTAGAATATTATTATTTTTACATTACATTCAATTTTCCCCAAATTTTTCATTTCTAACCCCCTCCCTTTCCCCCCCTTTTGTTGACTTCCAACAGCTTTCCCCCCCTCTGTCCCTTTTCCCTTACTTCTATTAAATTCCTCTATCTAAAACAGATATACATTCTCCATTATATTAAGCAGTACATCTTTAACTCCTTTACTTACTATACACCCAAACTGTACGTCCTTGGATAAACAATTTATCCCCTTTTCCCATTTTGAATATTTCTATATATCATAAACCTATATATCATAAACCATAAAAATTTCCCACATTTAAATCAAACAAATCAAACAATTTGATTTGTTCTCTATATGTTACTCATTTCATCTTTTTATGGTAATTCTATATAGCTCATCACATAGTCAATCAATTTAACTCTTCTGTACATTCAGTTTGGTGCATATAAATCTTATCAAAGAAAGAAAATATTGTTAGTTACTCAATCCTCATGTTTAAACCTTATCATTAATTATTCTCTATCAATGTTCTATCAATTAACCTATACATATCTATATATATATATCAATCTATTAATCTAACTGCTTATAAGTTCACTTTTCTCTTCCTCCCCCGGTAAAGTCACCCCTCTCTTTTATACTTATATTATACTTCAGTAGTTCTCAAACTGCCACAGTTTTCCTCCCACCTCCCATTTCTTCTCCAGATGTTGTTTCAGCTTCTCCCAGTCCGTGTTAAACTGCCCTGAGTCCAGATCTCTCAATTTTCTCGTCATCTTGTCCATTTCAGCCATATACAGCAATTTGTAGATCCAATCTTCAATAGTTGGCACTTCTTGTACTTTCCATTTTTGCGCATACAAAAGTCTAGCTGCTGCTGTCATATAAAATATCAACGTCCTATGATGGGCTGGAATTCCCTCCATTCCCAAGTTTAGTAGCAGGAGTTCTGGGTTCTTATTTATTTGAAACTGTAAAATTTCACTCATTTCTCTTATTATTTCCCCCCAGTACTGCCTAGCTACCTCACACGACCACCACATGTGGTAGAGGGAGCCCTCATGTTTCTTACATTTCCAGCATTTATTAGAAGTATTCAAGTTCCCTAGCGCAATCTTCTTTGGTGTCATGTACCAACGATAAATCATTTTGTAAATGTTCTCTTTAATATTAGTACATGTCGTTATCTTCATTGTAGTTTTCCACAAGTATTCCCATGCCTCCATTGTTATTTCTTTATTAAAATTTATAGCCCATTTCACCATCTGTGTTTTAACTGTCTCGTCCTCAGTATACCATTTCAGCAGTACTTGGTATACCTTGGATATTCTTTTCTTATCTTCTTTAAGAAGGGTCTGCTCTAGTTCCGAGTTCTCTGTTCGTATGCCCCCTTTTGCAGAGTCCGAATTGTATAAGTCTCTGATCTGCCTATACTGGAACCAATCATAGTTAGGTGATAGTTCCTCTTGCGTCTTTATTCTAAGTTTAGATACTTCAATTTTAGTTATTTCTTTGTACGTTAAGCATTGTTGTTCATTATCAACAGCTCTCGGGTCTATCACCTCATATGGAACCACCCACAAGGGGGTTCCTTCTTGTAGATAAATTCTGTACTTCTTCCAGATTGTATATAAACTTCTCCTTACAAAATGATGCAGGAACATCGAGTTGACCTTCACTTTGTCATGCCATAGGTATGCGTGCCATCCAAAAATTTTTTTATATCCCTCTAGGGCTAATAGTTTCTTATTCTTTAATGTCATCCACTCTTTTAGCCAAACTAGGCAGATTGCATCATGATAAAGTCACAGGTTGGGCAGTTGCATTCCGCCTCTTTCCTTTGCATCTTGTAAAACTTTTACTTTCACTCGAGGCTTCTTGCCTGCCCAAACAAAATCTGATATTTTCCTCTGCCATTTTTCAAATTGTTTAGAGTCTCTGATGATTGGTATTGTCTGTAGCAAAAACATTACTCTTGGTAACACATTCATCTTAACTGCTGCAATCCTGCCCAGCCATGACAAGTTCAATCTATTCCATTTGATCAAGTCTCTCTCTATCTGAATCCATAATTTTTCATAATTATTCTTGAACAAATCTATATTTTTTGCAGTCAGCTCAACTCCCAAATATTTCACCTTACTAGTTACTTCACAATCCGTTGTTTCCATTAACAATTGTTGTTTCTGCTTAGTCATGTTTTTGCATAGTATCTTTGACTTCTTTTTGTTAATGAAGAAACCTGCCAAGTCTCCAAACTCCTTAATCTTATCTATCACTTTTGGCATGTTCTCCAGTGGGTCTTCTACAATTAACATTATGTCATCTGCAAATGCTCTGACCTTATATGAATAGTCCTTTATTTTTATTCCTCGTATTTCCTCGTCTTGTCGTATTTGTATCATCAGAATCTCCAATACTAAAATGAACAACAATGGAGATAACGGGCAACCTTGTCTTGTTCCTTTACTAATCGTCAATTTCTTGGTCAGTTCATCATTCACTACAATTGCTGCAGTCTGGTCTCTATAAATTTCCTTAATTGCTTTGACAAATCTTTCTCCCAGTTGTAGCTTTTCCATAGTGGCAAACATAAAGTCCCAGTTTAAATTGTCAAACGCTTTTTCAGCATCTACAAAGAAGAAACCAACCTCTTTGTCACAACGCTTGTCATAATATTCAATAGCATTGATCACTGTCCTTAAATTGTCTCTTATTTGTCTGTCTGGCAAAAAGCCTGCTTGTTCCTCCTCTATAACTTCCGAGAGCCACCCCTTCAATCTCTCCGCCAATATCTTCGCAAAAATTTTATAGTCATTGTTAAGTAGTGATATAGGTCTGTAATTTTTCACGTTGGTCAGGTCTTGGCCCTCTTTTGGGATCAATGATATATTCGCTTCACTCCAAGTATCTGGAATCCTTTGATCCCTAAAAACTCCATTCATCACCTCTTTTAGGAATGGTGCCAGTTCATTGGCCATTATCTTATAAAATTTAGCCGTAAGTCCATCTGGCCCTGGCGCCTTTCCTAGATTTGCGGATTGTATTGCCTTACTTATTTCCTCATCAGTTACTTCACTGTTCAACTTATTTCTCCAAGCTTCCGAGATTTCTGGAAGTTTGGTTTTCTCCAGATATGATGCTATTGATTCTTTGTTTACTTCTTTTTTATTATACAGCTTAGCATAAAATTTATAAAAGGCTCTACTGATGGTAGTCTGCTCCAAGTACGTTTTATTTTCTTCACAGATTTTATTTATTGTTTTCTTTTCCCTTTTCTTCTTCAATTGCCATGCCAAATATTTCCCAGGTTTATTGGCACCTTCAAACGCTTTTTGATTCAATCTTTTAAGGTTCCACTCCAATTCTTTATTACTCATTGCTGTTAGCTGTTCTTGAAGAATTTTGATTTCCTGGTATATTTTCTTTTTTCCTGGTCTCTTTTTTAACTGTGCTTCTTTGGCTTTTATTTTCTCCTCAATCTCTTGTCTTTTCTCCTCTTTCTTTTTCCTTGCTCTACCATTTAAGTCCATTAGTATGCCCCTTACAACCGCCTTGTATGCATCCCAAACTTTGTTGGTTGGTACTTCTTTGTTCACGTTGTATTGTATGAAAAACTTTGTCTCTCTTCTCAATATTTCCATATTCTCTCTTTCCTGTAACAAGTCCTCATTTATTCTCCAGGCTTTCCTTTTTCTCCTTTTTCCAAATTTCCATATAATTGGGTTGTGATCTGAGCCTACCATCGGCATTATTTCTACCTCCTTAGTCCATAACGCTAAGTCTTTTGAGGCCCAGATCATGTCAATTCTTGATAATGTAAGATGCCTTGCAGAATAAAAAGTAAACTGTCTGGTTTTAGGATATTCTCTCCTCCATACATCTTCGAGAATCTCTTGTTGAATCAACTCAAAAAAAAGCTTTGGCAATAGTCCTCTTTTCTTTTGTGCTGTTGTAGTCTTTTTGTCTAATTCCAAATCTGTCACTCCATTGAAGTCTCCAGCAAGAATTATCTGGTCATATGCAAGATCGTCTAAATGCTTCCTTAAATCCTCAAAGAAGCTTTCCTTTGCACCATTAGGTGCATAAAGTCCGACTACCAACACTCTCTTTAAATTCCAATTACATTCCACTGCTACAAATCTAGCTTCCACATCTCTCATAACAAATTTTGGCTGCAGCTCCTCCTTTATGTACAACACCACTCCTCTTTTTTTCTTGTTGGAGGCCGCTACAAATTCTTTGCCCAATTTTCCAGATTTTAAATATTTTACATCCTGTTTTCTAATATGGGTCTCCTGCAAACAAACAATATCACATTTTTGTTTTAGTAGCCAATGAAAAATATTTTTCCTCTTATTCGGTGAGTTTAGTCCATTTACATTCCAAGATAATACTTTACACTCCATATTCATAGTTTTGTTGGTAAGTCTTTTTCATTGTCCTTAATAAATCGCTCCATCTCCTGCTCAGATCTGATGCGTTTTTTTGCCCCTCCAAACTCAAAGGACACTCCTTCCGGTAGCTCCCATCTGTACCTAATATTCATGTCCTTCAAAGTCTGAATTAGCACTTTATATTTTTTCCGGTCCAATAACACTGATCTGGGCAGTTCCTTCATTATAATAATCGTCTTGCCATCAATCTCCAATGGATCTTGAAACTGTTTTGTCACAATCCTCTCTTTCATGTTTCTAGTTGTAAACTGCACAATCACATCCCTTGGTAATTTCCTCTGGGTTGCAATTCTCGAGTTCACACGGTACGCCACATCTAGGATAGCCACAACTTCCTCCTCCTCCTTCCCCAGGTATTCAGCCAACACCTCAGTCATCTGTTCTTGCGCTGACTTTCCTTCCACTTCTGGCAAGCCACGAAAACGTAGCTGCTTCTCCATATGTTTAGTTTCTGCAACTGACATTCTCCCCTTCACCAATCTCATCTCTGTTTGTTGCGTGTCTGCTAAATTCTCCATCGCGTCTTCTACTGTTTTAACTCTCTGCTGCGTTCCTTGTAGTTCACTTCGTATTGTTTCCATACCTTTTTTCACTTCTGACAGCTCCGATTTTACTGTCTGTGTAACCTCTTTAACCTCTTTTATCAGCTCCAATTTCGTGTCCTTAAGTTCTTTAATCATATCTAAAAGTTTTTTGTCCAGGTTTTTATCCAGGTTTTCTATTGCCGATTGCCACTCTTTTTTTGACATCGTGGGGCTTGCTTTAGCTCGCTCCCACGAATCCGCTCTCTTCCTTAACTCCGTGGCGTAAAATTTAACGTTTTTCTATTTTAAATGTCCCGGTCTTCTTATAGAAATTAAGTTTTAAAGAGTCCAAAATGTCGGGCGTCTTTTCTCTATGGTTTCTCTATGATTTTGTAATCCAAGATGGCCTACTTCCTCTTCCGCTGAAGCCGCGACCCTTCCCCTTTCAAAAATGGCGATTCCCTACTTCCTGCCCTCCAGCAAGGGCCGCTTCTCTCCAGCCACTCTATTGTTATTACGCACTTCCTGTCTCCCGTCTTCCCACAGCAGATCTCGCGATGGTGTCTTTTTCTCACAGCTCCAAAGCCACAGGTATTCAAAACAATAGTCCCATTTCTTTAATAACTTCTTTAAACTTAGTCTCTTTTTAAATTCGATTCCTGCCGAGTCTTCCCCTCCTTTTCACTAGTCTGTTGCAGTTTAAAAATCTACTTTTTTTCCTCTCTGTTTTTATCAATCTGTCCCGTCTCAGAAGATAATGATCTTTACCTTCTCTTCACTTTTCTCGGGTTGTAATCGCTGTTTCGATTTTAAGTTCTCCTCTCAGCTTCTTCCCCCAATCGATGCTTGGGTATGTAGGTCTTATGCCAGCCGAATTGGCCCCAAAACTGCCGCAGAGATTATAGCCGACCCGTCGCAAGGTGGGACCTCAAGGATCGGGGGGAGACTCGCTGTGTAGAGCCCCCCCTCGTCCGAGATCTAGCTCACCCTAGGGTCTTGAGCGTTCTTTGCCTGCTCCCCGCCTGAGAGCAGTCGGCCGCGGGCTATTTTCACCCCGCCGGCCGGTTAAAACGGCAGTCCGGTCAGCTCCGCAAGTGGAGCTGCGTTAGACCTCCATGGATCCCAAACAGGAAGTCCGTCGTGCTGCCACGTTAAGACCCATGGCCCTGGAAGACATCTGAAATGAATCCAGTGTGGCATCTGCAGAGAAGGCCGCCGCCAACACTATTTTCTTTGCTTCATTCCTGATTTCCTTTGGTACCTCCTTACCAGCAGATGCCAGATCTGATGCCCACGTAAAGACTGCTCTTGCGAATAAGGATCCCATCGCTGAGGATTTTAGGGAAGCTGCCGATGCTTCGAAATTCCTGCGCAACGCTTACTCAATCTTTTTATTTGAAGGGTCCTTGGGCATACCCTCAGCATCCATAGGTAGTACCGAAGATGTTGCCAAGCTGGCGATGGGATCATCTACTGTGGGAAGTTTGATCTTCTTGGAGTCGTTAACTGACGAAGAATAGAACTTATGGAAAACTGATTGATACAGCTTAGGTTTTGCTGGGTTATCCCACTCTGTTTTGAGAACATCATGGAAAATAGCTGCTTAGGGCCCCCTTTAGGCAGGGCTCTTTCCAGGCCTTGGGGATATGAGGGTTCCACTTCTGTAACTCCTGTAGCAGAAGGAGAAATTTCTAGAGTTCTCAGCACCTTTGCCAGCAGCTTAGAAAACATTTCTGGAGGGAAAAGCCTGGTTTGGGACTGGTTAATTTCCATAACTTCCTCTTCAGACAATTCTCCTTCTTCAGCATCAGAGGAATGCTGAGACACATCAGAACCCCAGGGGGATTCATCAGAGTCACTGGAGATGTCCTCCAACAGGGGGTCCATTCTCCTCTTTTTTGGTTTGGTCTGGGTAGCTGGATTTGCAGGCCTTTTGCCCTTCAAGGTGCTAGGCCGCTGCTGGCTTTGTTTCTGAGGGACCAACTGTGTCTTAAGATCTTTTACTGCTGAGTCCAGACCTTTCTTGATCTCTGTGCTTAGCCATGCTAAAACGTTGGCTTTGGCCTCTGGCCCAGACAAATCCAGATCACCACTCCCCAGGTTCTCCCCTTGATTGGAGTAGGCAGGCCTTGATGCCATCGCAGACTCTAAATTGCTGGGCACTGAATGAGCCTCCCTTGCCTCAGACATACTGGCCTCTGAATTCATTCCCGCCAAATTCTTTGCGCCTGAAAGTGAAAGTAAGCAGGAGCTGTTTTAAAAGAGAGGCCCTTTCGCTCTTTTTTTTTTTTTACAGACGTTCCCCAAACAGCGCTACTGAGGACCCAGAAAAACAAAAAAACTCATCCCCTGGGGGAGACTGTGGGCTCCTTTAAGCCAAGAGGGTAATTCAGTCCTAGACCGATTAGAACCCTGTCGCGACGATCAGGGCAATATCTGGCTTCACTCGCACTTTCCAGCCCTCCCAATTCATATACCCGTGGCTCCCCCCACCCCTGCTTTTTAGCCCCTTCGGAGGCTTTGAGCAGGCGAAAGCCTTAACTCACAGTTTCAGCGCGGCAAGCGAGGCTTCTGCCGCTTGGGAGATGATCGCCTTCCTCCCCGGTTGCAGCGGCGGCGGCATTCTTCTCCCGCTCTCTGTTGCCTCAGCAGACGCCGGGACCTAGCTGGCTAGGTTCGTCGGCTCTGCAGCTTGTTCCCCGCAGCTTCTGCCACAAATCCAATGCTGGAAGGGGGGGAGGGGAAGGAGGAACCAGTCCTTCCTTTATTCCCACGAGCCTGTGGCTTTTTTTCCAAACATCCAAGGATCGCTGCTCACGAAGAGCAAGAAAGATACGTCCCCGGCTGAGCAGGGCCGGACAAAAACTGGAGAGCCTGGGAGCCCCTCCCCCTTAGGATCGCAACTTTTTCGTCCGACCCTGCAAAGAAGGAGGAGCTACCCAGCGTCTTGACTGCCCCACTCAGGACCACAGGAGAATTGATGAACCATGAACTGAAGGAACTAGTTCACGAACTAGGGCAAGTTCATGAAAGTTCGTGGTTTGTAGTTCATGAAACACAACAAACCATGAATTGCATGGTTCGGTTTTTTTTCCAGTTTGTGCCCACCTCTAATCCTGGTTATTTAAGTATATTCATAAAAATTAGCCATCAGATTTAATAATGGTTTTGTATCACCTGTCCTCTTAGAAACGTTTTATAAAATGTTAATAGATATGGGATTTATACAAATACATATGAATTCTGTGTGTAACTGCTTGAATTTGGAATGAAACATTTCTGTGAATTATCAAATTGTTTTAATAAAAATACATTTATTCATAAATTAGGATACCTATAGAATTCAGCAGAGAATTGTATGCCTGCTATATAGAACTATATAGAACTTGCAGCGAAGACTGACATGCAAGTATTTCAACAGACAGGAGACAATTTTCAATAGTTTTATATCATGATGAATGGCTCACATTTCCACTGCAGACAGTTGGTAATTAAAACACTCTGAAAAGCAGTATGTTATTAATTAAAACGGATTAACTGTTAATGTATTTCAAAGGAGAATAAGATTATTGTATTTGTTTTCAACACCTCTCTTTAAAATTATAAATTGGACATACAGGGACATGAAGAGCCAAATTATTCCCCAAAGGTAAACGAATATTTAAATCTATCACTCTACCAAATAACTCCCAAAGGAACTTGACATAGGCACTACAGTGTTTCCCCTCACATCACTTTTTGTACTGAAATAATAAGGAATGGACATGATTAAGTGAATATGATATTTCTGAAACAGCATAAAGGTCCTTTTATACTAGCACCATGTGCAGCTTTGTTTGCCGATTCCTGACTCTCCTCCCAAATTTAGCAGCAATGTTGTAAATCACAACTGGAACAACGGTCTCCCATACTGCATTAGCAGCCTCTAATGCATGTTTGTTTCAGAACCCAAATCAATTAAGGCCAACCATAGGATGCAGGGCATACATCAATGCCAAGCTTGAATACAATATTTATCAGTTCCACATCCTTGCTCAGTGGAACAGCTGCTGAAGGGCAATTTTTTTTTAAAAAAAGGCACTCTTTTGCAACTCATTAATATACTTTTGTTATTTTTAAAAAATGGAATTGAATATAAAAATATTTTAGCATTTTTACTTGGTGACTTTTTTATCGTAGAGCTGGTTAGGAACTTATCTATAATTTTAGACACTTATGTTTCTTTGCTCAGGAAAGAGCCATACATACGCTTCTATGTACACTATCTCTTTTGTAGAACATGGTACAAGTACTACTAGAGTAATGAATTTATGTAATTTTAAATTGCATTTTAACTATAATTCATTATAATTATAGTTAAATTTTAGAATTTTATTTGACACTGAAATAATAGCTACTGCATTTCCTGGGGATTAGAATGAATAATTTTTTCATGCTTCTTATCACATTTGTGAAGAATATGATTCAATTCAGTTTGATCCAGCAGAAATAAAATGTACCTGGTAAATACTGGAGATAAGAAAATGCTGCATGTTTCAACAAGACCCTAATAATTAGGTAGGTGCAAATGGTTTGGTTGGGCTATTTTGCATATTTTAGAAGCAGGTGCTGACCAATGCTCTCTCAAAACCACTTTGTGTTCCAACCTGTTTAGAAAAGATGTGAACCTGACTTTTTTAGGAAACAACCAATAAAGGAAGGTATGCTAGCCTATATTTTACAGTTACAAAGATCAAAATCCATGGTTTACATATTCAGCATTAGTGGGTTTTAAAAAAAATGTTAGTGCTGTTGTTAGTTTATTGTTAGTTTGTCCTTGATGTTAAATAAACACTTCAAAGCATTTAACATATTTGCCTTGATATTGCAGAAACTGAACCATACCTCTAAATAAAAACTGTCTACCTTACTAATTTTCAAGAGAGTAGAAGAGTAGGTGGTACAGAAAAGGTAACTTTCACTGAGATTCATCACAAAGATATTTACGTTTGGCCCAGGAATGTTGGTTAGAAGTGGATGGGACCTTTAAAAATCGGGTGTATTAAGAATTTATCCTAAAGGAATATCAATTAACCCAACAAGATAGATGCATAGGCACTCTGTGACTTACTGCTTGCGTTTATTTTCCTTATCATCTGTCAATCCTGAAGGATTTAATGCAATGTTAATTTTTTTCAGTGAAATCATTTCTTGTTGTAATTATCACAGAGCAACTACTCACACAAAGATTTATCACATGCTGATTGTTTATCTGAGACTGCCTTCTCAGCACCTAAAATCATTGCCCTTTCAATGGTCTGGAAGATTACTTGAAACAATCTCAGTATAACTTTAAAGTATCATTTAGACAACTTCCCAATAGACTACAATTTTAAAACCTATGGGAAATAATGATGATGATAATAATAACAATGACAATAACATTCAATATATATACTGCCCTTCAGGACAATTTGCCCACTCAGAGCAGTTTACAAAGTGCGTTATTATCCTCACAACAATCACCCTGTGTGGGGCTGAGAGAGCTCCAAGAATCTGTGACAGACTCAAGGTCACCCAGCTGGTTTCAAATGTAGGGAATCAAAGCCGGTTATCCAGATTAGATTCCTACCTCTCTTAACCACTACACCAAACTGGCTCAAAATGTATGATTTGACAGTGGCAAACCTGTTTGAAAGAACTGCCCACAATTTCCCAAGAAACACAATGGAAGGATGAATTTGAAGAACAGAATAAGGAAGCCTAAGTGGGCAGGAGTAAGTACTGAACTCTTTCCCTGTCTGTGCTATGCTCATGATGAAACCACATCTCCCAGCGCCGTCTTCTCTTTCAAGCCTAACACATGATGCAATCCCATCTATGAAAAGGAAAAGCAGCTGGGAGAAGGTTTTCTTTTTTAGGAAGGACAGCATAGAAACATGTGGCACTTCTGTCCACCTATCTCTGTGGGCTTTAAATTGCTCCTCTACAAACCTTGTTTACAGGAAAGCTGGCACACAAGTAATGCCACTGTGATAGATTCGTCCTTTAAAAAGCATGTGCAAGGAGTGGGTTTGAGAAATAACGGTGACAAATGGGGAGTAAACATGCAATGGAAAACAAAAGCAGACATTACCATTAAAATCAGCAGGTTTTAGAAGTTAAAGCTATGAAACTTTATCATATAGATTGTACTTATTTCTTTATTATCAGGGTTTTTTTAAAAGACAGCCAGTTTGGTGTAGTGGATAAGAGTGCGGAACTTTAATCTGGAGAACTGGGTTTGATTCCTCACCCTCCACAGGGTTGCCAGGCCCCCTCAACCTTGTTTTGGGCTGCTGTGGAGCGCAGGAGCGCTCCTGCCCTCCACAATGACCCAAAATGAGCCCAATCCATGCCAAAACAGGCCCCAAACAAGCCCATTTTGGCGTGGATCGGGCCCGTTTTGGGCTGCTGCAGAGTGCAGGAGAGCTCCCCCCCTCTGCAGCGCCTAAAATGGCCCTATTTGGGCGCATCGGGCCCATTTTTAGCCGCTGCGGAGTGCAGGAGTGCTCTCGCGCTCTGCAGCGGCCCCGATCCGGGCCAAACTGGGCCGATCCAGGTGGCTGCTGCACATGGAAGCATGCAGCGCCACAGGGGAACGTGCACAGAAGGCATGCCCCCCCACCGGCCAGGTAAGTGGGGGCGGGGTGTGAGGGATGAGGGCAAGGGATCCCCGCCCCCACTGGGGGTATGGTATCCCTACTCCTCCACTTGAAGCCCGCTGGGTGACCTTGGGTAAGTCACAGCTCATCGAAGCTCTCTCAGCTCCACCCACCTCACAGGGTGATTATTGTTGTGGGGATAATAATAACATACTTTGTAAACCACTCTGAGTGGGTGTTAAGTTGTCCTGAAGGGTGGTATATAAATTGAATGTTGTTGTTGTTATAAAACCATGCTATTTTTCCGTACAGCCTCAAGAAAGTTATGTTCATTCCAAAGTCTGTTCAACAGTTAACTTGGTAGAGAATGTTTAGCCTCAAAGCCAAAAGGCCTACTACATCTGCATTCTGTCTCATAAAAATGGCCATCTGTGCCACATCAATACCTTAATTCTTGCTTGCAGCTGTGAAGTTAACTGTTCTCTCTTTTGCTTTTTTCACCTTTTACACCTTTGAATCTCATTGTACTTCCCAGAGTCTGCAGTCTGGGCATTTCTCCAGATGAATTCACCTGCTTTAAATTTTCTAAGCCTTAATAAAAAGGGCCTGCAGACATGTTTGCTCCAAGTGTGTAACCATTTAAGGGTGGTAATGAATTGGAAAGAAGCCTAGGAGCATGCAGATCTTTTTTATAATTCAGTACTAATTAAAAACACACTCTTTGCTCGTTACTGGGGCTGCATTACTTCTATCTTCTGATTTCCCTGGCTACAAGCAATTCTCTCATGTATATTTTCTTTTGTTCTGGGTGGAGGTATATTTTACTTATGGTTGTATGAAGTACTATGAATGAAAATGTCCATATTCCCACTGAATGTCCACTAGAGAGCTTGGGCTTCATATCTATGAACAATGGCCCTTCTCGTATCCTGTCACAATCCACAATACACTCTTGATTCAGAAGAAAAGAATGAGGAGCTCTGAATAACCATTACTTTTGACCTCTTTTCCCCTGGAACCTTGTCAAAACTTGAATAACTTTTTGATACACTACAAGAACTATTACACAAATTAAAATATTCCTACTCAAGAAGACTGCCCTCCATACAGGAAATTATAAAAAATCTTAAGTGAAAGTCACTACAAGCACAAAGAAGTAGTTCACACAGTGTATAAATTAGAAAGCCTTCACTAGCTGCCATTTCCCATGTATGGGTTTAAAAACCCATGAGCGTGATCATCATGCATCACTTAAAAGTAAGTTTCATGTACTTCGTACAAAGAAAAACATGTACAAAATGTTTAAATGTCTGGAGTCTAGTAATAATATAAAAGGAAATATTTAAACTGGCTTTGAGTAAACAGGATATCATTAGTTGGGATTGTGAGGGGAAAGCAGTGGAGAGATAGCAACAGAATCTGCCAAAGTGTATAAAATTTTGCATTCATGCAGTTAATGGGGATGGGAGAACGAGAGAACTTTTCCTCCCATTTCAATAATACCACAACTTGGGGTCTCCTAATAAAATTGATTGGTTCAAGACAGCCAAAAGAAAATATTTCTTCAGACTGTGCATAATTATTATAAAGTCTTTGCTGCCACGAAATGAGGCAATGGTTGCTTGCTTAAATGTCTCTGAAAAGGAATAAAATAAAATAGAGGACAAGAGACCTGTCAAGGGCCTTGGGCCATGATGGGCAAACAGAACTTCCATGTCACTGCAGGTAGCAGCAGAGGCAATGCCCTGCTTGTGAGTTTCCTCAGAGGAATTTTGATGGCCACTGTGATAAACTCGATACAGGGGGGGGGGGTTAGTAGGTCCAATCCAGAAGCGCTTTTATTACATTATAGACTCTCTGTTTATATTGTAATTTAATAGCCTATTTTGATGAGCTGCTGCAACGAGACCCCAGATCATAAGAGCAGCATGCTGAACCCAGCACATAACAGCAACAACAGCATAATTGCTGTTACATCAGCATATCCCCTTATAACACTTTTAATTAGGTTTTATGAAAGAACCCAGAGAACGTTTTGTACTCAAAAGTTTTTCCTCATTCATTCACTGAAATGTCTGCATAGAAAAAATTATCCCATACTATACTAGACCAAAACATGGTAAAAAGAACATATAAATTACTTACAAAAATCCTGAATTAATTACTTGTCTTTTGAAACTAAGCTTTATTGTAAGGTTAAGATAAAAGCTTCTCTTGTACAATGTCCTGGCATTTATTAATTTGCACAATGCTTGAGGAATTCTCATGAGCAAAAGATAGAAAAGAAACCACAGGCTCTTCCACTTTGCAATAAATTCTACTTTACATACCAGACAAGTGTCTATGCAATATTTGTAATATGGTCCTGTTACTATTTTCAAGATTCATGGATTTCCTCACTTTGGATCCAGGCAGGCCTCTTTCTCCACTTCTCAAAAGCCAGAGACTGTGATGATGATGTCAGGGACAGAAATTATACTTTGTACTGTCATCTGGTACTGTGCTCGCTTACCTTGTGTAATTTCCTGCTGTCCACATTCTCTAACAGAACAATACTAAGTAGAGATACACCCTTTTAAGTCCACTGAAGTCAATGGGCTTAGAAGAGTGTAACTCTTAGAATAGTAGCCTAAACATTCCATCAGTTTCTCTCTGCTGCTGCAACCACAGCAAGGTAGGGCTGTACAAATGCAAAGCAATTAGTATTCTAGATCTGGCCAGATTTAGGCTTGTAGGTATGCATTCTATTAAAAGAAATGCTATTTATCCATGGTCTGTGGTAGCGAAGTGCCTCATAATTTTATGGTATGATAGAGATTTTCAGTGCAGTCCTCAGGAAAATTACTCCAGTTTAAGTCCATTGAAGTCAATGGGCTTAGACTGGAGTAATTCTTCTCAGGATTGCACCCTTTGTTTCCTTATTACTAAGACAAGATTATACAGTAGGTATTGCAAACCAAAGATATGTAACACTTTGCACACTGTGTGTCCTGGCTTTTTTGCCACATAAAATTCTTTTGTTTCCTGAATGCTTTCGGAGCCATGTTCTATTGTATTATAAGACTAATCCAGTTTTCTCAGTGTATTTTATATTGAACTTTCTAGATTAACTGTTGTTGGATTGTGTATTGATTCATTGATTGATGTTTTTTAAGTGACCTTGTGTTAGAAAGACAGGACAGAAATATTTTAAAGCAAATAAGGTATTTTATACACTTACGTGTCTGTTGAAAGAAAACCACATTTTATCAACACAGTACAGAGTTCCTGGGAAAATGTTATTTTACCCCATACAATCACAACTGCTAGGAGTATGGATAATTTACGAAAATGTGTTGAATGGATGGGATGGATGTGGATTTTCCCCTTCCTCCGCTTCCCCCAGCAGTCCTTCCCAAGCTGGAAAAGTTGGCTCCCAAGGTCACAGCACTCACATCATCTCTTAGCCACATAGATCAGGGCTACTACTGAGAAAGGGGGGAGGGTGAAATCATCCTTCTTATTTCTGGCAGTGGAGCTGTGGTGATGGGACGAGGCGGAGAGGGTGTTATGCCCCTTTCTCCCCTTCAGTTCAGCCCTCTGATATGTGTGGCTATTATTCCACACAGGAACCACAGGCCTGGCACTCAACTTCCCCAGGGTCAGAAAGGACTGCTGGGAATAAGAGAAAGATGATTCGGTTTCGTTTTCCCGGCCATGTCGGACGCTCCTCTCCGCAGGTCCGGGAGGAACCGTCTGAGCAGCCTGACCGGGCAGTTGACCCGCGAGGGTTAACCCCCAGGACTCCCAGTGAGGGAGCCAGGGTCCGGGGCACCGCGGGAAGAACCCCCTGGAACCAATGCAGGGGGTAAATTGCCCGTTTGCTCCAACGGAGGCCAGCAGACTTGCGCTGTACTCCGTGTGCTGCCGGGCCATGGAGAACGGCAATAAGCAGATTTAAGGTGAAAACCCGTAAGTAAGCGAATCCCTTCTGATTTTCAAGCGTATGTGAAGGATTGGTGGGAGTTGAAGCTAAAAAGGTGCGGATTTCTTCCCCTGCACCGAGTTTCGGAATTTAGTTGGCGTCCCCCCCCCCCCCAAGATGGCGACGAGAAAGCAGAGCCCAGCAATGAGTAAATCGGTGATGGCGACGTTACAGGGGAAGGGGGAAACTTTAGAAGAGATGGTGAGACGAGCAGTGTTTGATGCTGTGCAGCCCTTTGTTGCGAAACTGAATGAAATGGGGCAAAAGGTTGATTCAGTGGAGAGCGAAGTGAAAGCCATTAAACGAACAGCGACCGGAGCAGAGCAGTCTGCACACGAGAACACAGTACTCATGAAAGCAACAAGTAAGGAAGTGAAGCTTTTGGAGAATCAAATAATAGGATTACAAGTGGACCGTGCCTAAACGGTACTACGTCTTCATAATGTAAAAGAAGAGCAAAGTGAAAATTTAAAAGACTTGGTGTCTGGACTTTTGGCGCCATTCGCAAAGTCAACTAAAGAAGAGCTAAAAAGCGATATTTTGGAAGTCCGGCGGACATCTTCAAAGTATGTAATGAAGCGTCAGCTGCCTCGCGAGATTATTATTGACTTTTCATCTAAGAAGATTCGGGACACCATCTTATATAATTCGTACAATGTGGACTTGGATTATTTGGGCAATAAGGTTAAAATATTGAAGGATGTTCCATTTTTGGCTCGTAAAAGAAGATTCAAGTATAAGGGACTTGCGGCTTTCTTGAGGAAATGTGATGTAAAATATAAATGGCTGTTTCCAGAAGGCGTCTGGTTCAGATATAAGGATCAAACTTACAAGATTACATCAGACGCGCAGCTGACAGACTTTTTGTTCAACCATCAGGAGTTTCAGCAAGAAGGAAGTTCGAAGTCTGAAGGGGAAAGTGGGGGGGAGGAAAGAACGGGCGCAGCTGTTCCAGCTGCGCAGAGAGAACTGAGACCGAGACGCAAGGGGGGGGGGGAAGAAGCCCTGATCCTGAATATAGTCTGTATTGTATAAGATCTACCAACCTGATAGCATATTAGAAAGTTAATTTTAAAGAAAAATTGTAGCATGAAGGGAATACAAGACACGTAGTGTAGCGTTTGTTGTTTGTATGTTGCTTTTCCCTTTTCCCAGTCCCCCCTCCCCTTTTTTCCCTCCCCCTTATATTTTTGTAGTTTTTTGTAGTTTTTTATGTTAGACATTAAAAATAATTTAAAAAATTTCAAAAAAAAAAAAGGAACAAGAGAAAGATCTGGAGTCCTTGCAGGCATGGATCCAACACAGTGATTGCGCTAATATAATGGCTATATGTTGGCTGATGCCCATGACATCATTGGTGATAAACACCAAAGGGGGGAAAAACACTCCACCCTCACCATGCCTTTGCTCTGAGTTTATTTTTCTTCAATTTTACATTAATTTCTGCCCACTCACCATGGGGCTCAGCACTTTCTTGCTATGGTATTTGAGGAAGGTTGTACTATCCAGTCCTTATAAAAAAAACTAGACAAAATTGCCCACTATTTGGTAGGCCTTATTTCCTTTAGTAGATATTTTAGTCACATTTTGGCATTTACCAAGTTTACAAAAAAGGCCAGGAACAAGAAGAGCTAACACAGCAAGACTTACTCCAGCCATAAATTAGGATGGAAAATAGCACAGATGGGGTTGTTAATTTCTATCTGAAAATTACAGTAATTGTTAAAACACGTTATTGTCTGAAATTTCATAGTTCTGTATTTAACAGGGCCTCAAGGGAAAAATCCTTCTTGTTCAATGGGTAAATATGCACACATACCATTTCTTCTCCTTCAAACTGCTCATTGTACTGCCCAGAATCTTCTTGTACTGCCTTTTGAACGATGTTTCTGCAGACGAGCCATATGGTCAGACTGGCAATGAACATACCGATATCAGGAACAAATATTCTAATGGCATTGCCAGCATCTGCCCCTTTGACACTGAAGGGAATTAAAAGAGAGAAAATCAATGTCATTTTTCATTCCAATATTTAAGTCTAGCTTGACAGTACTTTTTAATAGAAAGAATAATTGAAATAGTATTTGTGCTTTTCTCTGTTATTATTTCTATCTGAGTTATACTTGAACTGTGCTGCTTCTACTGGAATATAAATTAGAGAAGGGCAAAACAAATGATGTTATAGTACAAGAGCTCACAAACACAGTACCATTTTTATGCAAACAGGTTGAGTGCATACTCATGTGAGTAAAAATGTCTGAACCATAAAACATTTATCTGCAGCAAAGTCAAAAATCAATATCCAACAATCACTGACTTGGTTCCATATGTTGGCAGATTTTCCACAGAGTCTGAAATTACCACCTGTGTGCACGTGAAGCGTGATCGCTCTCTCGGAAATGCATGATGATGTCACTTCCAGAAGTGATGTCACTCCTGGAAGTGCTGTCATGCCCAGAAGTGGCGTCACCCAGCACAATGCATTATGACAAGATAAATGTTAGTAAGCTTGGAAAATTACACTATTATGAGAAATGTTTTTTTCCCTTTCTGTATCCTCTAAAAAAAGTGAAATCTTCTATTTCCTTTCCCAAACATTTCATTTCTTTGGAATCATATTTTAAAATATGCAAGGAGGGGGCCTCTAAAAATCCAAAACCCATCTCACAAATCTAAATTTTAACAGATTCCCTCTGCCAGCGTAGAAATTATTTTCCCAAAAATTCTTTCTCAAAATTCCAGAGTCTGAAATTCTTAATCTAATGAATATTGAATTTTCAAATTTTCAAAACAATGAAAGCAACACACACGCACTCATACATGCACTGCCCCACCCACCCACCCCCATGAAAAGAAAGCAGAATGAACTCAAAGCAGCACACACACACACAGCCCCACCCCCCATGAAAAGAAAGCAGAATGAACTCAAAGCAGCAAACACACAGCCCCACCCCCATGAAAAGAAAGCAGAATGAACTCAAAGCAGCTCACACACACAGTCCCACCCCCAAAAGAAAGCAGAATGAACACAAAGCAGCACACATACACACACAGCCCCACCAACCCCCAATGAAAATAAAACAGAATAAACTCAAAGCAGCACACACATACACAGAAACCCCTGAATGAAATAAAAGCAGAATGAACTCAAAGCAGCTTAACCTCCTCTGGAGAACTGGCCACAGCAGCTCTGCTTGTGCACTCTCTCTCTCTCTCTCTCTCTCTCTCTTTCTCTGTCACTCATTCACTCACTCACACACAGAGGAAAGAAAAGAAAGCAGAATGAACTCAAAGCAGCTAGCCTCCTCTGCAGAGCCCGCGCTGGGCCCCAGCTCTCTCTCTCTCTCTCTTACTCACAGAAGAATGAAAAGAAAGCAGAATGAACTCAAAGGAGCTTAACCTCCTCTGAAGAGCCTGTGGGGCTGAAGGAGGAAAAAATCACATGGGCAGATTCCAGAGCTGCTGGAACACCATTCCAAGGCGTTCCCCATCAAAAAAAGCCCTGGTACTTCCACTGAGAACTTTGCTTTGGGTCACACTTTCTTGGGGAGAAAAATCCAGAGCATAGCATTTCGAACATATGCAAAGTGATTTATTGTTAATGACTGACGTTAGAACTGAGTCTTTATGAAGTAGGAAACTCAACAAAGATTACTCTTTTAAAATATGTACTCTGCTACTAGGATTGCGAGCCTCCAGGTAGGGGCTGGAGATTTCCCAGAATTACAACTGATCCGCAGCCTACAGAAATCAGTTCCCGTGGAGAAAATAGCTGCTTTGAAGGGTAGACTCTATGGCATTATAGCCCACTGAAGTCCTTCCCTTCTCCAAGACCCACCCACGTCAAGGCCTATCTCCAAATCTCCAGGTATTTCACAAGCAGGAGTTGGTAACCCTATCTATTACATATCATAACATGATTTTGGGTATCCAAGATCTCATTGGTACATAGTCCATATGGTATTTACAGTTGTGTAAACTGGCGTTTAGTTTCATGCTGTGCAGTAAAAATAGAATTCAAAGGGGGGGAAAGCCTTCTGATCCCCCTACATTTCCACGGTCAGTCAGTCAGCCAGAAGCCAATTTATAAGGTGGGGGGGGAATCCCCTGCATTCTGCACTCTACAGGCATGCCAGATCTAGGCACCTCTGATGTAAGGTCTCAGGTTTCATTGACTAAACTGAAGCTTGGGGGCTGGGAGCTGAAAGTAGGGGGCTTGGAGCATAGGGCTCACACCTAGTGAACCA
The DNA here is from genome assembly GCF_028583425.1 of Eublepharis macularius. NCBI lineage: Eukaryota > Metazoa > Chordata > Lepidosauria > Squamata > Eublepharidae > Eublepharis > Eublepharis macularius. The sequence goes on along the minus strand of NC_072796.1, from coordinate 66,102,255 downwards.
GCTGACCCAGCAATGTAGCCTTCATGCTGTGCCCAGTTCAGGTTACCAAGGCCTACCTCGCCCACAGCACTCAGGCCCTCTTCTCATATATGCAGACTGCCCCCTCCAACGCAATCCCAGTTCTCCAGTCTTCTCAGATTCTGCCTGGCAGCAGCCAGTTTTCCACCCAACAAGTTTAGAACCCAATCCTTCAGATGGCTTTGGTAGCTGGGGCTGGATGGAGCCATCAAAGTTACCTGGATTGGCATCAGAGGAATGCTTTGGGATGCATTGGTGCCAATGGTTTATCATGGCAGGCACTACAGCCCCCCAGATGCCCTGGTCATTCAGCTGGAGAATTGGGTTGCCAACTCAAGATGGAAAATTCCTAGAGATTTTTGGGGTGAAACCTGGGGCAGGAGGTGTTTCTGAGGAGGAGGGACTTTAATAGGAACTAGAAAAGTTCCTTTTGGATAAAATTGTGTCACTGGGGACAGATATTAAGATAATTCACACTATGGTATTCTCCATTACTATATATGGATGTGAAACTTGGACAATAAAGAAAGTTGACAGGAAGAAAGATGATTAATTTGAAATGGGGGCCATTTCCACACTATTCGCCTTCAATCGGAACGCCGTAGAACATTGCAAAACAAACACGGAAGATAGCATTTTCTCGCGCGAGTTTTGTGTGACATCGCGCAAAACTCGCATGTGAAAACGCTTTCTTCTGGGTTTTGTTAACGTTCCGCGGCATTCCGATTGAAGGTGAGTAGTGTGGAAATGACCATGGTGTTAGAGAAGAGAACAGAGTTTCACTTGCCATAACTGCTGTTCATTGACGTCTTCTGTGCAGGCACACGCGCAGGCCTGCTGACCAGAACTTTTTTCTCTAGCTAAATGTCCACTAGGGGGCGCTCAACCGACTAGTGTGCATGCGTGGCATTTCCCGCCAATACGACATCCGGTGGGCGCCCCCTCACCCTCCAGTTTCTCCTTTGCTGCCGAACCCCCAGAGAACAATTTCCAGGACGAAGCAAGCAGGGTAGGATTTGTGTGCCTGCACAGAAGACGTCAATGAACAGCAGTTACGGTAAGCGAAACTCTATTTTCATTGTCCGTCTTCTGTGCAGTCCCACATGGGAGACTCACAAGCCTCTTACCTTGGAGGTGGGTCTGCTTCCTCATTGAAAAAGTGATTTTAGAACAGTTTGACCAACAGCCGCTTCCTTGCGCTCCCGCATATCCAGGGCATAGTGCTTGGTGAATGTCTCGGAAGAGGACCAAGTAACCGCCCTGCAGATATCTCTGATGGGAATCCCCCTCAGGAAGGCCGCTGACGAAGCCTGCACCCTGGTCGAATGAGCTCGAATCTCTAGAGGGCAATCTACATTAGACTGTCTGTAACAGGTCTTTACAGCCATGGTGACCCACCTAGATATAGATTGTGAAGTGGCAGCCTTCCCTTTACGGGAGCCAGCATAACAAACAAACAAATTATTAACCTTCCTAAAGGGACTGGTTCTCTGAGGATAGAAAAGTATGGCTCTACGCACATCTAAGGAGTGCAGAGCCCGTTCAGAACCTCCTGCAGGAGAGGGAAAAAACACGGGCAGAACAATGTCCTGTGAGGTGTGAAACTGTGTAGAAACCTTGGGGCGAAATCTAAGATCCGTCTGAAGAACTACTTTATAGGGATGAACCTTAAGGAAAGGAGGGTCGTGCCGAAGGGCTGCCAACTCACTAACTCTGCGGGCTGAGGTGATAGCCACCAAGAACGTCACCTTAAAAGATAAGAACTTCAAGTCACAGGAAGCCAATGGTTCAAAAGGGCACTGATGAACCAGTGCATGGTTCATCAGTGCAGCCAACACCAGTTTAAGAGACTACTGAGGGACAATTTCCCTTATGGAAGGAAACATATTTTGTAACCCCTTGATAAAGGACTTAGATAAACTATGGGAAAACACCATTCTATCGTCAATCTTAGAGTGAAAAGCAGAAATGGCCGCTAAATAGACCTTTACTGAAGAATTCGAAAGGCCCTGATCCTTAAGATTCAGCAGGAAATCAAAAATGGCCCCTAGCTGGCAGTTCCAAACATCTGGTCCCTTATCCGAGGCCCAAGCCTCAAAACGCCTCCACTTAGCTGCGTAGGACTTACGGGTGCTATCCCGCCTGGTATTAACCAAAATCTCAGTCACCCTGTCAGACAACCCTGGTGGCCCTGAATGAGCCACGCTATCAGTCTCAGTTTGGGTAAATCGTGATACAGAACCCCGTTGTAGGAGAGGAGATTTGGGACCTGCTTGAATTGATAAGACAACCCCTGAGAAAGTTGCATCACTAGGTGAAACCAAGGCTGAGGTGGCCAAAAGGGAGTGACTAGGATCACGTGTGTCCCGTCCCGAAGGATCTTGCTGATTGTCCTGGCAACTAGGGGAAAAGGAGGGAACGCATAAAAAAGACAGGCGACCTGAAAGGCTTCCCCCCAGAGAATGTTGTCCCAAACCTCCCCTGGAACAGAACTGAGGGGCTTTCCTGTTGCTCTCTGACGCAAACAGATCCACCGTGGGAAAACCCCAAATCCGGAATAACCCGTTTAACTCTGAGTCTGCAACTGTCCACTTGTGGTTGTCTGCAGTCAAACAGCTTAGCTTGTCTGCTATCACGTTCGAGGTCCCGGGAATGTGAACTGCTTGCAAGGAGATGCCCCTGTCCAAAGCCCATTCCCAGATCCACATTGCTTCTTCGCAAAGGGTTCAAGAGGTGGTGCCCCCTTGCTTGTTTAGATAAAACATGGCCGTGCAATTGTCTGTGAGAATTTGCATTGTCTTGTGTTGTAGAGTATCTGCGGATGCGATAAGGGCAAAACGAATGGCCAACAGTTCCAACACATTAATGTGAAGTTCCCTATCCTGGTCAGTCCAAGTCCCATGGGCTCTAAGAGGGCCACACTGAGCACCCCAACCAATAGTGCTAGCATCAGTGGATATGGTGGCCTGACATTGAATTGCTCCGAAAGCAACCCCTCTAAGGAGTTTATCCTCAGAAAGCCACCAAGTAAGGGAACGAATTACTCTGCGAGGGATAGAATAGTTCCTATCCTGATAGGTAGATTGAAAATCATGGACTGAAAGAAACCACAACTGAAGGGGTTGCATGTGTAATCTAGCCATAGGGGTCACAGCTGTGGCAAATGCCATCAGGCCCAATAGAGTCTGGATAGCAGGCGCAGATTGAAAACGACATCTAGAAAAATAAGCTACCATACGTCTGATACATAAGACACGTTCATGAGGCAAAAATCCTCTGTTCAGTACCCCATCTAATATCATACCGATAAATTTTGCTCTTTGTGAGGGGACCAGAACTGACTTCTGAAAATTAATTAGGAGGCCCAAAACGTGTGCAAGTACGCACTACCAGTCCTACATGTTCATAAAGTAGGTCCAAGGACGGGGCTGCCAAAAGCCAGTCGTCCAGGTACGGGTATATGGAACACCCCTGCTTTCTAAGAAAAGCAACCACTGGAGCCATACATCTAGTAAAGACTCTGGGCGCCGTAGATAGCCCAAACAGCAATACCTGATACTGGAACACTTTCCCATAACAAACAAACCTCAAGAACTTCCTATGGTGAGGATGTATAGAAATGTGGAAATATGCGTACTTGAGGTCCAGGATGGCAAACCACATATTCTCCGGCATTAACTGAAGGACCATGTGAAGGGTCAACATCCTGAATTTCTTATGTTTCACTGACTTGTTCAGGCCTCTAAGGTCCAAAATGGGACGTAGTCCCCCATCTTTCTTGTCAACTACGAACATTCTGGAGTAGACCCCTGAAAGGACTCCTCCTGAGGGACTCCAGTAATTGCCCCCTTCTGCTGTAAAGCCAACACAGCAGCATGAAGCTTTTGTGAAGGGGAATCGAGAGAGAAATCAGGGAGAGACAACTCCGGATAAACTTCAAACTCAATTTTATAACCAAACTTTATAACATCAAGAACCCAACCGACAGCCTGAATGTCAACCCAGGATAAACTAAACTCAGCTAATCGGTCTCCAAAGACAACTGATTGTTCAACGGCTAGTCAGAACTGCTTAGGCTGGGCAGCCCGTTCCTTATTAGCCGGACTCCGACGACTCTGCCGTGGACGGTAGTTGGATCTACGTTGTTGGAAAGAGCCCAACTGGTGATGGGGCTGTCTGAAAGAGCCATAAGGAGGATACGGCTGGTACCTCTGGTTCTTGTTCCGATAATAGTAAGAGGAGTGGTATGGAGGGCGGTTGTACTGAGGCAGTTTTTTGTGGACAATGCCATATGAACGAGCCGTCAGGCGGTCTTTTCGTTTCTGTGACAGATATTCATCCATCTTGCTGGAGAACAGGGTCTTCCCCTCAAAAGGCATGTCCTCGACCTTGCTCTGAGTTTCTGGAGGCAGGGTGGTCGTACGTTGCCAGGCGTGCCTTCGTAGAACGACAGCCGAGGCGAGGGCTCTGGCAGAAGTCTCCAGAGTGTTGCGGCCAGCACTAATCTGTTGTTTGGATAGGCACAGTGCCTCGTCCATGATCACCTTTGCAAGGACCTTCTGGTCATCAGGGAGCATGTCAAGGAAGACAGCAATTCGATTCCAGAGAAAAATCTGGTAGGCACCCATTATCAAGGAATGATTAGCAATCTTCACCGTCAGTGCTGCTGAAGAGGAGATCTTCTTTCCCAACGAGTCTAACTTTCTGCTCTCTTTATCAGCAGGGACAGCCTGAGAGTCCTGTCTCTGACGAGATTGCATCTCCTCAGCAACCAGAGAAGATGGAGGAGGATGGGAAAAGAGGTAGGTGCATATATCATCCCGGGTCTTATATAAGGCCTCCAACCTGCGTGAAGTAGGATGGATAGAAGCAGGTTTCTCGCACACCGAGGTGATAACTTCCTCCAGACCTTCGATGATTGGGAAAGCAATAGAAGCCGGATTGCCAGAATAGATATGATGTAAAATCTTATCCTTGGGCTTCGGGTTCACTGCTGACACCTCCAACTCCAAGGATCTTGCCATCCTCATCATCTGTTCTGCATAAAGGCGGAAATCCTCAGTTGGCGAAATCCTGCCAGAACCAATAATGATCTCGTCAGGTGACGGATCCGATGGAGGACTTGGACTCTGGTCCCGTTCAGCCTCGGAGTGCTGGTAAGCATATTCGCGCCTTGGATAGCCATAACGGGAGTATTCACTAACTGGTAGCTCCCAATCCTCCTGAGCCGAGGTGATTGAGTAGGCCCGGTGAGGACGAAGGAGGTCGGAACCGAAAGCCTCAGAGGAACAACAGTACTGGTGAGGTGAACCCTCCTGGGAAAAACGACGGCATCCCACTCGAGAGGGTGAGCCAAGCCAAGGCACCTCACGGAGATCCCCTTCATCAGCGGATGATAGGTAGGAAGGGGATCGGATCCGAGGGGAAGGTGTTTTAGGTCTATCCCACTTGAATTCAGTCTGAACAGAGGCAGCATGCTTCTGCTTGCTCTTCTTCTTGGATTTCTTAAGAAGTGGTTCTGCCAGGTCCTCATCTCTGGTTTGCTTCCGTGCCTTCGGAAAGGAAGATCTCGGATCCGAGGAGTTTGTTGTTCTTGTCGGATCCGAACCCTTAGACTCCGACTGAGTGGGCTCACCCGAGGGACGATCGGCGCATATTGGTTCCGAACTCTTCGGTTCCGATGCTCTCGGTTCCACTCTTTTCAGTTCCGACTTCGAAGTTGCCGGTTCCAAAGTGCTCCTCGGACTCGGGCTCGGAATCATGGGAGATTTTGGAGTCTGGATCTGAGGAGTGCCCACCGATCTATCCTCGACAGTCGGATACGAAGCGGCGGTCTCTCGCACGCGTACTGGGGAAGTCAATCTGGCTGTGGAGGAGGCGCTTTGGGAGGACTTCCCGTTCACAGAAGGGGGCTTAGAGGGGGTCTCAGAACCGTTAGTAGCCCACATCACCCTCTTCCATAACATCGCCTCCAGCCTGGCCTTCCTTTTGGCCCTGGCCTTGGGAGTGAACTTCTGGCAATGTTCACACTTAGGAACGTTATGCGTTTCTCCCAGACATTCAAGACAGACCAAGTGGCCGTCGGTCTTCGTCATCTTAGTGGAGCAAGTCGCATGCCTCTTAAACAAAGCCTTATCAGACATCTCGTCTGAATAAGGTACACTCACAGTTCGAACAAAAAACAAGCACTTTCACTTTCTTCTTTCGCAGCGGATGAGCTAGCTCTTTACTGGTCGGCGGCAAAGAAGAAACTGGAGGGTGAGGGGGTGCCCACCAGATGTCGTATTGGCGGGAAATGCCGCGCATGCACACTAGTCGGTTGAGCGCCCCCTAGTGGACATTTAGCTAGAGAAAAAAGTTCCAGTCGGCAGGCCTGCGCATGCGCAGTCCCATGTGGGACTGCAAAGAAGACGGACAATGAATTTTACAGATACTATGGATGCCCCCCCCCAATAAGTGGGTTCTAGTTCAACTCAAGCCTGAATTCTCCCTAGAATGAAACTGGAGTTATTGTTCTTTGGTCACATCATGAGAAGACAAGACTCACTGGAAAAGACCATAATGCTAGCAAAGGTACAAGGCAGCAGGAAAAAGGAAGACCTAAACGAGATAGCATGTCTCAATAAAGGAAGCTGAAACCTCCAGTTTGCATGATCTGAGAAAGGCTGTTAACAATAGGATATTCTGGACGTCATTATTCATAGGGTCAACACAAGTAGGATTGCCAGGGCCCATTAACCTCTTGGCAGGAGGAAGGGGGGCCCAGCACTTACTCCCATTATCTTCTCATGTGTGTGTGCACCTAACAGCTGCAATGACATCATTTCCAGAAGTGACTTCATCATGTCCAACAGCAAGCATGTTCCCACCATTTCACAGGGGCCAAGTGGGGACAAATTTTGGCCCCTGTAAAGAGCAGGAGCATGTCCTCTGTCAGGCACAATGATGTCACTTCTGGAAGTGATGTTATTGTGCCCGGCAGGAACATGCCTGCTGTGTGCTGGCTGGCCTGTTCTCAGGGACCTTCCCCCCACTGGACAAGTGAGTGGCGGTGAGGGGCAGAGGCTGGGACCCCGCCCCCACTAGGGGACCAGCTGTCCTAGCCACAAGTTAGAAACAACAACAAATACGATAGAGTCCATCTTTCAAAACAGCTGTTATTTCTAGAAGAACTGTAATATGCAGATCAGCTGTAATTCTGGAAGGTCTCCAGGCCCTACCTGGAGGTTAGCATCCCTACACTTGGGAGCACCTACAGGTGAGGTCTCAGGACATATGACAGGAGAAGAATGGAGAGGAGACTACATTAAAGGTCAGCACTATTGCTTCTAATCAAGTGGCCTGTGAGGTACTCTAAGGAGGGGCCTGATCAAGCTACTGCATGTAAACAACGTGAGAACATGGAGCTTCTTTTAAAATGTTGGTCACTATTTTAAGACCAAAGGATGGGAAAAGAGGCCCTTGGGAGCAGGGCACATTGAACAGCAGCCCTAGTCTACTAGTGCCGGCCACCTGAGAGAAACAGTTGCTGGTGCTGGAATAAGAAATATCTGAAATTCCTGCAGACAGCACTTTCAATACTTCACACCTTCTTTCCTGATTTAATTTGAAAAAGCCATATATCAAATATCAGTTCCTGTATGATCTTCAATCAAAACAGGCAATAAAAACAGAACAATTTTTCTTTGGATATATTTCCATTAGATCTCATTATTCTCTCTTCAATCTTCAATCAATAACAAATGTTCGTGCAGTACAGATGTAAAATACAATCTGATTTAGGATGTCAGAAGGTTTAGTCAAGTGGAAATAGTGGCTTAAAGTTTAAGGCAATAGATAACCATGACCATTGGTATCAATAAGGGTTTTGCTGAAAGTAGGGAGTAGTTTGGAATTTAAAGATAGATCAGGACAAATTCTGATAAAGGGGAAACCACATCCTCGATATGCTTATAATCCAACAAAGGCAACCCTTAAAAATGCTATTTGAAATTAATGTGAGTTTGCCAGGACTCACTCTTGGTAGAAGTACATGCCTAAATTTTCTTTCTTAGGAATGATATGGGAAAGGAAAGGAAAGGAAAGGAAAGGAAAGGAAAGGAAAGGAAAGGAAAGGAAAGGAAAGGAAAGGAAAGGAAGGGGAGTATGGACTGTGTTAATGTCATTTCACTTGGAAAAACTGGTAATTTTTCAAAGTGATCTAGAAGTGATTTGTCCCACAGTCTTAGTAGACTCTCTCAAACATTACCTTCTCTAGGTTTCTGAAATGAACATGCACAACAAAATAATTATTTCTAAATGTAGATGTCTGAGTCTTTAAGATTCAACTCCACCTTTCAAAGAATGGTTCCTTCTCCTCTCTTTTTCCACCACAGCTAACTAGTTAATAAGTGGTGGCTGCTAAGAGTAATAATCCCTGCTCCACTACCTGTCAGTGCCTGTCTCAGCGTGATATTTTAGCAACCTTCATGCTATATGTTGTGAAAGGACAATCTGAGAGAAGGCCATGACATCTTCTAGAATTCCCCCTCTGGTAAAAGGAAATGCTTTTGCCTTTCATGTGGTTCTGACTCTGGCCAATGGCCCTGAGGCCTCGCCCATAGCTGTTCCCAGGTGCCTGTTAGCTATTCTGAAATCTAAGTAGGAGATGTCATGCCAGTAGCTTCAGAGCACTCCATGTAGGCTACTGCAACTGTGTTAGGATGCTGATATTAGGTATTGAGAAATTGATGGGACAGCAAGAGGTACTCCTTGCCTGGTGAAGTGGATAATCAGGAAGTCTTGTCTCCGTTCCTGCCACATGAAACTACAAGGCTATCCTTCAAAGGCCCTGACAAGGATGGTGGCTGCCAATCATTGCCGCACGTGGCACGGGCTATTTGTCACCCCAGGCAATGACCACTGATATTATTTATTTAAACCCTTTTGATTTTGTCAGCCATGCCTAAAAGGTCTGCAGAGAAAGGGTCTATACATTTCCTAAATAAATACATAATTTAAATTTACACATGCACATCTTTCAATAGCTCAGAGTGGTTTACAGCAAAAAAAAAAAACCCCAAAAAATTAAACACAATAATATACTAAAGGGGAAGGATGTCAAAACAAACATCAACTTGATTATATGACAACCATTATAAGTACAGCAACAACAGTTAAAGATTCTCAAAGAGGATTGGTTTAAAGGCCTAAAGAGCTGCAGAGAAGGAATCTTCCTTACCCTCTCTAGGAGGCTGTTCCACAGTTACAATTACTTAGCTGACATGGCACACACAATCATTTTGTAGCAGTTGATCACCCAAACAGAATCCTGTAGAGGGATCAGAAATGAACAGAGCGAGGAGACTGTACTGGAGCCTTGCAATACTTGCACCAAGTAATTACTGGGGAACATTACAGACCTGTAAAATGTCTGATCTGTAGCTATCCAGCTTTATGGCCACATATTATGTGCTGTGCAATGGAAGTTGTTTCATGGAGTTTAACCCTTCACCGAGGATGCCTCTGGTTTTTCTACATGGGCCTTCTGCTTAGCACATCCTAGCACTGTGAACAACGGGGGAGGAGGCTATGGGTCTTTCCTACAGCCTGGCTGTAGATGGAGAATATGTCTGTACTGGATTTGATGCCTATTTTTTAGACAATAGAGTGCAATGCTATGATTGGTAGAAGAATGGCCAGGACTGTTGTGAGTGTGTCTGTTGGCATTGTTATGCTGGCTTTAGTTTCTTCAGCTGACATTATAGTGTTGCTTCCACAAATACATAGGAATGCAATGTTACACTAGGATTAGCAGTCAGCACATTAGCCAGCTGGCAGAGATGGGCCATAGCACTGCTTTTGGCACAAACCAGAGATGTGTAATGACAGAATCCTTCCTTTGTTCTTACTGAGGTCCTTTGATGGTGAAAAGCAGAGAAATCACAAATTTCTTCTTTCAAGTGTATCATATCTGCTGATAGAAGTGTGGTGGAGGAGAGTGCCCTCAAGTCATAGCTGACTTATGGTGACCCCTGGTGGGGTTTTCATGGCAAGAGACTAACAGAGGTGGTTTGCCATTGCCTACCTCTGCAAACCTTTTCTTCATTGGAGGTCTCATCCAACTATTAACCAAGGCCGACCCTACTTAGCTGCTGAGATCTGATCAGGCTCACCTGGGCTATCCAGGTCAGTGTGCTGCTAGAAATACTGGATTATATTTATAAAAGGATTCAAGGCACCATTTTCAAAGTAGAAGTCTAAATTTTTAAAAATGTATAGGAACACAAAGTTGCTCTGAATTTTACAGCAGTGCTCACTTTTGAGAGCAAAGAGAGAGAAGATTCAAACGGAAGACTTTGCCAGCTAGTTGAACAGGGTCTAAAACATAATGAATCTGTTCATTTTTTCACATTATGTGCACAATCTCAATTAAGAGTTCATCTCAAAAATGTACTTTGTAATTGAGATTTCAAAATTAAATGCACATAAAATGCTCAACCTGCAAAGTTTTAAATCTTCAGTTTTCATTCTGGCTGTATTCCAACTTCATGACAACTTCTAGTTAAAAGAGGATTGTTGACATCCGGAATTATCATTTGCTATGACCAAATGCAGGAACTTCAGTGAAGTGGAGTATTTTTCCCTCCACAAGCCTAGATTCCAAATCTTAGTTGTATCCCAGTTGAAACTCATGGTCTATTTGCTGAGGTGGCTGAATTAAGATATCTTGGCAATTTAGAGCTTATTCAAAAAAGGAAATGTTCCATCAGGCTCCATAGATGGGAGAAGGAGGAATGTGGGACGAGTGAAGGAGGCATGCAGGCACAGTAAACCAACTGGGATTGTGCCTGATGCTGACAACCTTCTGTTTAATTAGAGTTTGTCATGACATCTGAATGCGGGCACTGTTTAACAACCAGTTAAACAGTAGATTAGTAGAAGTACTCTTCTTCTGGCAAGTGAATTAATTGCAAAATATGATGGGCTTCCAAACAGAATGAATCACTTACAATTTTACCAAATGAGGGCTCAGATACATGTTTTGTTTTCAAACTCTGGTTCTGAAAACCGTTTTCACTAAGCCTGATTTTCCTGATGACCTATTAACTTCTCATTTGATGACGCTGGATGACATAAGCAAGCCAGTACATAATGCAAGTAAGGAAAAATATGTTCCAAATATTTTACTAAAGTGACATACTGACCAAATTTCTGTCTTCATTAAATTAAGATCTACTTGTCAGATTCATGCTATTAATTGCCAACAATTAGCTTGCTGAGCAATATATATCTCTGGCACCAAAACTATCAACTAGAAAAAAGTCAATGTAATTTGATTGCAAAGAAGCTGTTTCATCAGAAAACTCAACCATACTGAAGACTCACTAACATCATAGCCTTTCTAGAGACCCCTGGATGGCAGAAAGAGAAGCTTGCAGACTTATTGCGGCCTGTGTTGGCACCGAGGGCTGAGGTGGAGGCATGGCCAGTGATGGAAGAGGAGGGGCTGCCAGAGATACAGCGTGGTGGGCATAATTCCTGGAAGAAGATAGGCAGGAGTATCCATGCTGGAGAGGAACAGGAAATCTTACCAAAGCCCAGTATGTCCTTTCCCAGCAGCCCCTCAAATCACATGATGATAGAATTGCATATTCACGGCTCTTTTAAAATCCTCCCTCCCCCTCAGTGAGATAGTGGACACTGGAAGGAAAAATTTTGTTGAAAGGAGGGGAGTTCCAGCCTTTCTCTGTTCCTGAAGTTCTGCACTTCAAAATTCACAGAGTTTGCTGGAAAATCTCTGGAGCAAATCCCCAGGAGCAGAGAGGAAGTTAACCCCAGATTTTCAGATCTGAGCATCTGAAAATATGTGCCACTGATTCCGATAGATTGTGTCAAAATTGCAGCTAATTTCTGTAGTTCCAATACATGTCCATTTTCAATCAGACCAAGATAAAATTCTTAGCTGTTACCCAACATTAAACCTTCCTGTTCAAAAATTTCTCAGATTATTTTACTGTGAACATGATTGATTTATAAATGGAATAATATATGAAATAAGTGAGTTGAGTAATATATTGTCAATGAAAGTAGAATATGCTTTGATGTGCTTGTGCCAATCATACTGGGAAAGAGGAGAGCAAGATGGTAGATTATTTGGCCCATCGCTTAAAGCAAAGAAAGAACAAGAATTAAATTACTATGATTGAGGATGAGGAGAATGTAATGCATACTACCTCAACTGAAATAAATTTGCAGTTTCCAAAGTTTTACTCTGAATTGTATAGTAAGGCCAAAGAACCATCTGAAGTAGACTTGGAAATGTTTTTCTCTTACCTTGATCTTCCATATTTAGATATGGCTTAGCAACAGCTACTTGCTGAGCTTTTGCATATGGATAAAATTAAGGCTGTGATAATGAATATGAGCACTGGTAAATCTCTTGGACCAGATGAGTTCCCTATTGAATGGTATAAAAACTTTTCAGATTTTTACTTCCAAAATTATATCAATTGTACAATGAGATATTTTAATCTGATGTATTGCCAGCATCACTGAAGATGTTTATATTACTGTCATTCCAAAACCAGACAAAGACCACACTCAATATGCAAATGTTTGATCTATTTCTCTGATGAATGTGGATGCTAAGATATTAATTGCCATTTTTGCTAACAGACTCCAAGAGGTTATTAGAACCTTGGAGCATGTAGACCAGGTAGGATTTATACAAAGTAGGCAAGGAGCTGATAATCTTAGATTGGTCATTAATCTGATTGTATTAAATAGAAAGAGATCTGATCAAGTTGCTGTTCTTTCACTTGATGATGAAAAGGTGTTTAACAAAATATATTGGAAATTTATTTTCTCTATATTGACTAAATTTGGCTTCCCTTACAATTTTTTAAATATGAATTAGAATTTTGTATTCATCACCTAGATCTAGGGTACACACCAATGGTATTTTTTCTATATCATTTCCTCTTGAAAGATGTACTAGGCAGGTTGTCTTTCACTGCTCATTTTTAATTTATGTTTGGAACATCTGACTTGTGCTATTAGACAAAATAATAATAATCACAGCTTTATACATAATTATTTAGAATTCAAAATTATTTTATATGCAGATGATCTTTTATTATTTATTTCTAAATCTGTCTTCCATTCTTAAATTAATTAGTTTGATTAATAATTTTGGTTATCTTTCTGGTTATTCAGTTAATTGGACAAAATCAGAATTGATGTCATTGGGAGACAATATATCACAAATAATGAAATCTTAAGCAGTATTACTCCAGTCTAAGACCATGGATGCTATTAATTATCTTGGAATATTGATGCCAAGGAATATTAAGGGCATGATTTAGTTGCATTTTAATAAACTGATCTCTGTAGGCTTGTCAGTCCCCTGGTGGGGGATCTCCTGCTCCCAGCCTCTGCCCTCTGCCACTACCCATGTGGTCAGCAGGGGGGAAAGGCCCAGAGAATGTGCCCAGGAGGCAAAACACCTCCCAGGTTAGTGCGCAGCAGGCATGCTCCCACTGAGTGTGATGATGTCATTTCCGGAAGAGATGTGATTGTGCCTGGTGGGTGTGCTCCTGTGCTTCACAGGGGTCCAATTTGGCCCCTGTGAATTGTGGCAGCATGCCCACCACTAGGGTGATGACATTGCTTCCAGAAGTCATGTCATTGTGCCTGCTCGGAGCATGTGCACCAGAAGATCTTACAAGTATGTGCCAGGTCCCCCCTCTCCCACCGGGAGGGTAAGGGGACCTGGCAACCTTAGATGTTGGGTATATCCTTGGATTTGGATAGATGGGCAACCCTAAACCTGTCATTATGGGGTAAATATACTCAAAATGAATATTATGCCTCAAATTATATATGTTATGCGTGCAATCCCTTTTTATATACCTTGCAGATATATTCATAAAATTAATACTTTGTTTCGGAAATTTATGTGAGAGTCAAGATTTCTTTAAAGAGGATGCAACTTTCAATTAATAAAGGAGGATTTGTTCTTCCAGACCTTAGTGCTTATCATCAGGTATATTTGTTAGTGTGTACAATTTATTGGGATCCCTCCCCTTAATTGATCTCTGTAGGCTTGCCAGTCCCCCATCTTGGGCTCTTTTGAAGGCTTCTTTTTTGGAACTACTTTTTAAGTGGAATGAATTAGGGTCTACTTATATTAAAAAGTGTTTTCTTCCTCCAACAAATTTTGCAGCTAGAGAAGTATGGCACATAATATCACAACAATATATATTAGACCCATTAAGAACATAAGAACATAAGCAAAGCCATGTTGGATCAGGCCAGTGGCCCATCCAGTCCAACATTCTGTCACACACAGTGGCTAGAAATCCAGTGCCATCTAAAGGACTGTCAGTGAGGCCAGGACACCAGAAGCCCTCCCACTGCCTTCCTTCCAGCACCAAGACAACAGAGCACCACCTCCCCACAAAGAGAATACCATCTATCTCCTGTGGCTAATAGCCACTGATGGACCTCTGCTCCATATATTTGTCCAGTCCCCTCTTGAAGCTGGCAATGCTTGTAGCTGCCACCACCTCCTGTGGCAACGAATTCCATGTGTTTATCACCCTTTGTGTAAAGTAGTATTTTCTTCTATCTGTTCTAACCCGACTGCTCAATAATTTCATAGAGTGCCCACGAGTTCTTGTATTGTGAGAAAGGGAGAAAAACACATCTTTCTCGACCTTCTCTAACCCGTGCATTATCTTGTAAACCTCTATCATGTCTCCCCTCAGTCGTCTTTTCTCCAGGCTAAAGAGCCCCAAGCGCCTCAATCTTTCCTCATAGGGAAAGTGTTCCAACCCTTTAATCATTTTAGTTGCCCTTCTCTGTACTTTTTCCAGTGCTATGATATCTTTTTTAAGGTGTGGCGACCAGAACTGTACACAGTACTCCAAATGAGGCCTCACCATCGATTTATACAGAGGCATTATGATACCGGCTGATTTGTTTTCAATCCCTTTCCTAATAACCCCTAGCATAGCATTAGCTTTTTTTATGGCAGTCGCACACTGTGCTGACGTTTTTAGTGAGTTATCTATCATGACTCCAAGATCTCTCTCTTGGTCAGTCTCCGCCAGTTCAGACCCCATCAACTTGTATTTATATTTTGGATTTTTGGTTCCAATGTGCATTACTTTGCACTTGGCTACATTGAACCTCATTTGCCACATGGATGCCCACTCTTCTAGCCTCGACAGATCCCTTTGGAGTGCCTCACAATCCTCTCTGGCTTTCACCACCCTGAACAATTTCGTGTCATCTGCAAATTTAGCCACTTCACTGCTTAATCCCAATTCCAAATCATTAATAAACAAGTTAAAAAGCATTGGACCCAATACCGACCCCTGTGGCACCCCACTGCTCACCACCCTCCACTGTGAGAAGTGCCCGTTTATGCTCACTCTCTGTTTCCTATTAATTAGCCAGTTTTCGAATGCTTTTAGTTAAGCATTCTCACATGCTTAACTAACATTATGGTCAAATTCAGGCTTTTAAAAATTGGGAAAAAATCATTGACTTGGACAGATAGGGAAATTTTTAGTTTAGATCAATTGATAGGTAATGAATTGATGAATTCTTGCCTTTTTTTCAACTGAGGTCTAAATATGATTTACCAACTTTTGCTGAATGGAAATATTTATAATTGTAACATTTGTTGGTGTTGAAATATGGTCTGGCAGCTTCAGAATCTCTCGCATTTGTGGAAATTCTTATTGAATCCATACAGAAGATGAAATCTACAATATTTGTATATAAATATTTGAAATTGGTTAATAAATATGATACACAGTGCCTTAGTGATGAATGGAATAATGATCTGGAGCATCCAATTTTGCTAAAGCGATGGGATAAAGCTTTAAGTCATATACCTGTTATTTATTTATGTCATTCATTTATATTATTTACTACAATAGATCTTAAGTTGTGACTTATTCAGCAAAAAAATTATGTTTAGGGTATATTGGACACCACAGCATCCTTTTACTAAAGGCTTAAGTACAGTGACGAACTGTTGACAGTTAGCCATTCAGCCCTTTTGGGAGGAGGTTACTAGACATATTAATTTTGTGTTAGAAAACTCATTTATTTTTGAGGATGTTAATGTACTGTTAAACTACTTGCCTGTCTCTTGGAATCTAACCAATGGTCAACGAAAATGGACCCTCCATGCCCTTATAGTTGCTAAAAGACTTATACTTCAATATCGGAAAGACAAAAGCCTACTTCCTCTAAATCACTAGATTGAAGACCTTATAAATGTATCAGCATTTGAACATACCGCATATAGAAGGTATGTGTATGGAGATTTGGAGATTTTTAGAGATTTTGAAATCTTTTATAGATACCTATATAATGACTTGCCAATAGTGTTTTTGTTCCTGGTTGCTTTTTTTTCTGTTTTGCACTAATACAAAATATTTTTTAAAAAAGGGATTGATTTAGGTGGGAGAGTAAGGATCCTTGTGATAGATTTACTTCTGTTGTTGGTGAGATGGGCTGAAGGAGAACAGTAATTAACTCACATGAATGCATGTTACCTTCTGCTGTACTAGTGTATTTGACAGTTTACAGACAATTCAAGCCAATGTAGCCAAGAATCAAAAAGCCTCTTCCATTAGTCAAGTGAAAAGAGCAATCTGGAAGAACGAATGACTCTTGTGGTGCATTAAAGATGGCAGATGAATACAAAATTCCATTGATATAACCCTACCTTTAAATCAGGAGGTTAGTAGGGTCTACATCCCTCTCCTGAACACTACTGAGCCATCTTCTCTCCCTCTTTCAGCAGTTATTAATCACATTTAGAAGAGAGAGTGCATTATTAACATTTTGCGTTTTGGTGGTAGGTTTGCAAATGGAAAGTTTCTGGCAACAAAATCCACCATCTTGGCCTGTTTTGTTGCCTGCTACAGAAGTTGCCCAATTTCTTTCTGGAATTACTCTCCCAAGGTCAAGGATGGCAAGGATGGGAAATGGAGAAAAAGGCAGATGAAAAGGTGTGCCCTCTTCCCAGATGTTGGCAGGCAGAAGCAGACAAGAGAAATATGCCATAGATATAGTGACGGGGCTTTACATTAACCTAAAAGAAACTTAAGAGTGTGGGAAAAGAAAGAAAATGGGCGGCAGGGTAGGTGGGTGGAAAGAATGCAGGTTGAAGAACTAAGAAAATTGCCCTTGGGAGTGGGAAGCCAGAGATTAAATTCAGATGCCAGCCAAAAAGCAGAAAAAGTCACTTCAGTAGAGAAACTGCCCTTGTCTGGGAACTAGGGAAAGGGAAAACAGTCTGGGAAGAAAAAAAAAGAGGAAAGGCACACAAAGCCAAGTGCAGCAAGCTCCCCAGAGCAGAATGTCCTCCAGTAAAATAAATCTCTCTGATTGGCCTTGTCTATATTTACCTGTATGAATAAAGATTATTTACCTGCTGGAATGGTCCTTTGTCTTTGTATAAACGAGTGAAAAGAGAAGCAGGAAAAAGAATGGAGCATGCAGGGCTCATTCTTACCATAATCCCCACTTTAACTTCATGTTCTATATATGTCCCAGGGTATGGCTAGAGAGCACTTGATACAACAACCTTGCCAGAACTAACCAAATATGGGTCTGGGCAGCA
Organism: Eublepharis macularius; assembly: GCF_028583425.1. Lineage (NCBI taxonomy): Eukaryota > Metazoa > Chordata > Lepidosauria > Squamata > Eublepharidae > Eublepharis > Eublepharis macularius. The sequence continues at coordinate 66,084,608 of NC_072796.1, read as the reverse complement.
CCTGGATGTGAGACCTCCTGGGAATCCTGTGCTAGCCACCTTAACTTCCACAATGGTGAGAGGTCTGGAGAGTCCTATGAGGAAAGGTTGAAGGAGCTCAGTATGTTTAGCCTGGAGAAAAGATGACTGCAAGGTGATATGATAACCATATGTTTATGATAACCATATGATACTTGTATGTACTTGAAGGGCTGTCATATAGAGGATGGTGTGGAGTTATTTTTCATTGCCCTAGAAGGTTGGACCAGAACCAACGGGTTGAAATTAAATCAAAAGAGTTTTTGGCTAAACATTAGGAAGAACTTCCTGACAGAGTGGTCCCTCAGTGGAACAAGCTTCCTCAGGAGGTGGTTGACTCTCCTTCTTTGGAGGTTTTTAAGCAGAGGCTAGATGGCCATCTGACAGCAACACTTATTCTATGAACTTATGCAGATCATGAGAGGAAGGTCAGGAAGGGTTACACCAGTGCTTAGTTCCTGTGATCCCTTCTTACGTGCCCGGGGTAATGCCAATTGCCACCGTGGGGGCAGGTAGCAATTTTCACCAGGCCAGTTTAGCTAGCAATCCTGACAGTGTTTTGCCATCTTCTGGGCATGGAGCAACGGTCACTGTGTGTGCGCGCAGGATGGAGAGGTAGTTGTGAATTTCCTGCATTTTGCAGGCAGTTGGACTAGATGACTCTGGAGTTCCCTTCCAACCCTATGATTCTATAATTCTATAAATGGAAGAAAGGTGTGTTATAAAATGCAACAAATAAAAAAATGTGAGAGCACTGACTAGTAACTCCAAGATGGTCAAGGTAAGGTCACCAAACAAAGCAAATGGAAAAAAGAAAGAAAATGACACATCATCGTCATCTCATACAACACTAACGCTATCTCTCACACCACAGATTCCATGAACCCATTCCAACAAGAAGAGAGCCAGCCATTTCTACATTAAAAGCATGTTTTATCAGCTGAAGTAAACTACCAGGGACGTATAAATGCAAAACTTTTTTAAAAAATCTGGCACAGGACTCAGCAAGAATAAAAATTACAAGTCTCCAGAAGAATTTGCAAATCAATAGTTATTCACATACTTTGAAACCAAATGCACAACCAACTCTCTGGACAGCTACATTGTGAACTTTAAAAAAAAGCTGTTTGGCAAAAGTTCTCACCTACATATCAACCAAACATGTGCCAAATGTTTGCTTTCCAAACATCATTATGCAGAGTACTGCTATTTAACAACTTGAATGCACGTGCCAAGTTTGGCAGCCTCGTTACTGACATAAAGCATGCAACATTTATAGGGTTGTGCTGCACACAAAAAACAGATTCATGCCAAACTTAAATTCAGACACTCCCTTCCATAATATTTCTCAAGTCTTATTTGTTTTTCTCTTCTTGAAAGCCAGGTGTTAATTGCAGTATTTAGGAATAAAAATTAATATACCTCATGTTGAACAATGACTGCTCTAGCACTGTAGTCCTGGAAGACTGAGGTACCTTCTGTTGAAAGTCCTATACTCAATCAGCTCTTCGTAAACAGAGGAACAACATTTGTATCTGTGCAAAAAGTATAATTAGTTTCTCATGTGCCAGCAATGTGCTTGATGCTCTAAAATACAGTACTGAAACAAGGCAAGAAAGAGGACAGGCAGAGCGAGAAGGAAATTAGATGTCATCATAATTGCAAAAATTATAGCTTGCAATTAAGAAAACAAGTCAAAGGGGGCTGGATAATTTTGGGAGGAAAGGAGCAATGGAAAAGGAAAAGGGATCAAATTTTAAGAGATTTGAAAGAAATTGTGACGAGGCACTTCTAATGTGATTTGGAAAGGAGTTCCAGGAATAGAAATAGAGACAAAAATGCCAAACAGCTACAGTTGAAAGGAGAAGCCATACCAACATCATAGACATCCAGGAGGATGTTAGACCTCTGAAGGAAAAGAGCAGAGGGCAGAGGCACAGCACAGAGAACATCCAAGTCTTGGAGAAGGCCACAGATGAAAGGAGTGAGAAGTGCGTTTCTGTTGAGATTTACAGCTTAGTGAGAGCCAGCTCTTTCAACGTTGGCAAAAGCTAGCCAATATGAGAAGCAGTTTATATCAGAAGTAGTTGGAGGCTTGGACTAGGTTGAAAAGGTGATACTTGTTCAGAGTTTCTTGATGTGGGATCTTATCTGCTAAGAAGATATTTGTTCTTGCAGCACTGAAAACATTTTTAAATTCAGAAAGAGAGAGAGAGAGACCCAAATAGGTCCCTAGGGTGAGTCCTGGTGATTTCTGGCAAGCACAGAGGTAGAGCCCAGCACAGAAGATCCTGACTTGCTTAAAGCATGCTTTACAGGATATTTGCTTCAAACAGTAACATCCATATCTGCACTTTGTAGTGCATGGATCAAATATAGTGCAGACTATAGGTGGGTGCCAATGATAGGACACCTTCCACTTATTTGCATCTACCTGATTAGACGGCACATGCAGATCAGGCTGCATGCAACCCACTTGGGCAAGTAGCCCTGGTGCTAACTGCACCAACCCAAAAGTGGTGCCTTTACTGCCTTATGTTCTGCATTAGCACTATACAAGTAAGGCACTACAGAATAAGCAAGTTGGCAGCTGGGTGGTCAGGCTAGCTCCACAGGGTTTGATCTCTTCTTATTCAACCTATTCTGCAAAGGCCAGACAGACCAATATCTCAGGCTCTGGACTATGCACCCTCTATATAGAAGCTGCCCTGATTTACTCAGCCTGAACACCAGCATGAAGCAGAGAGGAAGCAGTGGTTTTTAACAGCACATTCTTGCAGCCAGGACACACATCCTGCTGGAATAATTTAGGACATATGTATGCACAAAATAGCTGTGTTGAAACCAAAAACTGTTTTAAAAATATTTTAGTAAATAAAAACTTCTCTCCTTTGCTTTTCTGGAAACCACCTAGACAGAAAAAAACCCAACTACATTTCCCCAAGTGATGTAACATAGGTGAAGACTAGAGTTCTCCCAGAATTACAACTGAGCTCCAGATTACAGAATCAGGTCCCCTGGAGAAAATGGCAGATTTGGAGGTTAGATTCTATGGTATTACATTCCTGCTGAGCTCCTTCCACTCTCCAAATGCCAACCTCCAGAGCCTTCACTTTCCCATCCTGGAGTTGACAGCTCTGCTTGGCAATCCTAACCCATATAAGGAGCTGGAACTAGTTCTGAGGATGAGCTCCAAGAAAGGCCATTTCCGCACAATCTGTTGTTTCCGCCTTTTTTCTGTTTAGGTCTGTGTTTTTCTGAATCACCCCAACAACTCCTCCTCCACATGCCATACCCACAAGCACTTACCTTTGGTTAGCAGGAAGACCTTCATATGCACCCCCCCCACACACACAAAAGTGATTTTGGAAGGAAGGTAGGCGCTTTCATCACCATTGACAAAAGGTGCCCTTCTCCTTTTCACTTTTTTGTTTTTGCACGTGTTATTGTGCTAGAATGCTGAATGAAAAATCAGAAAAGGGGAATGAGTGCAGCTACTATTGCAAGCAAGCTTCTGCAACTGGACAAAAATGTAGAGGAGGAGGGGCAAGAGCTTTGGGGGAAGAACTTGGCGTAGACTGAATGAGTAGGGAGAGATTTCTTCTGAAATGCTTTATACTGTCATATGCTAGAAAGTGCAACAACAACAAAAAAGCCACCAGAAACCCGCAACAACAACAACAAAAAATTGGTGCAAGCGCATTACCAGTAAATCCACGGAAAACTTGGCATAAAAACACTATGCACATGGCTGGCAAACAATAACATGTGCATTCTTGGAAAAAAGCCGCCACAGTTCTGTAGGTGAACCACACCCCTAATGACATGCAGAAATGACCAAAGTCAAACTTCTATTTAAAATTCCTTTTAGTGAAATATCTGGTAATCTCTAACTGGGACCTCACAATCATCTGAAAAATTAACATGGGAGAATGAAAGTTTGAGTCTTGCAGAAAGCTATTAACATAAGGAAATGAATATTCTGAATTAGATTAATACCAAATGAGCTGATATAGAGGTGTAAATGAAATATAAGTTATTCCACAACACAAACAAATCCAACACACACAGCACTGTTTTCTTCAGAAGCTTCACTATTGTAAGTCTACTGTTCTAAAAAAAAAAAAAAAAGATAATCATTATATTTTGTGTGCCAGTTCTTTTGAAACCTTCCATAAACAAATTATTAAGACCAACAAAATTAAAAAGACAGTAACATCTATAAAAATAAAAACATTTGCAGTTACTCCAGGTGAGTTTCTAAATTCAAACAACAATCAGTTACATTCTCCTGTGATGACTGTACCCTGGATGTTCCCAAGCTACTGTTGTTCACAGGCGGAGAATATACCAACAAAAACATTGGCAAGAGTCAAACAATTCACTGCTCAAACAACAGCAGCAATAAAACAGCATGTATCAGATGCTTGTTCTTTCCCATCCAAGCCTGTGCATTAGATGTCATACGGAAAACTGAAATGAATTTAGTTGAAAACGAAACAAGTTCATCCCTTAGAAATCCCATGCAAATATTTTGTCAAATGCATCACTAGTACACAGAGGGTAGTGGTAGAAGCTCTATTTATTACATAAGCCTACAAAAACTGGTGCACCAGATTTGACTAATGTCTCATCTAGTCTAGTGTGTGATATCTGACAACAACACCACACATCTAATTCTTGCAAGTTACTTAAACTCATAGCCAAATTACAAAATTAACACATGGCAGCATATTCATTTTCTCTGCTTTGCATTTTATATGATAGCCATGAATGCACTACACTTACATTCTTAATTTTTGACAATATTTCATATTTGACTACCATATTTTGCATATTATATAAATATTTACAAAAATAACAATAAACAAGTGATAGTTCTTAAAGACATCGCACTTTCTTGGTGCCACTTTCTGCAGGGGTTTTTGGGAGGGGGGCTGGTTGGTAGTTTTGTACAAGGTTTACAGCAGTAGTATATCAGCAGGCAATACAGAGAAATATTTGTAAATATTTTACAAAGAAACTGAAATTATCTCTTTTGCAAAGTCTTACGAATTCAACAAAACCATGATGTCCAAAATATTTCCCTCTTTTGTTTAGGACTTGAACAGAAGAGACTCGAAAGAGCTAGAAATGCCACTACTAAAAAAATTAGTACTGGGTGAATAGTCACTGGGGTACATGCAGAAATCAGCCACCACTTTTCTGCCTTTGATATGCCAGAAATCCCTACTGACTTGATCTGAGCAGCAATCTAGACAGGGTATGATAAGAAAGGACCTCAAATGACTCCTGTAGCATCTAACACCCTTTTAAGTGCCACATATATCTGAAGGTATACCAAAATGCTTGCAAGTGTCATGCCATCTTCTAGGCCCTGATTCCTTGATACAAGACGGCAATTTCATTGCCCCCCTCCCCCTGTAACCCCCCCCCATCCCCTCACAGGACCTAGCAACTCTAAACCTACGTGACTGAAGCTATGTTTTCTATGGAACATTGACTGTATTACATTTGTTCCACTCTTGCACCTCCTACAGATGTGAGTTAAAAGTTATATGAAGTCTAATATAAGCAGACACAACTCTATTGGAAGAGACGGAACATTTGAATGAAGAGCTGGTTTTGCCCAGTGGGTTAAAAAGTGCCTTCAGGGGAGGGTTGCCAGCCTCCAGGTCGTGGCTGGAGATCTTCCGGCATTACGACTGGTTTCTAGGCCACAAAGATTAGTTCACCTGGAGAAAATGGCTCCTTTGGGGGATGGACTCTATGGAATTATGCCATGCCAAGGTCCTTTCCCTCCCCAAACCCCGGTTTCTCCAGGTTTCACCCCTTAGATCTCCAGGAATTTTCCAATTTGGAGCTGGCAACCCTACTTCAGAGGCCTGCTCCAGTAAGTAAGATATTGCAATAAAAGCTTGGAAACAAGTTATGAGCTGTTTTGCAACATCTACAAGCATGGTGACATGCAAAACTTAAGTGACACACATTGTATGCCAAGATTGTTATCCTTAGACATGCTGTGGCTCTCTTGGCAGGACCTCTTCTTTATGTCATCTAAAAAGATGCATTGTGAATCTGGAATGTTAAGCTAAGATTCTCAAGAGCTAATATTTCTGTTTCACTTGGCAACTGATCTGCTATGTTTAAATTGCTAATGACAAAAATATTAACTGACTTTAGCAGAGGACAAAGAAAATGCCTGACCAATGTACTTACTGTACAAATATAAATTTATTTATTTAAAATATTTGTATTCCACCTTTCTACCCAAAATAGGATCCCCAAGGCAGCAAACATTAAAACACTCCTAAATCTGTAACATACAACTTAAAACAACATTTTAAAACAATTTAAAACAACATTTTAAACATTTAAAATGTCTTGCCACCTCAGTGGGGCAAACTGCTGGACACCTGAGAAGCCTAGGATGTGTCCATGGAAACTGTGTCCACACATACAGTGATGGCGTGGAAGGCCAGTTCAGGCTAGTTCACACCAGATTGCTTCCATGCAAGGACAAGGTGCCTGAAAGCAGAGGGATGGTTTGTGTGGATCCATATGGTATACTTACTGTTACGAGCAATATGAACTGGCCCACAAGACTGTGATGGTTCCCTCCATTTTTGCACACAAAAACAGATGGGTAGAGTTTGCATGAAGAATGTAGAAATATGGATAAAATTACAGCTTGTAGGTGAAATACCACATCCTGTGTCACTAAAACTGGGGAAACAGCAAAAGATTTTACAGGGGTTCTGCTGACCTTCCTGTTTATATTGATGTAATCCACTTAATATAAACATTATATCCCATCCTTCCTCTAAATATGGTCATACTCTGTAGAGTTACTTCACATGTCCCTTTAATTATACCTTCTACAAACTTGTCAGGGTAGCACTAATCAGTAGTAGAACATAGTGATAGAAACAAGGGAAAGTCAATGTGTGTGGTATGGACTATGATCCTAAACAATCTTATAATGTTATGCATGTAAATAAGTTTGTGTTTTATTTCTGGTGGTTAATGTGTGGTTCTTAATAAGGAGCCTGGATGGTAAGTGAGGTGTACTGTGATTAGTAGCTGTACCACAGGGGAACAGAGTGAATTGTAGTTTTCAGTCAGAATGCTGGCAAAAAAGTATTCATTCTGTCAAGTTCAGTAAATATTTGTGGAGTTCTGAGAAATTCTGCCTAAGTCAGGGAAACTGTGTGTGAGCCTGGGTCAGCCTGTATGTATCTCAGAGAGAGGTTATTCTATCTAGGTCAGGCAAGCTGTGTGGAAAAGCTGGAGTACATCTATCTCACTGTGTTACATAAGATATTTGAAGGAAAATTAATCTTTGTGATTGGGTCTGTGAATATACTTTAAAGAATATATAACTACAAGTGGGAGCCTGTGAGAACTGTGCTGGGGGGAGGGGGAGGAATTGCTGGGAACCATTCCAGGCTCCCCTCTAAATTTATAAGGTATAGCAATGGTGGGAGGGAATCCCATTCTCCCGTCTCCCCCACCCCTTATCTCTCATTGTACCCACTTCCTGCTACCATTCCTCCTTTGTCACTTTTAATACTTATTCCCCCACCCCTTCTGTCACTGTTCCCCTCTTAAGTCCCCACTTTTTCCAGTCTCTGTTCCTCTTTCTCCCCTCACATATTCTCTATCACTCTATCGCTGTCCCCAATCAATTCTCTGTATTTCCACTACCCCATCTCACCCACCCCTTATGTCTTTCCCCTTTCACCTCCTCACCTTGTCTTCTCCCCATTGCTCCAGTGCTTATCTCTTCCTCCTCCCCCCTTATCTTTTTCTCTCTCTCAGCACCCTGTTGGTCTTTCTGACCTTTGGGCAATGAGGCAGGAGGGAGGAGGTGCCTGTTCCCAGTATCCATATATTACTTGGCCAGGTCATTGGGACGTGGAAGGGGCTTGTCTTGGTGCCCGGTAGAGGTGAGTTTCCTATGGCTCTTGGGCTGTGGTTACTGTGGCTTGCATTTGGTGTGGCAGGACTCACTGCCTCTCCCAGCCTCAGGGCTGTTTACTCCAGCCACACTCGGCCTTGACTGGACTTGCTGTGGCAGTGCCTAGGCGAGGGAAAGGTGAGGGCCAGTGGCCTGGATAGTTAAATCTGTGGTAAGCCCACCTCCTATGCCTCTCAAGAACATTGTGCTTGTGTAGTAAACACCCCTTTTTCTGCTTTCAGATTTGTTTGCAACCCTGGGGATTTTTTCAGATGTGTAGGAAGATCTGTCTTGTGCATTCATGGCTCCAATTTTCAGAGCTAAGTATCCACAGATCAGGGCCACCACTACCAGTATATAAGATTCTGAACTCAGTATGCTTATCAAGACTGCAACCATCATGTATACGTACGTATAAATAAATTCTACTTTTGGTTAAGCAAGAAAGATCCCTTTTTTACCTCACAGGTACCTTCATGTGCTGACTTTTCATACTGCCTTCTGTTAATACCAGTTAACAGAACAGATCTAAAGCAAAAGCTTTTGGTAACGGCAAAAACTTTTTGGGAAGCAGCAATATATAGATCACACAAACAGGGCAAACTGCCACAGATGGTATTAACAGTGGGATTCAAACCCTAAATGGAAGGTGTTCTCAAGTTAAAGTGGAGAACACCTGAAGCTCTGTATGTGTAGAAGGAGCATTGGTTGTAACGCTCCTTCCACACTTTTACCATGAGGTAAAAGTTTAAGGTAACATATTGAGAAGCTGAATTGAAGATCCAAGGCAAGATTTAAAAATAAACAGAATTCTTACAAACTTTAAATAGTGAAATTCCTCATGTCATGGTATGCCAAAAGGAGACCTTATACCAGTTATGTACTCAGACCATACAATGTAACTATGTGAATGGTGGCATACACTTGTTAGGCAAAAAATGCCATATCCAATATTTTACTACACTGACAGTTGTAGGTATTTTCAGGGCAGTCAATTTATTTACTTCCATTTATCTTATCAGAAAATGTTTCAGCTGTCTGAATACTTTTCTATTTAACAGTTCCAAAGTATCGTTGTTCTTTCCTGTTACTTAGATGCAGTGCATTACCTTCCGCTAAGATGAAGGGCCGTTTTAGTAGAACTCCTCCAGAGAGGATCAACTTGATCTTTACATTTAGCACCGAAATAAGATCAAGTTGACTAAATCGTCCATATCCTTTTTAGTTTCCCGTTATATCTCACTTCATAACCAATAGGACTGACTGGCTACAGAACATTTCAGAACAGAAATTAAAGTTCTGTAAGGCAAGATAAAAAAAAAGTGCACATGTGATTTAGCATATTTACCTATGCAGTTATAAATTACTCATAAAATACTTTGATGTATGGCTTGCAGGCTGTTAAGTTACAGGGAAAGGAAATGGTAAACAAACATAATGGTAGATGCCAAAAACCAACTACAGTGAGATAATGCATCTTTTCTATTATAATACTAATACTGTTTCTGTAGTCACTGTTCTTAACATGTTACGAAATGGATTGTCACTAAAATTAGAAAGCTATTTATTGCAGTAGATATACTGCATTGTCACAGAATGCACTTAAGGTCCACAAAAGTGTTTAATTCACGTCAGATTTCATGCTGCTGGCAAAGCATCAGTCCTAACAGTGCCCCTTCCTGATCTCTGCAGAAGGGAGCGGGAAATGGAGGAGAAGCTGCATGCAGCTTTATATTGTCAATCCAGGAATATGCCTGGTGTATGATAAATACACACACAGTTAAATGTTAATGTTATTGCTAATCTTATATATTAATAATCAAGCGCCCCTGGTCTTGGATACTTAAATTCAGAGACTGGAGCCATGAATAGACAGACAGATCTTTCTACACACCTGAAAAATGTTCCAGCTTTGCAGAAAAAACATGAAATCTAAAAAGAAAAGGACTGGGGTTAAAAAAAACCTCCCAAAACGATAAAAGGAGTATCTCTAGCTTTAACCAGATGCCCTCAGTGGCTATTGCTAGCATCTATAACAATTTAGCCAATATCCCAGTCTTGGTTTCTGTCAGTTAAAAGATGATGGGGCAGGAACCTTTCTAGGGCTGTTTTGGCTTTTGAGGGACGGGTCAGGCCCATAAGCAACCACTGGGCAACTTGACAAGATGATTTGCATGACTCACCGAGGCCTGGCTACTTGCTACTGTTCTACAGCAGAAAAGCCAGTTAAGTGTAGTGATTAGAGTTTCAGAGTAGGATCACCACTCTGCTGTGGAAGTTCACTGGTTGACTTTGATCCAGTCACATACTTCCAGCCTAACCTACCTCTCAGGGTTGGTGTGAGGATAATATGGAGGCAAGGAAAATGATGTAAATTGCTTTGGGTTCATACTAGAAGTGGGCACAGACCAGGAAAAAACCACGGGCCATTGGGCCTTGGTCCATCACAATTCATGGACCATGGACCACAAGCTTTTCACAGACCTGCCCCAGTTCAGGAACCGGTTCATCGGTCTGTGGTCTGTCACTTTGGGTGAACTGTCAGCTGAAAGCTTGCAAGTAAGGGGCATGGAAATGGGTACTTTAAACCCCGCGTCTTGCTTCAGTTGGCAGGTGGGGAAGTCCCCACGGGTCAACTGGAGAAAGCCGAGGGTATTTAAAAGTTAAAGCACCCCTTACCATGTGACTTTTAAGCCATGGGGAAAGGGGTGCGTTGCAACCCCCCTGGACTTGTTCCAGCTGACCCACGAGGGAGTCCCCATGGGTCAGCTGAAGCAAGCCGAGGGGGGTTAAATGTTAGAGCACCCCTTTCCCTGCAGCTTGCAAGTCACGTGGAAAGAGGCGCTTTACAACCCCCCCTTGACTTGCTCCAGCTGATCTGCAGGGACTCCCCCGCGGATCAGCTGGAGCAAACTGAGGGGTTTAAATGTTAACGCACCCTTTCCGCACAGCTTGAATGCTTTGCAAATCCAGCACGACTTGCTTCAGCTGGCTGGCCAGGGAGGAAGCTCCCCCGCCTGTCAGCTGAAGCCAGCCCTGTGAGGGAGTGCCCGTTTCCATGCCCCTTGCAAGCAAGGGGCAGGAAAACAGGCGCTTTAAACCTCGCGCCTTGCTTCAGCTCGCTGGCGGGGAAGTCCCAGGGATGGCACAGACCAACGGACCAACAGACTGACCCAAAAGTCTTCAGGTTCATGGAAAACGTGCATCCCACAATCCTCCGGTTCGCGAACACTGAACCAAACTGGTCTGTTTCAAATTTTGGTCCATTTTCCGGTCTGTGCCCACCTGTAGTCCACACTGTAAAAATTAAGAAATATAGGTGAAAATTGGGGGGGGGGAATAAAATGTAAGTTGTTTACTGGGTTTGAAGAACAGGACTTGTGAACATATGGAGGTTGCCAGAAGGAAGGAAAGAGGAAATAACGCACGGGAGGCGATAAGGGAAAAGTGAAATAATACCCACAAGTCCTTGCAACAGGATCCTGCTCAGCCAGCAACATACAAATGGGCCATAATGGAAAGGCTGCTGGGGGGGAGGGAAAAGGTGAAGACAGGAGGGGCAGACTAAGGGGAGTGAGAAAGACAGAAGGAAGGAAGGAGGAGACACTATGGGAGGATGGTGGGTGAGGGTAAAATGGAATGCCCACCACTAGTCCTTGCGAGTTCCCCACTTGTAGGAATCTAATTGCAAGACTGAAAAAATTTCCCCCTTACTTGCCTTGGAATTGTAGAACTTCCTTGATTCTGCAATTCAGAAAAGATTTTTCCTAAACAGGCTATTAGTAAACATAGGGTTTTTAACAGCTGCATATTGTACTTTAGAATTATAAAACTGCTTTATAGATGGTGCATTTCACTAGTGTCTGAATAAGAAATATGTAGCAGTTATCTTAAAGTAGCATAATACTGTTCATTTAAATTTAATTTAATTTAACTTATTAGATTTATATTCCGCCCTCCCCACACCAGCAGGTTCAGGGCAGATTACAATTTGCATACAAATTTAAAAGACATCTAACAATTCATAAAATTTAAAATTACAAACTGTAAACATCCAAAGATAGATAGATAGATAGACAGACAGACAGACAGACAGACAGACAGACAGACTGACTGACTGACTGACTGACTGACTCAGCGGCACGATAAAATGCACTATACACATACACAAAGGCACCACCCTTTCGCCTTCACCAGAGCATTTTCAGGGAATATTCAGCAGGTGGAGGGTCACTAGTGGGGAGGGCACAGACCATGCTTGACTGGACGGGGAGGCTCCACCTAGCATCAACCATACACCTGGCATATGATAAGAATCTTTTTAGTTAGTTAATTATGAGGGAAAGGGGGAATTACAACTCATTAAACATTCTTACTCATGGAATATATCTTCATAAGGAATTTTAAGTATAACCCATTCAGTCTCAATTATGTAATATAAACTTGTTATCTAGGAATCTGAGGACACATCTGCTCAGCTCCTATCCTCATTGTGTCCCTTCTATCTACTATCCTGCCTCCAATTCCCCATTAATGCGACCAGCTTACACACTACTTCTCATGATACATCTCTTTCCTAGCTCAGGCTCATCCACTCCACTATTTCATTTCCTGCACAAAATAACAAGACATGTATTGTCAGGGACATGTAACCATACTCCTTTATTTCAAGCACTCTTGGTGTAGATGTAACCGACATTTTAGTAAACTATGAAGCCTTAACTGTTTCTTTAGTCTTATGTTATGACTTGAAAGAAACAAGAGGCTTGGGGTTGATGATCATTTCTTTGGCCCCTGCTCCACATGTAATTCAGCAGACATACCAAATCTTAATAACCACTTCTATTGATCACCACTGCCACTGTATATTATTCACAATCCCTATGAATGCCAACAAATACTTAGTCATCCTTCAGTTTTTGTCTGAACAATAGATTAATGCTGTAGCCTGAGCACTTTCAATTCTTGCTGTTATTACTCTTTTTGTTACATAGTTTGTCCTGCCTGATTCTCAATTCCAACTACCAGATTCTCTACTTAGAGGGAAGAAGATTTGCTTTCTACTGTTCTTCTCAGTACATAATACAACTAGAACGCACACAGTTTCTTTGACTACCACCACTTTAGGGTACTTTAAGAAAATCAAAACGCTTAATTTCAAGTACAAACCAGTAACACTTGTATGTTCTTTCCTAGAGATCAACAGGACCATATTTCTGGAAATTACAACATATCAGAACCATAAAGACAATTGTATGATTTTGTTCATTTTTGTATCTATAGCCTGCCTTTTAGTTCAACAGAAATTCTCAAGGCGGGCCCCAAACAATCATTGAAACACACTGGACATTCACAGGCTAGCCTTTTAAAAGTCCCAACGGAACAGGCTGGCAGGCTTTCCTAGAGGGATGAATTCCACAGAGAAGGCTCCACTCTAGAAAACGCCCTTGATGCTTTCCATTGTGTATAAAGTATAAATGGATGTTACATTCAGCAATGTAACAGGAGGCAGGAAGTTTCCTGGCACATTTTTACAGCCTATAGGGAACAGCAATAGTCTGTATGATTACTTTATCTAGAAACTGTTTACATTTGATATTCCTTAGACACAGGGATAGTTTCAATTGCAGACTGGAAACAAATCAAAGTCTCACATCCTGCTCTCTTAATAGCAAAGTCATGAACGTCTATCAGCCATAAGTTAGTAAAACCAAATAACCTTGTTCCTAATAAAGTGTGTTTATTTTCAGCAGAATGAAATCATGGATATTTTAACTCAGACATGCTAAAGAGGCTGAGATATGACCACTTTAAAAAAACTTAGGCCAAAGAAGATTTGGCAATTTTTTAACTGAGTCTCATATTCTGTTTTTCAGTGATCAAGAAAGTAAAAGCATTTCTGGATGGTACATCTTTCGATCTCCTTTTCACTCTCACTTTCTACTGGTTTATGGTGCTGGGAGTGCATTAGTGGTGCTTCTATATCATCTCTCTCAAAAGAAACAAAGGGGGAATACTACTTTGCTGATCTTGCTGGAGCTCTCAACAGACTTTGATACAGTAAACCATTTTGGGTCAGCTTGCAAAATTTGTTAGGTGTTTCCAGAAGTCTGACCCAATTGTTAATTTTTAATATGACTTTAGGGTTAAAAACACTGAGCATCTATTGCTTAACTGCCAGATATACAGCACTTGTAGAATCATGTCCACTTTATCTGCATCACATATTCATCCCTTGGCACCAGAAACTCTATTCTATTTCCTTACTGGTATTTATTTGTTTGTTTGTTTGTTTTCAATTTTTATTCCGCCCTCCCCACATTTCCAGCAGGCTCAGGGCGGATTACAAAATACATAAAGGTTAAAATATATAAAACAGTTATTATAATTAACAATTCTAAAAACATCCAATTTACACAGTTAAAATATAATTATAAATATCAACATAGCGGCACAGAATCCCACTGATCAAATTTAAAACAACTTCAGAGCACCTCTGCATTAAAGAGTTTTTAAAAATGGGGATATTGGTGGTAGGGAGGGCCCACTCCCTCATCAACCGGCCAGGGGGGCTCCGCCTAGCACTGCCCATATGCCTGGCAGAACAGCTCTGTCTTGCAAGCCCGGCGAAAGGATAGCAAATCTTGCCAGGCCTTAGTCTCTTCAGACAGAGCGTTCTACCAGGCTGGGGCCAGGACCGAAAAGGCCCCGGCCCAGGTTGATGCCAGGTGGGCTTCCCTGGGGCCAGGGACCTTTAGCAGACGTTTCTCACTAGAACGGAGAGTCCTTTGGGGTTCATATGGGGAGAGGCGGTCCCGCAGATACGCTGGTCCCAGTCCGCATAGGGCTTTATAGGTTAATACTAAAACCTTGAACCTGATTCGGTACTCCACTGGTAGCCAGTGCAGCTGACGCAGTGCCCGTGTTATATGCTCATGCATCGGCAAGCCCTTAATAACACGTGCCACTGCATTTTGCACCAGCTGTAACCACCAGATCAAGTTCAAGGGAAGCCCTGCGTAGAGTGTGTTACAGTAGTCTAACCTAGAGGTGACCGTTGCCTGGACCACTGTAGTCAAGTCGCGTGACAAAAGATAGGAGGCAAGCTGCCTGGCCTGTCGACTCAACTTTATTTTGGAAGGGCCTTCTTCAAACTGGCCTGGTATGACCCAACTTTATTTTAGAAGGGCCTTCTTCAAAAGAAGGTAACTCAAGAATACAGTCAAACAAGCTACAGATAGCAAAGGCTTTCATTCATCTTTTAATGGCCTGTAACTAGTGAGTTTGAATTCAAAGATTACATATTCCGTTACTAAGCAATTTCTGCACTACTTTTGGAATGCAATTGTTAAATTAGAGAATGCAGGAAACAAGTTTCTCAATGATTCATTTGATGTAGACTGCTTAACTGCACTGCTAATATGTAGGGTTACCAACTTCCTATACTCTTCAAGCAGGAGAGGGGGAGACCTGGAACTTACTTTGTGCCAGTGGTGTCCATGCATGCATTCTGGCGCCTGCATGATGACATCACTTCTGAAAGTGATGTTGTCGTACTGGTGACAGGAGCACTCCTGCACTCTGTGCGGGGCTGATTCAGCCCATTTAGGGCCAAAATTGGCCCCAGCTGAAGCACAGGAGCACTCCCGCGGCCAGCATGATGACATCATTTCCAGGTGTGATGTGATCATGCCACCTGGGCACATGTGCCGCACGTGTTCCTGGGGTGCCTGCTGGTGGTGGGCGACCTCTAGGGGCTTGCTACCTCCCATCAAACACTGGTGGATCAACGGGCAAGGGGGCAAGCCCCAAGGAGTTTGTCTGTCACCGGCGGGCATCTGGGAATCCTACTAACATGCTAAGTCACTTGGAATAATTCTTGAAGAAATCAGGGTATACTTTAGTTCTCTAAAGATATAACAAACCTATTCATGTTCTAGTGGTAGTATCAATAAGATTCATGGCATAAGTGCATGTTACAATACAATAATTCCAAACTATGACAGTACAACGGTCTCCCATCACAATTTTCTAAACTCTTTGAAATTGCACATGTAAGAGATTTTTAAGAGTGATGACTACTACATTGTATTATCTTACTTCTACTGTCTCAAAAAACAATCAATAAATATAAGAGCTTCATTTAAATCTCTCAAACCCAGATACATTCCATTTAATTGAAAGGCTCTTAACGCTAGCCATTTCCTGGATATGGAGCTGCTGTGCTCAAGCTCCAACATTTTTAAAATTTATCTCGTGCAAGGAAGCATGCTGGACTCAAAGAGTGGGCTTACATAAGGGTTCAGACAACTTCACTGTCAGTATTACTGGTTTCCAAAATTAGAAATTCAACAACAACAAAAAAGAAAGAACCAAAGAATAAACATATAATATAAATAACAACAAAACTATGATGGCAAGCCTACAGTATAAATACTGTTGCATTTCCTGAATACTGTAATCATACGGATTTATATTTCTTTCTTTAATCAATCACTTTGAAGAGACCTTGGGAGGGACAACCGTCTTCTTCTTTATGTGCTCTGTTTCTCAAGCTTCAAGCACTAGAGTCCATGAAATAAAGCTATAGTTCTTTTGTGGTTCAGTTGGGGTCCTTCACTGTACTGCTCATCAGATCAAATCCCAGCTTCTGAGAACTGAAATGAATTTGTAGGTTTGTTTACCCATTGTTGTTCAAGTACTATAAGCATGCACTTTAGCTAACCTGTGATTTACAATTCATAGGGAAAAGTACCTTCATGTCACGCTTCTAATGTTATAAACAACTACAAAAAGCACTGAGATAATTGCGCTAAACACAATTGAAATTCACTTTATCCAATTATAAGTGTGTATATTAATGTAAAAATTGATCCAACAAGCAATACATCCAATACAATCCACAAATATGTTTAGATACTAAGAAGTAACCAATAAATATTATAACAAAGTAATTATAACCCATATACAATCAAATACATTTCATATTGAGTCCAAATATTCCAAACATATACAAGAATTTTCCTTTAATCTTTCTTCTTCCTGACGAGCTTCCAGATTAATTCTCATTTTGGAGTCTTCCTCAAAGGAGGAGTAAATACTTGTAAATCATGCACAGAGAGTCATGAATATTAATAGTCACAATGATTCTTTCTTAAAATTGCATAGAAATATAATACAAACACAAAGAAGATAAGCCAGACAAACAACACTTACCAAACAACGTAATCAGGAAAAAATAACTAAATCATTACACGTCAGTCTCAGCTCTGGGGACATCGCCACCTGGGAGGTGGACCTTCCAGGATGGCCTCACCAGCGCCTCAAAACAGGAGGGACAAGGGGGGGCACCTTAGAACAGGAGGGAGGCGGGGGTTTACAGCACCCATGCCCCTTTCTCCCTCTGTCATATAGATAGTATTCCCCTGGCCTTTTCTCTCAGCTGGTCTCACTTCCCACTTCCCACTCATAAGGTTGGGAGACCTTATCTGTCTCCCAACACTCCTCATCAGCTTCCCCTTCCTGCCTGCTTTTATGGGGCCATCCCTGGTTGTGGTTCCTGCCCTCCCCAGGTGTTGACCTGACTTTGACGTTCACTTCCTCCTCCCTGCTGTATTGCCAGCTGAGCTGGCCTATCCCAGCACACCTCCTGATTCCCTCTAAGCCCTGGCCCCATCCCTGGCTCTCTCCTTCTGCCTGCCAGGTGGGGCTGGCTGATTCCTGGCTGGCATCTCTTGAGAGTCTTGATGCCGCTGGTCCACCTTCTGGAGGTTGGTGGGCCCTGCCACCCATTCCTGTTGCCTTCTGAGCTGCCACCGGGCTGGTAGGTGCATCAGGGGTCTCCCGAGCTTCTTCTGCCGTGCTTGCGGCTCCTGAGGCTGCCCCAAGGTGAGCTGCCACTCCTGTGGCCTCCTGGGCTTGACCCGCCTCTTCTGCGACTCCTGGTGCCATCACAGGCTGGGCCATTGCGCAGGCTCCCGTCACCACCCCAGAGGTGGCTGTGAACCAGGCTGCTGCACCGGTTGCCTCTCCAGTTCCTGCCTCTGCTCCTGTAGCTCTGGAGGTGGCTGCAAGCTGGACAGATGAGCCAGCTGCCTCCCTGGCTCCTGCCACCACTCCTGCAACTCAGAAGGCTTTAAGCTGGGCCACTGTGCTGGTTGCCTCCTCGGCTCCCGCTGCCGCTCTTGCGGCTCCAGATGGGGCCATGAGCCAGTCCGCTGCGCTGGCTGTCTCCGTCTAGGGCTGCGCTGGTGATTCTGGGCAGGGGCTGGGGGTTCAGCTCTGGACAACACGGAAGGCACCAATCAAATCTTCTTCCAAAGACGCAACTTCAAATATTCATTCAAGTATATGTTTGGAATGTTTGGACTCAACATGTATTTGATTATATATGAGTTATAGTTACTTGAAGTATCAAATACATGATGTGTATTTGATTGTAGATGAGTTATAGTTACTTTGTTATAATATTTATTGGTTACTTGCTCATAACTGAACATATATGTGTATTAGCAAAGCGTCCAATAGCATCTTTATGACTAACCAACTTTATTGTAGCATAAGCTTTCAAGAGCCACAGCTCTCTTTATCAGACGCATCTGATGAACAGAACTATGGCTCTCGAAAGCTTATGCTACAATAAAGTTGGTTAGTCTTAAAGGCGCTATTGGACTCTTTACTATTTTTCTATTGTAGACTAACATGGCTAACTCCTCTGGATATATGTGGATTGTATTGGATGTATTGTAGTACTGGATTGTATTGGGCTGTACTGGATTGCTTGTTGGACCAATTTTTACATTAATATACACACTTATAATTGGATAAGAATGAATTTCAATTGTGTTTAGCAATCCTTATTTTTTGTAGTTGTTTATTTCAAACACTGTGCTCTCTCTTGACTGTTTTACCTCTAATGTTGTCTGTTGTCTACCACATCTCTAGAGAGATGTTTTTAATATCAAACCAGAGAGTCACTAAATTCACAGCAGCAAATCCTAATGTACATGTTTTAAGAAATCCCATAATAGTGAAAGCACTGAGATCTTACTTGGTGGACAATGCAGGAACCTGAGAAGAAAAATATAGTGGTGATTTTCAGAATCACAGAATCACAGAGTTAGAAGTGGCCATACAGACCTTCTAGTCCAACTCCCTGTCCAATGCAGGATGAGCCATTTTACAACAATCCCTACATCAGAAGATCATAGCAGTACACACACAAGGCATTTTAAAGAAATTCTAGGAGGGTGAGAGAATGTGGCATCATTTAAAAGTCTGATGAGAGGAGGGGACCGTTATCTCTTTACTTCTCAGAGCTTGTGAACATTGGTAGAAGGTAGCTGGAAAGAATCCTTGCAAGTAGAGATTGGCTGTAAGTTGGACAGGGCTCATCCATTCATCTATCTTCATAGTTATTTAACAATTTGACCTCATTCTGAAATGATGAAACACTTTAAGAGTCATGGCCAATATTCCTAAACTGATAAACAGTTTTACATCAACAGTCTGTAAGCTGCTAAACCTATTATATTCTGCTAGCTTAAGGTATGCTTCAAAAGGGATGCTTCTGTAAGTACTATATTCATCATAAGGCATGCAAGCATGTATAGGAAGGACTATATTTTATAAGAAGGTCTATAAAGCATAGGAAAACTTGAAATTTCCTTCAAAGCACGTGCCTTGGGTATACAGCTATCCCTAATAAGTATCATTAAGTATAAGACAAAGAAGTATAAGTATCATAAGTATAAGACAAAGAAACATGTCCTTTTGCTGATTCCATCAAAAATGTGTGTCTTAACCGGGATAGCCATTCTCAGTCATACAACATCAGGCTTCTGCACAACCTGATATTTTACGTAAAGATTCACCAGGAGGTATATATTCTCTGTATTTATCTTCAAAACGTTTCCTTTAAAGTAATACACTCTCTTCAGTGACCGCAGATTCATTCTTTAGCAATATACTGGGAATATTTGCAACTTCCTTACAAAGGATTGGCTTCAACGATTAATCTATATATAGTAATTGTACATGCAAAAAACTAATGCATGGAAGTAACAAAGGAAAAACTGAAAATTGCAACAGTGACATCCTAAATTAAATCTTATCAATAACTAACATTTCTGTTAACTATAATAACATTATAAGGGGAAACTACATAAATTTCAAAAGAATGAATTAAGAAATATTTCTTTATTGTTAAATATGTCATATGCACAAAAATGAAGAAAGAGGGTTGACCTGACAAGAGTTTAAAAAATAATAAAGTGATGCCCTTGATACTATTAAGTAGAGATGAGCCAAAATGGGTTTTGGGTTCTCTAAAATGTATCACTTTTTCTACAAAGCTCAGCAAGAAATTCCACTATGGCACCCGCCAGTACCTTTCTTGGAGCTTAATGTTTCTTGAAAGTGGGTGGAGACAGGTGGGTCTCTTGCCCAACATGGCTTCAGACTGGCCACTGAAGATCCAATTAGCTAGGCAGATTGAAATATTGTCTCAGCAGCAGCTGCCACCACAATCTTTATTTTCTCTCACTTCTGTTTCCCAGTGTATCTTTTTCTACTTGTCACAAAATCGGTAATAAAACTGCAATCCCATAGATTGTATAACCTAGCAACTACTGTAGTGCGTGGTAAATAAATTTGCCTTTCAAAACAGTCTGTAACTTCTACCTGGCATAGAACATGATGATCTTCACAATATACTATAGCTCCACTACGTTCTACAGTAGCTTCAAAGAGCCTTCTGGGCAGTTATGCTTTAAACCTAAAAGTGCCAAATAATTGGGGCCAGAGATACCTTACGGACTACTAAATTAATAATTCCTTGGTATAGAATATGAACCTCAATGGCTCATACTACACTTATTTAATACAAGGTAAGCACTACAGACTCTGAATGTAGAGCTCAGGCTTTAATTCAAGCTGGGGGGGAGGGAGGGAGGGGGGGAGAGAGAGAGAGAGAGAGAGAGAGGTCTGTCTCCTCCTTCTTTGCAACCTGTGGCTGCAATATCATCCTTAGCAGGAGGACAGGGAAGAAAATCTTTTTCTTCATCTGCCTACCTGAACACTATTACAATTGTGTTAAGGGAAACGAGAGCCCAGGAAATTTAGTCTGCCTCCCCCTACACACAAGATGTATAATGTCCATAACAGCTTTCAGGGTACCAGGAAACAGGACAAGGGCAAGGCAGAAAAAGATCAAAACCTCCTTCCCTCTCCACCAAGGCCATCTCTGCAACATCAATGATGTGGCCTCAGGGAGTGGGGTAAGGGGAGAGAGATTTGCCTCTTTCATGTCTCCATTGGTGAAATAGCAGCAACCAGTGGGAGGAGGCTTAGATGCTCAGGAAATCATGAGCAACTTTAGAATTCTCAAAAAAAGATTTTTCTTCCTGAGCATTCTCTGGTATTGCTTGCAATTGTCAGGGCTTACCCAAATTGAGCCCAGGAAAGTTTGCCCATCACTGGATAATGCCTCCTTTTCTATGCCCATTCAGAGTTTCTGGTCAACAGAAAAAGCCATCTTGGTCTCTATGTGGCAAGTTAAAACAGAAAAAGAATGTGAAGCAAGCACCCTTATATGATTCCAACCAACTAAAGTTGGTCATAATGACTCTGTGAAACAGCCACCACAAATTAAACAGCACCACCAGAGATTCCCATCACCTTCAACACAATACATTTCAATAATTTCATAGTCAGCTGTGAGTTATCAGATGTTGACTGATCAATTAATTGAAATGCATATGTAAAATAAATCACCCTTGCCATTTTTCAGCTTTGCAAGACCCGTTCAATAGATGTTCATTAAAGTTTTCAGGAAATGATGTAGCTCCTTCAGTTTACAGAAACATTTCATGACTAGGAATGAAAAAACTCACTTCATTTATATGAAAAACCATATACTTCATTTATCTTCTAAATGCATTTCAAAAAGTTCTTTTCCCTTCCCAAAGCTTCAGGTGTCTGACATCATAGAAGTCTAAATTCAT
Source organism: Eublepharis macularius (assembly GCF_028583425.1). NCBI lineage: Eukaryota > Metazoa > Chordata > Lepidosauria > Squamata > Eublepharidae > Eublepharis > Eublepharis macularius. Next base: position 66,062,627 of record NC_072796.1, on the reverse strand, counting down.
TGAACTTATTTATTCATTTAAAATACCTTTAACCCACCAAAAGCGTACAAAGTAAACTCTTACAGGATGACTCAGCTCAACCCCACCCCTCCTGAGTAGATACAAATGACCTACATCTTTTCCACACTGTGACACTGAGAGATCTCTGTCTTTTTGGTGCTACACCTCTGAAGATGCCAGCCACAGCTGCTGGCGAAACGTCAGGAACCACAATGCCAAGACCACGGCAATACAGCCCGGAAAACCCACAACAACCATCGTACAAAGTAAACATGAGATATGAACATTTACTAATTTTTATATGTTTATTCACATTATCAGTTCAAGCATAGGAGTGGATCCAGACACAGGAGATCAATGTTTGATACTTACCTTTCAAAACCAATTTGCCGTAGTGTTTTTTCCCATGTTAAACCTATAAAGATAGAAGAAAACTTATTAAAATGTAGTTTTCTATTTACCTATCATTCTTCTACAGAGAGGCTATTTAGACCCAATACATACAAAAGTCCACATTTGTGAAAGTGACAGCACTGAGAATGTCTCATATTGTTTAGTAATACAACTCCCCCCATCATGTGGCGGGGGGGGGGAGAGCAATCACACCTTGCTTGTTCCAAAAACTTGTTTAGTTGTCAAATAATTCCCATTGCTTTTTTGTGTCAACAGAATGTACCATTCCGTTGACACAATGGCTACATTCAGTTGTCACAATATACTGTTATTGGTTTAACCTACACCTTGTTGTTAGGGTTGCCAGGTCACCTTACCCTCCCAGCAGGAGGGGGTGACCTTGCACTCACCTTTGGAATGTTCTCACTTGAGTGCTCCCAGTGCGGTGTGATGATGTCACTTCCAAGAGTGAAGTTATCACACAGGCCACAGAAGTAATCCTGCACTTCACCCCAATCAGCCTGGCGCGAAGAGCAGAAGCACTCACGCAGCCTGCGCAATGACATCACTCCTGGGAGTGATGTCATCGCACCTAGCCAGGAGTGCACCCCAGGAGGCCCATTCCCACCCCTTTTTCCACACCAGCCAAATGAGTGGAGATGAGAAGCAGTGGCTGGGAGCAGGGGTCCCCCGCCCACACTGAGGGACTGGCAACTCTAGTAGAAACTATGGTTTAGAATCCCATTTTACCACATACAATCAAGTCACAGTTTGTTGGGCCACCTGCATGTGCACACTTTAATCACACCATGCCTAAAAACTATGGGTTATCATGACTTCTGGATGAAGCTTGTATGTAGAAGTAGGCAAAACAGACCTTGCAACTCCAGGCTTCTCTATTCCATATGCTTCAACTTTACCTATTAGCAGACACAAGTCCTATTTTTCGTCCCTAATTAAACACTGACTCTGTTTTGTTCATTTATTCAGAAACAGTAATTTGCTTCTCATATAATTAAAATCAAACTGGGAAGTCATACCTGAAAAACAAGGCTCAGAAAGAGCCTATCAGGTTTAATTGGGACCAAAAAGGGCACTGAGTCATGGGAAAGCATTTTCAGTATTTTATCATCTTAAATCACCATAAAATGGCTTTTAACAGATTGAAAGCTTATCATTAACTGTTATTCCATACTCAGTGGAAACAATTCAAAGCCTTTAAAAACATCTGAATAAAAGCATTTTTTCATTCGTTGGGCAGTACATGGCCTTTTAATGTAGCACAAGTACCATTGCTGTTTATGCTTTTGTCCACTTTGCTTAAGATGCACTAATTTTATCTGAATGCATAGTCAAAGGCACAGCTACCAAAGCCCACTCAGCTGTCCAATTTAGATTAGCTTGGCCTGACCATTCTCTTTGTAATTGGACAGGAGGGCAGTTCCCATCCAGTCTGGCTGGAAATTGCTATAGAAAACTTTTACCAAATATTAATGACTTCCATTAGAATGCAACAAGCATCACAACAATAGTTAAGCGCATTAAAGAAGAGTAGTCAACATTTTTCAAACTGCCTAGAAATTCTGTCTTGCATGCTTTAGTCAGCAAAAAGGCTTTCATTAGAGTTGTTTCCAGTAAAATGTCTGCAGATTGCATACCTGCACAAAATAGACAGATTGCAAGAAACACCTAGAATTAACCCCTTCTCAGTATACTTGTATGTGGAAAAGTACATACAAAAAACACGGGCTTTGTAAATTCATCCTTATTTACATGGTGAAGAAGTTCTAACTTTGTAATATCTGAGAAGTTTTTATTGTATGCAGTGTTTTAAATTTTATTGTAATGTTTTAGCTGCTTTTATGTGTTTTTGATGTAAATTAAAATGTTGTGCTCCACCCTGAGCCCGCTCAGCGAGGAGGGCGGACTAAAAATTCAATATAATAAATAAAATAAAAATAATTAACATCTGCTCTAGTAAAGATTCAATATACACATTATTTTCAAAGCTCCCTCCCCAGTTGTTTAATTTTTCTAGATCCACAAGCTGCAACAGAAGTTCATTCAAAAATAGTTCTAAATGTCTTATCTTCCAAATTTCATTGACAACTTTAGGAACAAATTAGTGATGACACAATCACCTTTAGACAATAAGTAGGAAACTTAAAATCCAGAGTAACAGCTATGTAAGTTGACCACATCAAAAAACCTTAAAGATGAACAAATTCATTATGGAATAAACATTTGTAGATCATGAAAGCTCATGCCAATATGACTCTCATGATTCACCCAGGCCTGGCTGCCTGCTGCTATTCCACAGCCCTTCCCCCAAGCCAGTGCAATGTAGTGGGTAGAGTTTCAGAGTGGGATCTGGGAGACCCATGTTCAAATCACTGCTCTGCTGTGGAAGCTTACTGGATAAATTTGATCTGGTCATACATTCTCAACCTAACCTACCTCTCAAGGTTGCTGTGAGGATAATAGGGAGGCAAGGAGAATGATGCAAGAGTCTTTGGATCCCCATTACATAGAAAGGCAATATATAAATGAAGTAAATTAATAAATATAGATGAAGATTAATAAATATAGATGAAGTAAGTTGTTTAGTGGGTTTGAAGGAAGGCAGGACATAGGGAAAGGTGAGTATATGGAGGCTGCCAGGAGAAGGGAAAAGTGGAAATAATGTGGAGAAGGTACAGGGAAAAGTTAAGTACCCCTCACAAGTCTTTGCAGGTTCCCCATTATGCAACTGGGCCAAGCTGAACTGGCACCATGCAATTGGGCCATAGAGGAGAGGCTGCCAAGGGAGACAGGTAAGGTGAAGACAATGGGGCAGACAAAAGGGGAGGGGAAGGAGAGAAGGAAGCAGGAAAAGGGGGAGAGGCTATGGGGGACAGGGAAAGGAAAGAGAACATGGTAGGGGAGATGAGATTTCCCCCACAAGTCCTTGCAAGTCCCCACCTGCCTTATATACTATTAGCTGAGTGGCCCTGATCTATGGATAGTTAAACCCATGGATTAGGACCACTAGGAAACAAAAGTCTGTTTCTACGACCTTGGGGAATCCCAGAAAAATCTGAAACCTGGGAAAAACATTGGGGGCAGTGTTAAATCCCCTCAAAACACTTCCCTGAGGTCCACACATGCACAATACAAAGTTAAGAGGATTTACCACATAGTCAGCATCACTGTCTGGCATACACAATCCTCCACTGGATGACCAGACAGGCCCCACTGAACGTGGTGCACTATGGTAGCCACCACCAGAGGACCAGAACTCTTCCTGGCTACCAGCTATATCAAAAGCCAGCAGCCAAACCGGCAGCCTTATGGTCTGAGAGCGGGCCTTGCCTCTTCTTGGCCCAGGCGCCACTTACCTCTACTGTCATTGACATTGGCAGCAGCAGAAACAAGGAGATGCTGCCCCAGAGAAGACTTTGGAGAAAACAGCCACAGATGTACCAAGATGGGGGGGGGGGAAGCAGGGGGTGATTGAGGGAGAAAAGAGATCGCTGCAGCCACACTGAGAATGGGGGAGAGGGTGGAGACGAGAAGCTGCTGCCACTGTGGTAACAGGAAAGCTTAAGTCTACTGGGAGAGAATAGCCTCAGCCATGCCAAGGATGTTGGGGATAGGCTGAGCTGGGAGATGGGTTGAGGGCAAAGCCACTGGAGCATCCATGCCAAGCCTGTGGGGAGGTAACGAAGTGAGACCACCTGATGAGGGGACAGGGAAGCCTGGTGTGGCTCCCTGCAATCCCATCCATGATTTTTATAAATGATCTGGACAAGGATGAGAAGGGATTACTCATTAAATCTGCGGAGGACACCAAACTGGGAGGAGTAAAAAACACCCTTGAGAATAGAGATGGAATTCAACGAGATCTGAACACAATAGAAAATTGGATGGATTTCAATAAGATACAGTTTAACATGGATAAGTGCCAGGTTCTGCACCTGGCTAACAAAAATGCAAAGTATGCATACTGGATGAGGAATACACTTCTGGGTAGCAGCATGTTCGAACAAGATCTTGGGATCCAGGTTGATGGGAAGCTAAATATGAGCAGACAGTGTGATGCAGCAGCAAAAAAGCTGAATCCAATCTTGGGGTGTATCAAAAAAGGCATAACATCCAAATCACAGGATGTCATTGTCCCACTATATACCACATTGGTCGGGCCCAACCCTGAGTATTGTTTGCAGATCTCACTTCAAAAAACAGGACAACCAGGATGATTAGGGGCCTAGAGACAAAGCACTACAAGGAAAGACTGAGGGACTTGGAAATATACCGTTTGGGGAAGAGGAGGTTGAGGGGAGACATGATTGCTCTTTTCAAATATTTAAAAGGCTGTTACTTAGGCGAAGGAAGACAGCTGTTCTTGTTGGAAATAAAGGATAGGATAGGACTCAAAATAATGAGTTTAAACTACAGGACGGAAGGTACCAGCTGGGCATTAGGGAAAACTTCACATTAAGAGTAATTCAACAGTGGAATCAGCTGCCTAGGGATGTGGTGGGTTCTCCCTCATTGGCAGTTTTCAAGGCATGGCTGGACGAATACTTGTCAGGGATGCTTTAGGCTGTTGCTGCATTGGGCAGGGAGTTGAACCAGAATTCGTCTGTAAAGCCCTTTCCAACTCTACGATTCTATGATTCTCAAGGGAGCCTGCTTGTTTGCTTTTATTAATTATATGTTTATATTCTGCTTCATCTTGCACTCGAGGAACATTATAACAATTAAGGAGGGTGACAGATTCAGTCACTAGTGAGAGGTTAAATTACCAGAAATGTAGTTATCTGCAACAGATGCTATTAGTACATATTTATTTGCCAACCTGATACTTTGGTTACTGTTATCTCAAAGCATTTAAATTTACTGGAAAGAATTCAGTTGTCATAGGGCGGTGGGTAAGGTACTGTGGATATTTGAAATGCTTGATGAGGTTCATGAGGAAGTTCAAGGGCAGCACCTCTCTGGAAACACCAGAAATCCTTCCTGTCCCACATACAAAGCCTTCTGAGAGATCAGCCATTCTCTGCCCAAATCTAGCAATCAATGGAGATTGAGACAAGAAGTGCTACTGGACCCGAAACTTGGAAGAGAGGCCTGATATCCATTTGTATAAGAACGGGAACTGTTACTTGCTAGTACTTAAAAATTATCATATGAGCTGCTTTAAAACTGGCTTCAGGAATCGAAGGAAGAAAACTCATGTCAAACACAGGGATGACAATAAGGCAGACTTAGAACTTAAAATTAAACTGTGTTACCTCGGAAAGGAACTTCAAATACATAAGAAAACAGAATAATGAGAGGTGATAAGCTATAGCTCAAACTAAACCACTGGATTAATAAAAGTGTAGCTGGTATACAAAGACTGCATGCATATGGGCAGTCAAAGTTACAAACAACCTATGGCAACCCCAGCAAGGGGTTTTCAAGGCAAGTGCAAAGCAGAGGTGGTTTGCCATTGCCTTCCTCTGTCGAGTCTTCCTTGATGTGGTAGTTGCCTATCCAAGTACTGACCCTGCTTAGCTTCCGAGATCGGGAAATACCATGCTGCCTTCCCTCAGTACACTCATCCAGTAGTAAATATATCATTAACCGGGGGAGGGGAGAGGCCAGGATGGCTTATAGACAGAATGCTGAGCAAATAACTGTCGGTATACCGAACATGAGAACTGCTGTGCTAACAATTAGAACAATCAATAATGAATGTATTCAGTATGAGACTTCAGGATTTATAAATTGTTAACAACATATATGATTCATAGTATCCTGGCTGCATTTGTAGATTGTAAAACAACAACAACCACAACAACAATAATGGAAGAGAACAGAAACCTCAAAACACTCTGCTTTCATAAGATCTGTGTAAAGAAAGGATGGAGAGATTATGAGAAACATTTTGTTTACTTAATCTTCAACTAATATTAATCGTTTTTAAACTGTTTGTTTAATGTTCCATGCCTAAATCTTTTAAAAACCCTGGTTTAATTTCCTGCAAGTGCAAAAAAAATTCTCAGTTTTTGCATGATGCCAGACAGAACAGAGCTGCCGCATCATTCAGATCAGCAGGAGACCGGCCGGCAGCAGCCCTCTCCCCATCACTCGATGGGTTTGGTGGGAGGAGAAATGGGGGTGATTAACATGGCTGGCAATGAAGTGACATCACTTCTGAAGTGATCCATAAGTGACAACATCACATAAGGGTGAGCTCTAGCATCTGCTCCAAACTCTATGGTTAAGCCACAGAATTTTGGGGGAATGCTAAGCATCACCCTTATATGATGATGTTACTTCCAGGCTATGCTGGAAATGGTGTTGCCAGCAATGTCAGGATGTCAACAGAGAGGCCCCTCAAGCCAATAACTCTCCCTCTGGTTAGCAGCCTCAGGCTGGCAACCTCTGAGAGAACCCTTTAAAATATTTTAGATGGAGATGACTGCATCTCTGAAGGATAATGTCACAATCCATATTATGAGGTAAATATCTGAAGTATATTAATCTCAAAAAAACAATGTATCAAATTCATCAATTTAACTCTGTTCTCTGTTTCTTAAGTGCAAGTAAAGATATGCCTTATAGGAGGTAAAAGAGCAACCTGACTAGCAACTACCTTGAGACAGCTGTGTAGTGGTGTAACAGAGTCAGGACTTCATCTTAAGCTCTTTCCCTATTTCTCTAAGCAAAATTATTAAAGAAGTCCTAACCTTCTTTGTTATGTGCCTTACAATTATAGGAATACTACTAAGTTTCTGCACACTTCAAGTAATTCACTTAAAGATCAATATAGTTCAGTTAGGAGAGCCCAAGAAAGTCCAATCTCGCCAGATCTTGAAAGCTAAGCTGGGTTCGCCTTGGTTAGTAATTGGATGGGAGACTTCCTACAAAGGGTTCCAGGGTTGCAGAGGCAGGCAATGACAAGCCACCTTCTGTTAGTTTCTTGCCTTGAAACCCCACCAGAGGTTGCCATAAGTCAGCTATGAGTTAATAGTACTCACTACCACCAACTTTGTGATTACATTGTTATTGAAAACAAAAATAAATCAGTAGTAGGTGGAAGGATTAAGCTATATATAATTTAATGATATGACAAATAATAAGAATAACAATAAGAGAATGATTAGCAATTTGGGAAATCCATTCTGCAATTAAACAAAAACTACCTGCTATTGGAATCTTTTTAAAGTTTTTTTGAAAAGCAGCCTGGTTATTTGATTGTGGCTCTAATTTTGAATAAAATATTAATTATATTAAGCATTCTAGTACAGAAATGGCTTCTTGAGCCTTTAATAACACTCAGAGTTGATTCTTATGGTAGGAGTATCAAGGATACGATAAAAGTTCAGTATCCTTAAAATTCATGGCAGATTCTCTAACCTGGTTCAGTAGAATTAGAGAATTCCAAATTTATCTGGCATTATTCCCTATGGGAAAAACTATCTGGGAGGCTGAGGGGCATTTTTCAAGAAAACGCCACCAAAATTTGCAGGGATCCTTTAAAAAAATTCACATTTCAGGAAGAGTGGACTAATGGACAAAATTAAACTCCTTTTAATCTTGTCCATTAGTATATGGCTTCCTGCATCTAATCCAGGGCCCTCCATTTTGAACTGGCATAGTCAGATTTTGCCAGATTGGCATAAAGCTGGCTAATTAACTGATTTATAAATGCCAGATTGCACACCTCTATCCTATGTAATCTCACAGATCTCACAGACCTCTGATGCATTTCTTCTCCTCTGTCCAAAATGTCCTAGAGACGGATTAAAAATACAAAATTGTTAAAAACTTCCTTATGTTAACTGTTGCATCAACATAAAGTAATTGTGTTGTATTTAAAGAATTTTCATCTAGATAGCGGATACTTTGGATGCAGAATTTTTTTTTGCATTCCATTCCCTTTAATTTGGGTCTGTTATCTGAATAATGTTTTAGTGAAAGCCTAAAATTAAATCATGCATACAGATGCATACGTATACTTGCCCAGGGATGGAATTAAAACACTGCCCTCAGTCCTTTGGGAGAATACGTGAAGCATTATATTTTTATACTCTTTTGGGGTCACTTACAACCTCAAAATGTATAGGCAATCATTAATGTTTGGTTCGCTTCTCACAGTTTCTCAATTTTGGTCTCTGTCTTGTTCACTGAAATCCTATTCCAAATGGTTTACTAATTCTAGGTTGGCGTACTTGTGAGTTTCAAGTGTAATATTTTTAATTACATTTCATTTGAACACTTTTCCTCATATCCATTTTTGAAGAATTTGAATGGGATTCAGCCAATGAACTGCTGCGTATATACATTCTTACTGAACAGCTAAATCAAAATCTTGATTATTCATTGTCTTTGGCTGTGAGCATTAAACAGCTGCTGACCATTATTCATTGCCTTAACTTTGAAAAATATATTATTGGTAGCACTTTTTCAGAAAATGTTTGGCAACTGGAAAATAAGTTCAGCCATTGGTCACTGGCTTCAAAATGCAATGTATTTTATTCCCTGTGTTTTCAAAAAATGTTTCATATATTTAAAATCTTTTTTTTAAAAAAAATGAGTTGAAAGCTTTGTACTTCTTTACATGACTTTTTTATATATATATTTTTTTATTTTAATTTCTAACATAGAAAACTACAAAAAACTACAAAAATATAAAGGAAAAAAGGGGACTGGGGAAAAGGGAAGAGCAACATATAAACAGAAAACACACACTACATCTACATGTCTTGTATTCCCTTCATACTGCAATTTTTCTTTAAAGTTAACTTTCTAATATGCTATCAGATTGGTAGATCTTATAAAATACAGACTACGTTCAAGATCAGGTCTTCTCCCCCCCCCCCCCTGCGTCTCGGTCTCAGTTCTCTCTGCGCAGCTACAATAGCTGCGCTCGTTCCCTCCTCCCCCCCACTCTCCCCTTCAGACTTTGGACTTTCTTCTTGCTGAAACTCCTGATGGTTAAACAAAAAGTCCCTCAGCTGTACTTCTGATGTTATCTTGTAGGTTTGATCCTTGTATCTGAACCAGATGCCTTCCGCAAACAACCATTTATATTTTACTTCACGTTTCCTCAGGAAAGCCGCAAGTCTTTTATATTTAAATCTTCTTTTACGAGCCAAAAACGGAACATCCTTCAATATCTTAACCTTATTGCCCAGATAGTCCAGGTCCACATTATACGAATTATATAAGATGGTGTCCCGAGTCTTCTTAAATGAAAAGTCAATAATAATCTCGCGAGGCAGCTGACGCTTCATTGCATATTTTGAAGATGTCCAACGGACTTCCAGAATATCGCGTTTTAACTCTTCTTTAGTTGCCTTTGCGAATGACGCCAAAAGTTCCGACACCAAATCCTTTAAATTTTCACTTTGCTCCTCTTTTACATTCTGAAGACGCAGTACCGTTTGGGCACGGTCCACTTGTAATCCTATTATTTGATTCTCCAAGAGCTTTACTTCTTTACTTGTTGCTTTCATGAGTACTACATTTTCGCGTGCAGACTGCTCTGCTCCAGACGCTGTTTCTTTAATGGTTTTCACTTTGCTTTCCACTGAATCAACCTTTTGCCCCATTTCATTTAACTTCGCTACAAAGGGCTGCATAGCTTCAAAGATCACTTGTCTGACCATCTCTTCCAGGGTTTCCCCCTTCCCCTGTAACATCGCCATCACCGATTTACTCATCGCAGGGCTCTGCTTTTTCGTCGCCATCTTAGGGGTGGGGCGCCAGCTAAGTTCTGAAACTCCGTGAAGGGGAAGAAATCCAAGCCTTCTTAGCTTCAACTCCCACCAATCCTTCGCATACGCTTAGAAATCAGAAGGGATTCGCTTACTTACAGGTTTTCACCTTAAATCTGCTTATTGCCGTTCTCGATGGCCCGGCGGCACACGACGCGCTGCGCAAGTCTGCCGGCCTCCGTTGGAGCAAACGGGTAATTTACCCCCTGCATTGCTTTCAGGGGGTTCTTCCTGCCGTGCTCCAGACCCTGGCCCCCTCACTCAACCGCCCGGTCAGGCTGCTCGGACGTTTCCTCCCGGACCTGCGGAGAGGAGCGTCCGACATGGCCGGGAAAACGAAACAGAACATACTTCTTTACATGACTAATTGCTTTGAAAGCCATCTGTTAAGACCCCCTTTCTGTCATGTAGTTAGATTTTGCCTTTAACCGTTTTCTTCTTGCCCCCTCTGGGTAGATTGCTGCCACCAGGAATTATCTTCCAAACTAGTTAATTTAAAATTCCCCCTGAATAACATGCCCAAGCATCAGACTCCTTCATGAGACTATGTGGCCCTGAGGCTAGGAATGGGATATATAGGAATAACATATACTCTGGGATGGGGGGGGGGAAACAAAATAAACTTTTATTTTTACATGAAGCATATCAGTTTCACACTATTACTTAAGCTTGATGGTTTCAAAGATAGTTATCGGTTCTTAAAGTTTCTTTACATAGGCTCAATCACACAGATACACACAAACTTTCTCTCTCAGGCGCACACACAGTTTGCCTGTCTAAACCAGAATCAATGTTCTCTCTCAGAAATACAGAAACGCTCTCAGGTTGCACACAGCTTGCCTGTCTAAACCAGAATATCTCTTTTTCTCTGTGCTCAGTAATTAAAAACTGCAGTTCACTCTGCCCCTAGAACGGCTACTGTTCAACTCTACCCACACTCTCAATTATCAATCAGTCATCTCACTCACTCATCCTTTTCTTCCACCCCCACTCTTCATCTATATCACACCAATCATTGAAAGAAACACACTTAAAATCATTACAAATCCCAGCCCCTTGTCCTTAAGCAGAACGCATCTCTTTTCCAGAAGAGTTGTGTGCAGCTTCCTCTGGCTTAGGGAATATTTTATAGTCTTTGCAGTTTCTGTCAAGTTCATTTCTCACTCTTCTGTGTTTTTTACTTTAAAGACTTTGGTTTACTTTGAAGTCTTTAACTTGTGTTCCTCCTCTGCTGAGGTGTCATCTTCCTCTTTGGGATGTTCCATTGCTGGGCTGAGATCATCTTGACTTTGGCCTTCTCTATTAAGTTGTTTTTTGCTTCTACTGGACATTCCTCTATCAGTATTCTGTTCAAGTCTGGTTTCACATCTAGATAAGGCATCGGCTCCTACCTTATCTTTGCCTTTGATGTATTGGATGTTGATATTAAATTCCTGAATGTTACCTTTGTAACCAGGTATTGGTATTTTTCATTGCTTGAAGCCAAGTTAAAGAATGATGGTCTGTTAATAGGGTGAATTCTTGTACCCATATGTAACTTCTCAACTTGTTTAAAGCCCACACTATTCCTAGACATTCATTCTGCACTGAGGAGTAGGTCCTCTGTCTGTCAATTTCCTGCTTTAAAAAGCTACTGGGTGTTTGATATCATCTTCTTGTTGTAATAACACTGCACCTAATGTTCGTTCTGAAGAGTCTGTGGCGATGAAAAACCTTTTTCTGTAGTTTCGTGCTCTTAAGACAGACTTTATGTGAGTGCTTGTTGTAGAGTGGTAAATGTTTCCTGGCATTTTTCATTCCAAACTATTCTGTCTAAGTTATGTTTCTTGGTCAACTCATGTAAGGGTATTGCTATATCACCCAAATTAAGAATAAAGTTTCTATAATAGTTCAACATTTTGAGAAAACTTCATACTTGTTTCTTTGTCTGGAGAATATCTAAGGGCCAAGCTACAAGTGACAAATAACACTTGCATGGCAAGTGAACAGACTCACATGTATTCCTCTCTGTTCACTTGCGCTCCACTTGCGCTCCACTTGATCACATGATATTATTCTTGTTGCTGTTATTATATGGATGATCAAATATCTATTTTCCCTATTTAACTCCTCCGGTATTATATTCAGTAGGAGCATTTCCAGTTTAAAGGGTATATTTGTTTCTAGCATCTCTTGCAACAATTCATGTATCCCTTTCCAGTATTTCTTCGCTTTTTTCATAGCCACCATATATGGGAAAAGGTGCCCATTTTCTCTTTACACTTCCAGCACTTATTGGGTACCTCGGGATACATCTTTGCTAATTTTTCTGTGTCACATACAACCTATAAAACATTTTATATAGGTTTTCTTTAAAAGTGGTTGATTTTGTTATTTTGATGTTTGCTCTCCATGTCTGTAGCCATTGGTCCAGATTGATGCTGTGCCCCAGATTTTGTTCCCACTTTGCCATATGGACTTTTAAAGCCTCCTCTTCTTTCTCCAATTGTTTCATGAAGGCATATAATTTTCTTATTAGTTTTCCATCTGTTTCTAACAGCAGCTTATCAAAAGGGCATTGTTCCATGTAAAATCCCTGTGTTTTATCTTTAGTAAATCTGGATTCTATTTGCGCTCTTAGCCACCATCCTGTCTTTATGCTCTGTTCTTTTAGTTATTCAGTTGACTTTAGCTTGCCATTCTCCCCCAATAGCTGTTCATAGGTGTACATATTCTCCCACCTTAGTAAATTTGGTTGGGTGAATGCTTCCACTGGTGGTATCCATCTTGGTGTTTTGGTATATATTTGGGCTTTTATTTTCTCCCAGACATTCATCAGGGATTTTCTTATTATGTGATCCTTAAAATATTTATGTGTATCTTTTTTTGGTACCAGAGGTAGGCATGCCATCCCAATTTAAGGTCATGTCCTTCTAATTTTAAAAGTCTTGAATTGCACAATAAGATCCATTCCTTTACCCATACCAACGTACAAGCCTTGTAGTATAACTCCCAGTCAGGTAGGTCACATCCTGCTTTCTCTTTGGAGTTCTGTAGGACTTTGAATCTTATTCTTGGTCTTTTACCTTGCCATATGAATTTTGAAGTTATTTTATTTAATTCTTGAAAATATGATTGCTTTTTTATAATTGGAATAGTCTGAAATAGGAACATGAGTTTTGGTAGTATGTTCATTTTAATTGTAGCTATTCAGCCCAAGAGAGAGATATGCATGTCTTTCCATTTATTCAGATCTTCCTTGACTTCTTTTAGTAATTTCTGATAGTTGTCTTCCATTAAGGAGGTAACTCTATTAGTTATGTGGATTCCTAAGCATTTCACTTTTTTCCCCATGGAAAACCAGATTTGTCCATTAACTTCTTGATTTGTATTTTTGTCATATTCTTGGTAATTATTTTTGGGTTTTGGTAGTTAAGTTTCATTCCTGCCATTTCACCAAATCTTCTTAATTTCTCCATCAAGGGATCTATTGCTTCTATATGTTCTTCCAAAATACATATCAGGTCATCTGCAAATGCTTGTATCTTACATTCTTCTCCTTTTTATTCCTTTTATTGCTTCTGTCTTTCTAATTTCATTGTTTAGCACTTCCAATGTCAGGATGAATAGAAGTGGTGATAGAAGGCATCCCTGTCTTGCTTCTTTTTCTATTTTTATCTGTTAAGTCCCCATTCACACTTATTTTTGCCATTTGTTCCATATATATCATTTGGATCATATTTACAAATTTGGCTCCACATTTCATCTACTTTAGTTGTTCTACCATAAACTTCCGGTTAACGTTGTCGAAGGTTTTCTCCGCAACCAAAAAAATTAAAGCCACTTGTTTTTCTGGATGTGCTTCGTAATATTCTAGGATATTTAAAACTATTCTAACGTCGTTTCTTAACTGTCTTCTTGGTGGAAACCCATTTGGTCTTGGTGAATTATTTGATTTAATATCTTTTTCAGCCTAGCTGCTATTATTGTGGCAAATATTTTATAATCCACATTTAACAATGAAATGGGTCTACAGTTCTTGATTTCGTTGGGGTCTGTATCTTCTTTATGGATTAGTGATATAGTTGCTTCATTCCATGAATCCGGAATCTTCCTTCTTTCATAAATTTTTTCCAACAGTTGTTTAAAGGGTATTGCCAAGCATTCTTCAAATGTTTTATAGTATTCCGATGGGAGTCCATCCGGTCCTGGTGTTTTACCTCTATTTTGGTTTGCAATTGCTTCAGTTGACTCCCTTACAGTAAATGGGTCATTTAATATTCTGCATTGCTCATCCATTAACTTCGTATTTGTAGTTAATTTCAGATAGTCCTGTTTTTCTGGGTAGATTTCTACCTTCTGGTATAGTTTTTAATAAAATTTTCCTATGATCTTTTTAAAATCTTCTTTTCCATATTTATCTATTCCTTGTTCATCTTTTAATGTATTTATTATTCTTTTCATTGATTCTTTCCTAATTTTATATGCTAACCGCCTTCCTGGTTTGTTTGCATTTTCGAAATAATTTTGTCTTGCAAATTTAATCTTTTTAGCGATTAAATTTTTAGCCATGGCAATTTCTGGTTGTTTATTTAGCTTGACAAATACTTAAATTTCTTTTTTTGTTTCTTCCATGAAGTTTTTATTTTTCAACTGGAATATGTTCAATCTCCAGTTATACTTTTTAATAGTTCCTATCATTGTCACCATTCGTGGGTTGTGGTCTGCAAAGGTTCTTGGCAATATATCTACCTCCATTACATCCTTCATCAGGGTTGCAGAAGCCCAGCACATGTCTATTCTTGACCATGATTCATACCTCTGTGAATAGAAGGTATAGTCCCTTGTTGTTGGATTTTTTGTTCTCCAGACATCTACCAAGTTATATTCTTCAGCCATTTGTAAAAAATTTCTTGAGAGTTGCATTGATCTGCTTTTTGTCAGTTTGGAAACTGCTCTGGCTATTGTATGTAAAAAGGAGGCCTTCTGGCATGAGCCATCTGTAGGTGATTTCATTTTGAGTCAATACTGAGGACAGAAAATATTCTCTTCTCTTTTGTCTCATACTCCATGGTACCTCTTTAAGTATCTTTATTTCATTTCCTTTTATATTTAAGGTTTTGTCTCTCATTTCCTTCAATATTATTTCTCTCATCCTCCTTGTAAATTTCACATGCACCTCTCTTGGTAGCTTGTTTTCCCTTGTAAAGGTTGAGTTCACTCTATAGGCAATGTCCAGTTCTTTTTCAAGTTCTTCATTTTCCATGCTCAGTATAGGGGCAATTGCTTCACTCAGTACATCATCTAATATTTCCTCTTTATTCTCTGGAATATTCTGGAACTTCAGTATGCAAGCTGCTCTTTCCATTTCCATTTTCATTATAGTTTCTTCTGAAGCTCTTTGTCTATTTTCAACCTCCTCTATTTTTTGATTTACTGAATCCACTCTTTTGTCTACTTTAACGATCGCTTGTGTCAAATTGGTTATTTCCTGCTTGTTTTCTTTCAGCTGTTCCTGTAATTCATCCATTTTTCCTTTAGTTCATTAATTTGTTCTGATACCTGTGTAATACTGTTTTGCACCTGCACTATACTTAATGTAAATGTCTGTTGTAAACTTTGTCGAAGCTCTTTTATAGCTTCTTGTGTCAACATTGTGCCTATGGATTTTGTTTGTCCTGGAGAAGGATTCGGCTTTGTAGTTTTACTCATTTTTTAATCTCCTCCTTATATACGTTGTTACTATTAGTACTTTAAATTTACGCTACACGATTATTGTGCCCTCCTTATTTTGTCTTTACTTGTTAGATTGCCTTGTTAGAGCCTTCACCCTTAAACAATAGTTGCATTACATTCAATAGTACTAACTTCACTAACCTCTCATTATCTCACGCATTGGGAAAGATTTCTAGGAACAAGCACAACCAAACTCTCACATTTTATGGAGCTCATAAGACCAACTTTCTTTTTGTTTAGCACACTTTAACACACTTTAGCACACTTTAAACTAAATAAACTAAATTAGTTACCCAGACCTCCTCCTCCCCTTTCTTTCCACCCTTTCTCCCTCCCTCCGCTCATCCCTCTTTAATCCAAATGACTGTTTGTCTTTGAGTAATCACTCCAAGGAGGGGGAGAGATTTCCCTCCAATGCTCTCTCTCCGGTCTGTTTCATATACTCAGTGTCTTCACAGTCTCTTTCACTTTCAGCTTCCAACTCACAGTTAAGTCGTCCTTGCGCCTTTCACATGAGTATTTTCCTCTGCTCTCCTTCTTTAAGTCCTTAATATATTTTCTAACGTTGCGGACTTTATTTTCTCTCTCAGCAAATAATTTCCGTCTTGGTAATTTTATAGTTCCAAACAGATTTTGCCATCCCTTTTGGAAGCCTCTTTTAGACTTGTAAGCTCCCGGCAAGAGTTATTTCTGAAGAATTATTTCTTCAGGAGAGGGGGAGAAATCCAGCCCCACCTTCCCACTCCCTATCTTAGTCCTTTTCAGAAGACCGGTTCTTGGTCTCCTTTCATTTACCAGGCACTATTCTCTTTGTTTCATCGGACTTACAGTTTAGTCATATCATCCACTCTTGTTTGTAGAGGTATTTCTGTTGTGTTCTATCGTCCCGGTGTTTGCAGCTTGATGCCTGAAAATGGTGTCCTCCATGATCTGTGCTGTGAGGCAAAACTCCCAGGGTTTCAACTCCAGCATCTGGAATGCATCCCCCCGGTTAAGCCCCTTGCTTCAGAGGCCCCTCTCCGTGGGGTCTCCCTTGAACTCAGAACCAAGCCCCCAGACCACAGTGTTCGACTCTCCTGACAGAGACAAGTCTCTCGGAGCAGTCAACCTCGCTGCACCATGCTGCAGCTCCTCCAGTTTTACTAATTCCTAAATGATTTGCACATGGAAAGTCATGTGCCAGCTCAATCAAGGATTGTCTGTATATTTTAGGAGTAACCAGCTATTTTACAGGCTCCCAATTTTACTTGGTCCCTCTTTGGTTTCCAAATCCTTTAAATTAGCTCATTTTCCCACACAAAAATGTCCTTTTCTGTGTTCATCAATTTCTGCCTGGCTTTCTCTCTTACGTCTTTTAACTCAGGGTCTGTCATAATTTTTTTTAATGTTTCAGAGTTTTAATTTATGCCTCTTCCTTTTTCATAGGACATTTCTGCAGAACTGAAAGGAGTTTATATGTTTCTTTTCCCCTACTGCAATGTATCAATTGCGTCTGTTGCTAAGATACCTAGGGGCCTGTTTTCTGCTCCCCTTGGTTCAACTTTTAGCAATTCTTTTGAATCAGTGCATTCTTGCCTTTGCTCCCAATACATCTCTTCCCAATATTACTGGTATTTTCTGTTCTTTAGAGAAATATTCTTCTTTTCCTCTCTAGTTAATTTTCAGTTGTGCTAGTGGCACCCTTTTAGGATTTCTCCACATACCTTGCAAGGATTTACGCTTATCTGGAATCAGATTTTCATTGTTAACCAAATCATCCCTGACCAGTGTTACTCATACTCCCATGTCTAGAATGGCTAAAGTATCTCTCACATTTATTTGTACCACTTCTTTCAGTTCAGTATTCTGTGCAACCTTATCTATCTTTACCCCACACAAGTAAACTGTTTCTTTAGTATTTATGGGTAAGGGAGTGCTTTTACTGGATTTTTAATTTGTGTTTGTCAAGCTGTTGGATTCTCTAACTCTCATTCTCTGAGTTAGTTCTAGTGACCCTTTGTACATGCTCAAGTGTTGTTTGCTTGGGTTGGTTCTTTAGACATTTGTAAGCTCAATGTCCCTTCAGACCACATACAAAATTTTTTCTATCTTTCCAGTATCCATCTTTGTTTCCTTCTATACTTTTACTGTCTTTTTGTAATCTCAGCTCTCTCATATGTTCCTTTCTTTCCCCCCTCTTGTCCTCTTCTTGATTTAAAATCTGGTTTATAAGGATAGTCTTTCATTTCACAGCAATCCCAACACCCTCTATTAAGTATTAATCTATCAGCCCATTCTGATGTTTATTTGACATTCTCTGGAAGCTTATTTTTAACCCAAAGTCTAATCTCTAAGGGAAGATGAAATAAAAATTGATCCAAAATCATTAAATCCCTTATTCCCTCTTTAGAGTTCGCTTTGGCAGATGAAATCCACTTATCAAAATAGTATGTTAATTTGGTGTTAAAAGACTTAAATGATTTCTCTTTTTGAGATACTAGGCTTCTAAACGTTTTTCTAAAGTAATCAGCACCTAAATCTGTCATATAAGGCCTCCTTGTATTCGGGATAAACAACATGTTTATCTGAGGGAAATGTGTTGTAGATCTCAGCCAATTCCCCTCTAATTAAGTTGGGTAAATACTTCATATATTGTGTCTCTGGCATTCCCCAGTTCTGAGCAGACCTTTCAAAAGTTGACAGGAAGATTTGTGGATCTTCTCCTGATGCATACATCATATCTTTTGGAGCAACTCTAGGAAAATCAGCTCTGGGTTCAGGTTTCCCTCCTTTTTATCCCCACTCTCAAGTCTCTCTCTTTCTAATTGTAATCTTTCTGCTTCCAAACTGGTTTGTCTTTACATCTCTTGAGTTCTAAGTTCTATTTCATGAGTTCTAAGTTCTGTTTCAACTTTCCACTTTTCCTTCAGAAACTCTAAATAATCTGGGCTAGGGTTATATACTCCCTCAGTTTCTTTCAGCTGCAGTTCTATTAGGCTCCATGTGACTTTGTATTAGTATAACTCTGTTTTTCTAAACTTTTCCCCTCATGAGGTAAATTTAGCTCTTTGCATTTCCGAATCACAGCCTCCTTTTTCATCCACAGAAACTGCAATTTTTCTCTTTTAATTGTATTTCCTTCTATAATTTTACTAAACTTCACCAGATTATGTTCTCTCTTATAAATCAAACTAGATTCTCTGCGTCTCTTTCCTTTCTACCAATTCTATTCTCCTCATAGAATTGGATTGAACTCTCTGTCTCCTTGGCTATCTGTCCCCTCAGAACACCTTCACTCAGAATTAGAGATGGGCACGAACAGAAAAAAAATCAAACATGTTTGTCGTTCGTTGCTATCCATGAACAGGGACTCACAAACAACCACGAACATGGCCCTGCTCATGAACATGTTCGTGGTTGGCTGTTCATGGGGGCCAGCAGGCTCTCCTCCAGCCATCATCCAAGTCAAGATCCCTACTGCACCACTCCCAGAAACCTGACCTGAGCAGGCACCAGGAAGTTACCAATAATAAATAAAAGCTTGGCACCAGAGCCTGGCAGCAGCCCTGGACTTGAAGGGGTAGATCCCTATCCCACCACCCACAAAGAAAATTCAAGCTCCAATGCACTCTCTCCATCAAAATGCCAACAGCAATGGTCTCTCTCCCTCTCCACTATCTGCAAAGTCAGAGCTGGGAGCCCCTCTTCCCTCCTGCTCTTTGCTCCCTTGTTGTAACAAATTTGGAGCTCCACACTTGAAAGGAAGACCTGCGTATCAAGCAAAATTGGGCTTCGATTGGGGTGTCCAGGACAACAGCAGGAGTTCAGACAGAGTTCAGAAATCCCTGCCTAAGTTGCCAAGGGAATTGATTGCAGGTGCCAGACTGTCTGGCTTGACAAACAGCAACGAACAGCAACGAACAAGTCTTGCAATGACCACCTGTTTGTTTAGAATGGGGCCTCACAAACAGCTTGTTTGTGAACAGCAGATTGGGCTGATCATGGCTTTTTTTTGTCGGTATTGTTGCTTGTGCCCATCCCTACTCAGAATGTACCTTCCTTGCAGTGATCAATTTTTCTGATCACTTCCTTGCAGTGATCAATTTTTCTGATCACTGCAAGTTTTCAGTTGTTCTTGTCAATACTTTTTGTTCTAAAATGGCGTTTGAATAGGAGCTTTATTGCTAAGCTCCACAGCCTACTCTCTTTTTGGGCTTTTAGCTAAGTAGAATGCGAAAAAACAACCTGAACCTGCCTATTACAGATAAGAGGTACCCAAGCTGGTGCACTGGTCTAATGGAGAGGGGTTATTGGGCTGTTTCTATTGAGACAGCTGGATTTCTGCCCCCCAAATTCCACAGCCACGGTGACATCTCAGCATAGGAAAGCAATATAGGCTGCCAGATCACTTAGATTTTTTTCAATATGTTTGAAGAAGGAGTTTACAATCTCTCTCTGGATGTAACTGCTTACATATATAGTTTTGAGCATTTCCTTGTGTGACTGCAGATTCGGTTTATTATTGACTTGCCTTAATTGGAAAAAACATTGAGACTGAGACTGAATAAACATTGCACTAATTGGAATGAGCTTATCGGATCCAAAAAGCAAAATATGCAGTGAACAATTTGAGGAATTGTTGGAGATATAGCCAACTACTGACACTTTAAAACTTGCTAACTTACCTCGTTCATTAAGAGGATTTTTTTCTATCTTGCTTGTTTTCCCCGGGATCTCTGTTTGGCTTCATTTGTGGATTTTATTTTACCTCTGATGGATTAAAAGACCTTTCTCTCTATCTTGTACTGGGAGTTAACTGTTAATGGATTACAATAATCGCCTGATCATCTGGGAGATTGGATTATTGGGGACTTTGGATGATAACATTGACATTACTTAATACCTAGAACGGATTTAAGGTAAAATTTTAAAAAGTCTACAATTGTCTTCCTGAAACTAAATATAGTTAATGAAATGAAGCAGACAACATGGCCAATATTAAGTAAACATTCAGTTAATAAAAAAACTGACTGCTGTTCTTCAGTCAGGTGCTGCCATCTGCTGGTTATCTGAAGAACCTCTAAATTAACTGCTTATCACCTCCTGCTTCTAGAAAGAAATTTCCACTGTCATCTGATATATTATTGTGTCTATTCAGTATTTAATTTATTATTATATATTCTGATCTTTTATATGTACTGATATCATTATTATATAAGACCAGTTTTTAAGAAGATTTTAATTAATGATTTAATTAAATATTGAAGGATTTAGCATCTCTTTGTTTAATTGATGGACTGTGGGTTGGTGGGATTGAAAATATATACTGTTTCTGTTGTATGGATTGTTAGCAGCTGTCAGGAGATGAAGGAGGTTGGCAAAACTTAAGAGAATGGCCAATGGTAAGAGAAAAGGCAAATTTGAACTCTATTCTGAAGATGAAATAGAATTAATAGCAGAAAGGGTTTTATCTTCACTCTCACAGCAACTTCAGGCCCTAATGACAGACCTGTTACAAAAGACCAAAGACACAATCAGAGAGATCCAGAAAGAGGTTCAGGAATTGTCAACACAACTGCAAAAAACAGATGAGAAAACAATAGACTTTTTTAGAAATCAGGAAGAACGTACAAAACTTAAAAACTGAGGTCTCAACTGGATTGCAAGAAATAACTAAAAAAATTGAGCAAAACAAGCAAAGTATTCAAAAAGTTAAAGAATATAAAGAACTGAAGAATTCACAAGACCAAATCGAAGCATTACAACTACAACAGTCACTGTCCCTGACAGATGTTGACCAAAGAATAGAGACGTTTGAAATACAACTTAGGAGTAAAAATTTGAGATTTCATGGCATTTCAGAAACAATTGGGGCCCAAGATCTTGAGAACGAATTTCAAAAGTTGATCCAGAATTATGTGGAAGTACAAGGAGACTTTCCAGAAATTGAACAAAGCTTTAGGATTAATTTCAAATACACAACATGATATAAGCGCCTAAGAGATATATTAATCACATAAGAAAACAAAGGACATTATTCTCCAACAACACAGGAAAGAACCACAGAAAGCAGAAGGAAAAGAAATACAAATATTTCAAGACCTTCCAACAAAAACAATAAAAAACCAAAAAGAATTTGGGACCCTGGAGAAAGTTTTGCAACAGAAAGAAATAAGGTATCTTTGGAAAATGCCTTGTGGATTGGAAATATTCTTCAGTCAAGGCAAAAAAAAACAGTAACATCAGCTACAGAAGCAGAGGCTTTACTACAAGACTTAGAATTGGACCATACTGAACAATCATCGAGCTCGGATGACGTTAGTTCTCCATCTAGAGACAAAGAAGGAGCAATAAGCAAGTGGAAGCAGAAAAAGAGGGAAAAAAGAAGAAAAATGAAAGGACAGGATAATTTCAGTAAATGTGAATGGATTAAATTCCCCTTCTGAAAGATCAAGAAGCTTTCATCAACTGAAGAAACTAAAAACAGATATTATATGTACTCAAGAGACTCACATCAAAAAAGACCCAAGAACACTTACTAAACTGTAAAAAATTGGGCAAAGTTTATATATCGTCATCTCAATTGAAGAAAAAAGGTGTGGCTTACTCATTCATCCCCTTCTTTCACCCTCACTCTTCATCTGTATCACACCAATCATAATAAAGAAACACATACACATTTAAAATCATTACATCTTATTTGATACCATTACAAAATTGTTGTTTTATCTTAAGTTAGCAATGAAGCCAACTTAAAGGAAATAATTCTCCCCTTGCTTAAACTATTTAGTAGTTTGTGCATCTTCATCTTCACACCTTATTTCAATACATGGCACAGGACTAGGTACTGTTTGTGCTAGCTCTGCTGTTGACTGTCACATGGTTATTCAAGGTGCAAATAAAATACGTATATACAATTGTACACATGCAATGGACTCTCTGTGGGTTTGGGCATCCTCTTTTTCGTGGCTCACATGGAGAATCCCCTATTAAGATAGGTATTTACTGTATTATGTTAAAGAGCAAGCATAAGGTAAGCAAACTTTGCTATTGATCCAGATATTCTATCTGGCAGGAACAGATCAAAATATTTGACAGGGAATTTCCCCTCAATTGCAGCCATTTTTATAAGTGTACAGTATATTTCCCAAAACAGAACCACGTGAAGCAGATAGAAAACCACGCTTGTTTCTTGGTGACTTGATTTACCTTTGTAATTAAACTAGTATCAATAGTTATACAGACATATTCACCAGTAGCCACAAAAGCTACACCAAAATATATTTATAAGGCAATATTTTGATGTTATGAAGCTAAAATTGAACACATTTAAATTCCATTTGTATCACTGACAAATATGATCACATGTATAACACTCTCATTGAAATCAATGAGATTTAAATGTACTTACATTTGACAGGATCATGCCATTGTATTATCTATTAAGAAACTAGTGTACTGGTACTTGCTCCAATACGTGTTATATGAGGAAATCAAATTCAAACTAAAATAGTTTCATTTTTGATGCTTTAAAAACATTAATATGTTATCCTTGGTCGAATCCACATTCACCCATTACCCGCATGTTTATTGGATATCTTCCGTTTGCCTCCAATCCGTGATTTTTCCCTCTTCGTTCACATTCCTGCTTCCAATCCGTCTTTCTCGCGCGTCCCTCAGGTCACACGGCTGCTCGAAAACCGCTTTTATGGGCAGGACCTTTTTTCCCCGCCCATTTTTTTTTATTTTTTTGAGCACACTTTTCCATTATTTCGATCTTGCCTTATAAAGAAACATCATTGAAGATAATGATGCCTCTCTTTCCCCCACTGACAGCACTGATGGCTCTCTCCCGTTTCTTTTTTGGAAATTTGGAAGCATGTGGGAAGCTTTCGTGGGCATTTCCTATGCAGGACAGTTCAGTGCCTGAATTTTACTGAAATTTCACTTCCTTTGAGTGTCATTATGTTCCCAGTAGTCACCGGCCGAATCCGCATTCACCCCACACCCACATTTTCCGCTTTTGAGGGAGGGAACAAATCTTCCCACCTTTTTTTTTTTAAATTACTTTTCCGTTATTTCGATCTTGCCTTATAAGGATATTGTATTTCCTTATAAGGATATTGTAATTTCGATATTACAGTAATATAAAATAAAAAAAAACAGTTAAAAAGGAAGTTTTGCGAGTCCGTTCTGAGGATGGATTCACCCCAAAATGATTTTTCAAACTACCAGATTTGATTCAGAAACAGCATAATCAATAAATCCAATGCTATGAAGTCAAAAACAGTCTTTTGCAGACTACGGAGCACTTGCAAGTTGAATCAGCCAATAGGAACGCTCGGAACGGCCGGAGAGACAGGAAGGGGGGGTGGTTTTTAAAAAACCCGAGTAAATTGCGCATTGGCCCATTCACGGCCACCGTGAAACTGCCGTTGAAAACCTGTGACCACATATTCGGGAGAAATGCGAATGAAATGTGTCTGTTTAATGAGGTAATGTGACCGGCACTCGGGATTGCGTGGGGAATGCAGGGAACATGCGACTTAGAATGAGTAATGTGGATTCGCCCCTTGTATATATTTTGAAAGGTAAATGACTTTTTTTGCAAAGAGGCTTAAGAGTAATTGTTGGCAACTCATAATTTCAATTAGAAATAGCGCATATAAAATCTTTAAATTATGTTTTACTCCTTTACAATGGCAAGATTGTAGCTGTTCTCTGTGTATATACTTTGATATGATTAAAAATAATTTAAAGTTAATAAACTGAACAGAAACCCACTTTGATTTCATGTTTCTAATGACTGTACTCAGCCTTTTCTTGCTGTAGCTAGTGCAGTAGATTCTACCACATTGAGGCATATGTACTGGAAGCTCCGGATTCTGAGCCTGTGATTAAAAGTGTTTCCTCTTAATTCTGACATTTTATCTTGTTGGATTGCTGATATCCAAGTTGTGCAGGTGAGGGAGATAAGGCTAAAATAGAATATTCAATTTTATCAATAACGTGAGGATGGGGGAGTACAAATCTAAAGTGGCCCATATTTTCTAAATTCTGAACAAATTAGCATTGACTTCTGTTGTTCATGGTCACAATCTCATACTGAGTCTAGCATACTTAAGTTAATTAGCCCCAGATGTCCTGGAACATGCATTTGCAGCAGTGACTGATTGGTTGCAACAGAGTCGACTGAAACTGAACCCAACAAAGACGGAGGTCCTATACTTGAGCCATGGGGGACTGGATTCGGGACTCCGGCTCCCGACCCTCGATGGGGCACAGCTTGTGTCTGTTCCAAGGGTGGGGGTGATCCTAGATGCCTCCCTGAAAATGGAGGCACAGGTCACAGTGGTTGTCAGGTCTTTTTTCCATCTGCGGCAGACCAGACAACTTGTCCCTTACCTGTCTACCTGTGACTTAACTACAGTGATCCAGGCAACGGTCATCTCTAGGTTGGATTACTGTAACGCGCTCTACGTGGGCCTACCCTTGTGCCTGACCCGAAGATTACAGCTGGTGCAAAATGCAGTGGCGCGCATCATTATGAAAGCACCAAATAGGGTGCATATTACACAAATACTGCGCGAGCTGCATTGGTTGTCAGTGGAGTATCGGATCAGGTTCAAGGTTTTGGTGTTGACCTATAAAGCCCTGTGCGGACTGGGGCCAGCGTATCTGAGGGACCGTCTCTCCCCGTATATTCCCCAGAGGACCCTCCAATCAGGAGAAAAGAAATTACTATCAGTCCCTGGCTCCAAGGAGGCCCGCCTGGCCTCGACTAGAGCAAGAGCTTTCTCAGTCTTGGCTCCTAGCTGGTGGAACACTCTGTCTACCGAGACCAGAGCCTGGCAGGATTTACTATCTTTCAGCCGGGCCTGTAAGACAGAGTTGTTCCACCAGGCTTATGGCTGAGGCTGGGCCTCCACTGGCTGGAGGATATAACATCTACTCCCCTCCCTATGAGAGCTGCCCACCACTGTTCTGACAAAACGAAGTATATAACCGCACCCTACTAACTACGCTGTATCAATAAAGAACTATTCAACAGTTTTTTAATCAAGAGCTTTCATGAAGCAAATTGTGCCCAATTGATACAAGTATATACATAATACAATTTCACATCACCTGAGGATAATCATCTATCATAAGAAACTTCATAATATGTATAAGTATATACAATTGCTATCGTGCTACAAAAAACTTAAATACAATGAAAGTAACTGCTGACGGGTCGCCAGCAGGAAGTTCCCATTCCGGAATCCCCTTTCTCAAAGCAGTTACTTCTGTAAAATATATACAAAAACAGTTTATAAAAATTCATACACAATGCACAATAAATTACATACAACTACATTGCTATATACTCATATATATATGCTATATATTTGCTTCATGAAAGCTCTTGATTAAAAAACTGTTGAATAGTTCTTTATTGATACAGCGTAGTTAGTAGGGTGCGGTTATATAGTTCGTTTCACCACTGTTCTGAAGCTGCTGCCATGTTTCAATTGCATTGCTGCACTTTCTGTAATCGCCACTAAAAAAAAAAGAGTGCTGCTATTTTTAATATCTTTATACAATGCTTTTAATGTTTTATGATAATGTTTAATGAAATGTTTTAAATGTTTTTAATGCTGTTATCCGCCCTGAGCCTGCTTGCGGGGAGGGCAGAATATAAATATGATAAAATAAAATAAATAAATAATAAATAATAATTGAAACTAATAGCTTTAAGCATCCTTATACTCTGCACAAGTCTCTTGAATTGTACGGAACAGTTAAAATGAAGTGTGAATAGAATGAAATGAAATAGAGATGGAAATACAAGCCTCAGGATCTGAATAACTGTCTGTTGGATTGTTTGTAGTCTGCTTAAATACTACAACAGACACCTCGACAAACATGTTCATTTGGAATTAAGTCAATGATGTCAATGGAGATTACTTCCAAATGTCCCTCCTTTGGACCACTGCCAAAGGAGGATATGAAGCTCCTGTAGTTCTGTTTGTAGATTTGCCAAGATTTAGGGATGGCACATTTCAATTATGGTATAAAGTGGAAACTGGAAGAAAATTTCCCTTTTTGTTCTTCACTTTATTCTCATCTTTTTGGCATGCTGTTTTTTTATAGAGGTGGCTTATGCAGAAGTGATTGTATTCATCATTGCTTTTTATTTATCCAATTACTCAGTATGCTTCCATGATCTGGAAATCAGCAGCCACAGTGAATATTCCTTCTTATTGCACCTTGAGAGAATGCCAAAGGCTAAAAGCAAAATGTCTCATTTTCTGATCTGAGTTCTGCAAAATATACTTTTTACACATCTGGTAAACTTTTCTTTAGAAAACAGTGGGCCACCCTTGTGATTTTTGTGGCTCCTTGATTCAGAGTTTCTATATCTGGGTTTTAAATATACAACCTCTCTAGTCAGAGAGTCTGGCTTCTGTACTGCTTTCTATTAAAAATTCTACTGAAGTCATCCTGGGAGTACAGGATGCAGTAGACATTCCAAAGTGAACTCCTCCATTATAAATTTACCAATGGTTTATGAGCTGCAAAGTCTGAATTATGGAAAAGGAATTGGGGTCTTGCAATTTCTAAGTCCTGATGCAAAATCCATTTCTGTGTAAAGAAATAAACCTGCCAGACGCACTGTAACCTTGAAAACAGAGGTTCCCAAGTGTTTTAATAAAGCATGTTTTAATAAATAAATGGAATGTTGTCCTGCTCTCAATTCTAAAAATTTAATTTCCACTTTATCTTTTGTTCCTCATAGCATTTATCTTGCTACTCTTGAATCTAGTCGTTGCTGCATTCATAGTAGTAGCCTTCTAAACCTGTTGGAAAGCTGTATGATGTGATGGAAAGTAAACAAGAAAGTAGAATTGATAGAATCACCCCCCCCCCCCTGCAAGTTATTGCTCCATTTGTGGTAGACCTTGTGCAGGAAAGAAAGAGGGTAATTTCTGCCAATTTCCTTTGTATCACTTTGCGTTGTATCCTGTTCGTGATGGTCTCCAGTCCTCAGGAGCAACTTCCTTGGAGTGGGAATTAGGGAACTGCAAGGAGAAGAGATCCATTCTGAGAAGGTGGGCCATTCAGTTCACTGGATCCAAACCTAGGCATTTATTTCTGACTTGGTAGTGGTAGCAAGTGCCATCAAGTTATAGCTGATTTACAGTGACCTATGGTGGAGTTTTCATGGCAAGTGACTAACAGAGATGGTTTGCAATTCCTGCTTCTACAACCCTGGTCTTTGTTGGAGGTCTCTCATGCAATTACTAGCCAAGGCCAACTCTGCTTAGCTTCTGAGATTTGATGAGATTGGGCTTGCCTGCGCTATCCAGGTCAGGGCCACATGCTGAGTGGAAAATGTCTACCCAGGTACCCAGCATCATATGCGGTTATAGTATCATTACTTTTTACTTTATAAATATATAGTCACATTATATTTCATATCTGAGTTTGTTGGTCAAAGTTTGTTATAAACAACAAACACTCAGATTGCAGAAACTCCTGATTAAAGGCCTTGCTTTTCAAGACCTCAAAGGTTGTTGTATGACAAATCTGACATTTCACAGAACACAATCATGATCCTTACACCAGTGAAGAGTCTTGAAATTCACAAATAACAGACAAAGAGTTCAGTAATTTGCCAACATTCTTTAAAATACAGGCCTTAGTTAAGGAGTCAAAGTCAATTTTTAATGGTCCCTCAAATTCTTATTTCCACCTGGTAGGGTGTGGTGGTCTAATATTTAACTATACACAGCTGTGACATAAAACTTGTGTTTCTACAAGACCTACTATTTTACATTTTATTTCCATGTCAGGCTTCTTTACACCCCAGTGTTTATATAAAGAATGTTTTTTAAAAAATGTGTGCCAAAGAAGATTTTTAGACAACTAGCTATTTTTGTAACAATACTGCAACTCTATCCTCATGGGTGTACAAGCAAATGTAAAGCAGCAAATATTTGTACTTGGAAAGTATTTTCATGGTTCTTTCACTGCATTGTGAATTTATCTCAAGAAAAATCACTCTGGAAATCTGTTGCATATGTAATTCTTTTCTGTCTTTACAAAGATCTTACACAGTTATCAGAGGATTTTGGATCCAGGTACACATGAAATAATTTTAAGACCTTCATAACTGACTTTAAGGCGGTACACTGAGAATATCTTCTAGAACCCTATCAAAGCATATGCCACTTCCTAGCATTTGCTGAATGGCTTCATTCATTACAGAAAGAACTTTTTGATATTCTTGCGTTCCTGCTTTGAACACCAGCCTGACTGAAGAAGTATGAAAAAGCAGATCAGGTTACCTAATTAGTATTAGTAAATAGTAACTATGTAAGTGAGGGACTTTCACTGTTAAGTAATTAACTTGTCTCAGTTGTATACATACTTAACTGCAAGAACAGATTTTGTTAGAGCAAATGTGCTTAGAATGGGGTGCTGGCTTTAAAAAATGCTAACAAAAAGCAATATTTGTAGAAAGACACAGCTTCTGGTTCAAAAACAGAGTGCATACACTTTAAAGCAAGCACAATATATTGCCCCAAAATGACTTTTACTCATAATGTGTTGGGCATGCAATGTTTTTATTTTGCCAGAGTAATCCTTAAGTACCATCTTGAGATCTGTCTTGTTTTCTTTTCATCCAGAATAGCTTCTCTAAACACTGTAGCTTCCCTTAGCAGCCTTTCCTGCTTCCTTTTCCCTCTGGATATCTCCCGAGAAACAGAATAGCACCACTACAAAAAGTATTCTACTTAACCTCTGCTTTTGTACTATCCAGTAGAGAGTTTTTCTTTTAGCCTGAAATATTTGATACTGACTAAAAAGTTTTGGTCAGGAAACTTCAATGAAGTTATATCTGATCATATGCATATTTACAGCGAAGCAAGTCCTATAGGATTTAATGGGGCTTACTGCCATACAGCTGTGTTGAGAGGATTGTAGTCTCAAAAATATGAAGCTAAGTCAGACCACTACTCTATGTAGCTCAGCACTGTGTATTTTGACAGACAGATGGTTTCAGGAAAACAACTACTAATCATTCCTAGCCTTGCTATTGAGGGTCCATTTACCTGGGGTTTCCCAGAGATCAGTTCACAAAATTGGGAATACGGCCCTCCCGGCTAGCAACCTCCACTTATAAGGCCGGGGGCCGCTCTTTGCCTCCCTTGGAGGAGGAGGAGACAGAGCATTTCCATGGTATCTGGGTATCAGGCCGGGGGGCGGAGACAGGAGCCTTATGAGGCAGCTCCGCCCAGCTGGCTGGCAGTTGCTGTCAGTCTATGGAAGACAGGATATGTTGAAGTTGACTCCTAACCCTTGTAGCAAGAAATCCAAGCTCTCTTGAGTAAATGGGTCTTTATTGAGATATCATAGGCTTCGCCATACATATGTCCATAGACTACACAGAAGCAATTAAAGGCGTCTGGCTGTACACAGGTCTCTTGTTAAGAATGATACATTGAGCACAGGATACATTATATCAACCCATTCACATTTTCGCCCATCCCTCCAGCTCTCCCAGCCAAACACAATCAGTAGCGGGACGGAAGGAGCTGTCCCAAGGCCGTTGCGGCAAGCCATCCGAGATAAGGGCTCTCTCGTCTCAGAATCTGGAAAGCAACAGGGAGCAGGTACAAGAGGCTATTGCAACATATCATAAACTGAATAACGAGATGGAGGGGCAGTGGGCAACAGACCTGACAGCTGCTCTGCATGCTTGGCCTGAACAGAGCTCATCTCAAGCTCTCTCAGCCAAGCTCCTCTGAGGCTGTTTTACTGAAGGCCCTCATGGTTATGCAGTGATAGCTGCCTTGGAGAAGCTGTGATATTCCCCTGCTTGCTACCTTCAAACTCCAGGAGGAGAGTCAGGGCCCAGTGCCAGGCTCATTGGTTTGGCAGCGACTTCTTCTTATTTACATTTGGGACCTGTTGTCTGTCAGTCAGGAGGGCTAAAGCAGGATTATAATCAGCCCTTGCAGGCTTCTGGCCTACCTAGGCTCCTCTTCCCTCCCCTCCCCCCATTTTACTTTGTTGTGAGATAGTACTTCCAGCAGCAGCAACAGACTTTGCTGTAGGCCACAGGGGTGAGTTGTAGCCATCTGAGGGGTGGATTAATTCATACTTTATTGCTACTGGCCTAGCAGGGTGGATGCTGGTAGCCACCCTTCCTCCATTTAAGCTTTTACCTCTCCTGCCATTACACTTACTTGGGAGGGAATATTACCAGCAGCAATAGCTTGGCTTAAGGCCTTCAGGCAACAGGGACCATTTTGTGGGAGGGCTTGGCAGTTTATTCAGTTGGGTATGACCATTTTGAGAGTAGACCTGGGGGCCTGCTTAGCCTCCTGGCAGTAGTGGCCATGTTGTGAGAGCATTTACAATATGCACAGCTGTGGGGGTGGCCATCTTGAGTGTGGCATTTGTGTGGCCTGATTTGCCTCCTGCTTACTGGCAGTAGTGGCCATTTTTGTGGGGCTTTTGCAGCTTATCCTGTGCTAGGGTGGCCATTTTGAGAATGGCACCCAGTGGTCTGCTTAGCTTCCTGGCTATGGTGGCCATGTTGTGAAGGCATCTGCAATATGCACAGCACCAGGGGTGGCCATTTTGAGTGTGGGCTTTGTGTGGCCTGATTTAATTTCTGCTTACTGGCAGTAGTGGCTGTGTTTGTGGGCTTTTTGCAGCTTATCCTGTGCTGGGAGTGACCATTTTGAGTGTGTCTCACGGTAGCCTGCTTAGCATCCCTGCACTGGCAGACATTTTATAGAGGCTTCCGCAGCCTATGCAGTGCTTGGGTTGCCATTTGTTGGGTGCTGTGTTCCTATTGGGCTTTGAAGCTCTAAAAGCAGTCATTTTACAGTACATTACATTACATTACTGTACATTTCCATCATGCCACCCAGAAAGGGTAGTAGTCCTGCTAAGGGCAAGCAGCCAGCGAATACGCCTCCTGTAAAGTGGCCCTGCAGACTCTTCCTTTGAGGATGATGAAGTGGTCAAGGGGAGGAGGGAAATACTGCTATCAGTATCTCTCAGTCAGGAGGGCTGAAGCAGGGTTAGGCCCAGCCCCTGCAGGCCTCCAGTCTATCTAGGCCTCATTCACT
Source organism: Eublepharis macularius (assembly GCF_028583425.1). Taxonomy (NCBI): domain Eukaryota; kingdom Metazoa; phylum Chordata; class Lepidosauria; order Squamata; family Eublepharidae; genus Eublepharis; species Eublepharis macularius. The sequence goes on along the minus strand of NC_072796.1, from coordinate 66,030,658 downwards.
GTTTTCACTTTATTTGGACAGAGTACTTACAGCAGCAGCAGCAGTGAAGGCCTGACTGAGGCTTGGGAGTGGGGCTTGCAGTCATCTGAAGGGTGGTTTGTGGCACACATTATTTCTACTGGCTTAGCAAGGATCTACAGTCCCAGGGTGGTGGCTGGTTAAACCCTCCCCCTTTTCCCTGCTCAATTTGCAGCCTTTGTGGGCCTAAAGAGCTGTTTTCCATGTTTTGACACACAGGCCACCTAATGGCATGCTGAGTTATTGCATCTGCTGAAATCAGCAAAGCTGTCATGCAGGGCACCGAAGTCCAAGATGTTATCCGATCTTTCTACCAGATTAGCACAATTGACAGCCGGTAGTGGATCTGGCCTAGGCTGCTGTAATCCAGTCATGTTGAGGTGACAGTGGACCTGATTGACAAGGTAGGTAAGTCCACTGGCCTCTAGTGCCTGGCTGTGGGGGCTCCAGGGGGTCAGGAGACAGCATTTCGACTCCCATGTTTAGGCTCCTGGGTTGTATCATCTTGGGTCTTGCCTTTGGGTTTTGCAGTCTGGCCACTGGGTTACTTGACTCAGTCCTAAAGAGACAGTCATAAAGGGAGCAGCATGTTGGGGGTTAACTTTCCTCTTCAGGAAGCAGAGGAGAATGATGAACTGGACCTGAGGAGGTGACAAGTAAATGAGACTTAAGAAGATTTACTGCACCTGGGCCAGTCGGCTGCTAGCCAGCCTTCTTGGCCGAGCTGCTACTTCTGTTTGATGGGATGTGGGGTCCTTTGCCTCACTCCTGGTCATTCACCTGGGGGCAATGAGCTGGGCTTCCCAAGAGCACAGCTCTTCCGTTAAGGGCCCCACAGATGTGCATGCATAGGCAAGGTGGCCCAGTGCGCTCAAGGGGAGGAGCAGTCCTCCGCCTCACATACTGGTCATTCACTTGGGTAGTAATGACCTTGTCTGCGGGGCATGGCCATTCCGATATAGGCTCATGCAGATTTGCACACATAGGCATGGTGGCCTCGTGAGCTGGAGGGGAGGAGCGGCCTCCATTTCATGTTCAGATCATTCAGTTGGGTGGTATGACCTTGTCTCCTTACAGGCTCACACAGGCTTTCAGCACCCAGGCAAGTAGTGGCCTGATGGTTTGAGGGGAGGCGCAGTCCTCCGCCTCACATCCTGGTCATTCGCTGTGTGGTGTTGACCTTGTCTCACAGGAAATGGCCCTTTCTTTACAGGCTTGCAGTGCCCAGGCATGTAGTGGCTTGATGGTTGAGGGGAGGTGCAGTCCTCCACCTCACCTCCTGGTCATTCACCACGTAGTGTTGACCTTAGCTCGTGGGACATGGCCTCTTTCCTTACAGGCTCACACAGGCTTGCAGCGCACAGACAAGTAGTGGCCTGATAGTTTGAGAGGAGGTGCGGTCCTCCACCTCACGTTCAGATCATTCACCACATGGTAATGACCTTGGCTCACTGGGCATGACCTTGGCTGCAGCGCATGGCCCTTTTGTTACAGGCTCACACAGACTTGCAGTGCATAGGCAAGTACTGGCCTGGTGTGTTGATGATTGGTCCGCAATGCTTCCACATCAGTGCAGCAGGAAGCTTGGGACTCGTTAGCCCCTGAGAGGGCCAGGTGAAAGGCTAACAGAGCCATAAAGCTTTGGGGGATGGTCTGGGCATTTATTTGCCACACCCCTACATACTAGGCTGAATTTGCCAACCTCTACCAAGGTAATGGAGGTTCACCTGGCCACTAAAAGCAAAGACATCTTCCTCAATGACCTACGGCAAGGGCTGAGGTTGACACTAGACCACCTGTGGGGCGCTAGGGCCTAAGAGCCGAAACAGACGTGACGAGTTACCTCAATTCAACCTGGGTTGAATTGCCTCAAGGTTTGATGGGAAATGTAGGCGTCCTTGCCTTTCCTCCCGCTCTGCCGGCGCAGCCCGGTGTTGCTCTGTGGGGGCTGGCCCAGGGAGGGAGGGAGAGAGGAATGCATCTCAGGGTGCCTCCTGAGCTTCGCCTCCTCCGCTTCACGGGTCCAGCCTCTCCGAGCTCTGGCGCCCGCCGCCGCCGCCGCCCTCTTGCCCACAGCAGCGCCCAGCCACACTCCCCGCGGCGGCATCCGTTCCCTCCAAGCCTGGGCCCGCTGGGCAGCAGCCGCCCCCTGCCCCAGCCTCTTCCTCTTGTCCTCCTTCCTCTCGGCTTCCTTCTCCAGCAGTGAGAGAGGCGGCGGTGGCAAGCGGCAGCAGCAAGAGCGCCGCTGCTGCGCCCTGGCCTAAGAGCATCCCCCAACGACTCAAAACAGAAATGTAGGCATTTCTCCTTCCCGTCGCTCAGAGGAGGAGGGGGGAGGAGGAGGGCTCATCTCACCCGGCCTCCGACGTTCCCGAGCACAAGGGACTTGAGGAGCCTGGAAAGTGGAAGGGGGATGTTCTTAGGCCAGGGCGCGGCAGCGGCGCTCTTGCTGCTGCCACTCGTCGCTGCCGCCTCTCTCACCGCTGGAGAAGGAAGCTGAGAGGAAGAAGCTGGGGCGGGGGGCAGGGGGTGGCTGCCGCCCGGCAGGCCCAGGCTTGGAGGGAACGGATGCCGCCACGGGGAGCGCTGCTGGGCACTGCTGTGGGCAAGAGGGCGGCAGCGGCGGGCGCTAGCGCTCGGAGAGGCTGGATTGGTGAAGCGGAGGAGGCGAAGCTCGGGAGGCGCCCTGAGATGCATTCCTCTCTCCCTCCCTCCCTGGGCCAGGCGAGGGGGGGAGATGAAGTGATGTTCAGTGCAATGGGGGGAGGCAACTCCCCCCCTCACATGGCCCAGCCCCCACAGAGCAACACCGGGCTGCGCCGGCAGAGCGGGAGGAAAGGCAAGGACGCCTACATTTCCCGTCAAACCTTGAGGCAATTCAACCCAGGTTGAATTGAGGTAACTCGTCACGTCTGTTTCGGCTCTAATCAGAGGCTTGGCCCTGGTAGTGGTAGGATAGAGTTTGGGGATAGGGAGCGGGCCGGTGTGTATCCTTGGCGTTTCCCCATTGGTGGGGAAATGGGGTATGCAAGGAGCAACTGGTACTCCTTGTGACGGCTGCCAGCTGCATAGGTGGACTGCCTGGGGGAACCCCACATGCAAGTCCTTCCCTCATTGCTGTACAGCTGAGGCGTTAGGAGCTTGAAAGGGGGGACTCAGATTTGCCTGGATGGCTTGCACATGGATGGATCACACCCAGGGCTTTGGGGCTCACCCAGACAGATCAAGGCAGACCCCGTAGCTTGACTTGTACTACTAGTTGGCCCTTGCCGTATTAATGGTTGATGTTATGTTTAATAAAGTGGTCCTTTAGTTCCAAGTCTTGCGTCTGTCTCATTTTTATGACTAGGGTGGCAATATTCCCTGCTTTCCCCTCCCTCCAGCAGCCATTTTTTATCTCAGAAAAGTTGTGAGATCCAAATGGAGTAACAGCTGTAGCCATAAAACACTAACTCTGCTCTATAAACTCTTGCCCTCCAGAAGCTGTTAAGTCTTTAAGGAATCACAGAACTCCTTGTTCTTGGAAAAACTGCCAGTCTTCTCCAATTCTATAATAAATTCTTTTAGACAGAAATTTGAATAGTATGCTAGCACCTATAACAGAAAATGCTTAGTGTTTATAAAAAACCCCAAAACATTTCGTTGTATTAGCAAAATCTGAAGCATATAGAACTTATGGATTGGTTCACAGTTCTTTACATCTTGTAAAATAAAAATTATCCTCCCCAGGAAATGTATATGATGTGCTGTATTTGAGCTTGTTGTAAATATGAATTTGCTTAAAGAAAACCTTGAAAGTGTAAGATGTCTAAAGTTACATATTTTATCAGACAATGGTAAAAAATAATTTGATACACTCATGAAGTAAGGTAAGATTGAAGATTATGAATAATGAAGATAGTGAGTTTAGTAGAAAAATAACAGCAGGGTACCAAAGTTCAGTCCAGTTTTGAGGCCCTTGTCTGGACCACCATGGTGATGTGCTGACACAATGATTAATACTGGGACTTATGAGCATGTATTTAATCCAAGTAGATGGTACGTAGGCAGAACATTCAGCCTGTCTGCCCTGCTCCCAAAAGTGCTGCCAGCTCTACCAACATCAACACTAGATACAGTTAGCACTGCAAGTCCAGGGGAAAGATTGTTATGTGTGGATTTTGTGTATTTGTATGTGTCGTGGGCCAGCCTCGGCCTGCCTCCTTACCACTCGCCAGAGAGTCCTCCACAGAAGACAAGGGACTAGGGGAGCCAGCAGAACCAGCAGCACAGCTGGCTGCGGCACCAGAGGACCTTTTGATGGAGTGGCAGGCAGTGCGGCCGGGAGCCTCTGGAGAAGCTTTTGGGGGTGAGGGCTTGTGCAGAGAGGAGGAGGAACCGGCACCCAGGAGACCCAAGCCTCCCAAGCTGGCCTCAAGGTGGAGGAACTGGGCAAGGGAGGTTGTATGGGAAAGGCATAGGAGTGTGTGCTTACAGGCTCAGCATTGGATAGACCTGATCTCGGAGACTGGTGAAGAGGAAACACCTGCCCCTTGCTCTCTCACCCAGACCTGAGCATAAAAGGAAGATGCTGAGCAGAGTTCAGTGTGCGAGCAACTGTTCACCACTCCCTGCGACCAGCAGCTCTGTGCCTGGAAGCTTGTGATCCTGCCTTGTACCTTCCTCCAAGAAGCAGGGATTAACAAAAACGAAAGCAGATTTTGGACCCTGCTGATGGCTGGTTTTGAGAGTGAATCTATAGGCTCAGAATCTCTTATTCAGGTTGACTCTTGGTATAATCCTTTTTTGTACAGCTGTGAGTACAGGAACACGATTTTATGCGATTTATTACCAAGAGTGCCGAATTGGCCCCTTGTGTCAGAATCTGAAGTGAGATCCTTGGTGGAATCTTTGCCAAGAGGTAAATCCTCAGGAGAGGACCTGATTTTAGCAGAATGTTTTAAAATGCATATCGATTGGTGGGTCTCTCTGTTGTCAAAACTTTTTTGTCAGATTAATGACACGGGTAGACTTCCTAAAGGTTGGACTACAAAGGCGATAGGAGCAACCTTCATAATTTTAGGCCGATTAGCTTATTGTCCATCGCTTCTAAATTGTATAGTAGATGTTTGAAATTAGAGGACAGTGTTACTGAGAACAACTTAATTCATCCCCTGCAGATAGGGTTTAAAAAAGGACACTCTACAATTGAACACTGTCAAACATTATATTCATTGGCTGTGGATGAAATTAGAGGCCCAACAAAAGTACTTTCTGTGACCTTTATAGACCTGGCCTCAGCTTTTGATTCTCTTGACAGGGATAAATTATGGTGGAAACTGATTAAACTTAATATTGATCCCAGGTTGGTCTACTTGATAAGTCAACTGCATAATAACACTATTGTTAAGGTTAAAGTTGGAAAGGAAGGTGTGTTAACCAATGATATTCCAGTACAGAAGGGGGTAAAGCAAGATTGTATCTTGGCTCCTACCCTGTTCAATCGGTATATTAATGACATAGTATATAGTTGTGAGGGCATGGAATTTATGCCCTCGGCAATGGGTCGAACTAAGGTACCAATAATGTTATATGCAGATGACATGGTTTTATTGTCACTGGCCAAAATTGGCCTGAGAAGGCTATTGGATAGAGTGGGTCAGTATTGTAAAGAAGGCCTCAGTATAAATTATGCCAAGTCTAAGATAATGGTTTTTAGGAAGCGCCCTAGGAAGTCAGTTTGGAGAATTTTAGATGTACAGATCGAACAGCGTAGTACATAAAAATACTTAGGAATAACCTTTTCAGAAACTCTCTCATGGTGGCCTCATTTAACACTCTTAAAGTCTGCTTCTATGAAGACTGTGGGGGCACTAGTGAATTTTTTCTTTTCCAAGGGAGATGGTATGGTTGATCCTGTTATCAAGCTGTTTGAGAGTAAGGTGATCCCCAGTTTGTTTTATGGGAATGAAATATGGGGCTGGGAAGGAAAGATTCTGGATCAATTGGAAACAATTCAAAATTACTTTATGAGATGGATCCTCATGTTGCCAAAGGGTTCTCCAGTTGCACTAATGGGGGCTGAGCTTGGTATTCCTTCTCTGAAAGTTAGGGCAAATTTTAGAGTTCTATCTTACTGGAAGAAAAATCTAGAGTGCCATCAGGATTTACTGGGAGGCCAAAGTTTCTATTCTCTTTTGAATCATGTTAAAACCTGTAAGGAATATCTGGGATTTATAAAGTCCAAGTATGTAATACTGAATGACCGGATCAGCTCTAATAGATCAGGTCATGAACTGAGGGACTGGGTCTTTAAAATGGATGGGAATATAGATAGATAAGCAATTGTTCAATCTAAAGTGGCCCCTTCTTTCAAATTTTTTTTAAAAGATCATACTAGGTCACCATATCGTAGGGCCTTAACAACAATGAAATTAAGGATGGCCTTTACCAGTTTAAGATTTCAAGCTATGCCTTCTGTGGTACGTATGGGCCGCTTTTTAAATGTTCCCGCCCCTCTACGACTTAATTTGTGTGGTATGGGAGAAGTAGATGATTTGATTCATGTCCCGAGATGCCCTCTCCTTTTGGACTCCAGAAACAAAATTATTTCTAATATTTTGTCCTTGCAGGAAGGGGTTTCAGATATGGAAAAAGTAATATTTTTGTTAGCTGATGAGGACTCTTATGTTTCTAACAGACTTCCTTTATATGCATTAGCAGCCTTTTGTGGGAGCTGTACCCGACAATTGAGTCACTGTTGTTTGAATAGGATGTGTTTGTAATGGTGTAAATGACATGGGCGTGATAACCATCTTTGACAAAGAAACGGAAACGGGACCTCCCAAATGAACCGGTCTGCCCATTAGATGGTCTACTGCACTCTGCACAATCGGACCTATACTTGGATTTGATCTTATGAACTTTTTGAATGAATTGAAAATTGTCTTGACTGACTTTTTGAATGTTGTATTAACTTTGCTCATAGGAATTGCACTACATGCACCAGCACTTTATGTATAGGTCTGGATATGAGGCTTGCATGTAGTCTTATTAACTGAAGGCAATTGGATTATATTGTGAATATATTAGTAAACTGGATTTGTAATGGATTTGTAATTAATTGTATTGTCGAAGGCTTTCACGGCCGGAGACCGATGGTTGTTGTGGGTTTTCCGGGCTGTATTGCCGTGGTCTTGGCATTGTAGTTCCTGACGTTTCGCCAGCAGCTGTGGCTGGCATCTTCAGAGGTGTAGCACCAAAAGACAGAGATCTCTCAGTGTCACAGTGTGGAAAAGATGTTGGCAGGTCATTTATATCTACTCAGGAGGGGTGGGGTTGAGCTGAGTCATCCTGTAAGGGTTTCCCAGGGTGTGGAATGCTAATAGCGGGAGGCTTCACTGTATCCTGAGGAGTTCTTTTGCATATGGATTGGTGCTTGATGTGCTAATCTTCTCTTCAGGGCTATTGTCGGGTGTCGAGTGTTTTGTTAGCCTGGTGTTTTTCAGAACTGGAAACCATGCTCTGTTCATTCTTAAGGTTTCTTCTTTCCTGTTGAAGTTTTGCTTATGCTTGTGAATTTCAATGGCTTCCCTGTGCAGTCTGACAAAGTAGTTGGAAGTGTTGTCCAGTATTTTGGTGTCCTGGAATAAGATACTGTGCCCTGTTTGAGTTAGGCTATGTTCAGCCACTGCTGATTTTTCAGGTTGTCCAAGTCTGCAGTGTCTTTCATGTTCTTTTATTCTTGTCTGGATGCTATGCTTTGTGGTCCCGATGTAAACTTGTCCACAGCTGCAGGGTATACGGTATACTCCTGCAGAAGTGAGGGGGTCTCTACTGTCTTTTGCTGATCGTAGCATCTGTTGTATTTTTCGGGTGGGTCTGAACACTGCTTGAAGGTTATGCTTTTTCATAAGCTTTCCCATCTGATCAGTAATTCCTTTGATATATGGCAAAAACACTTTTCCTGTAGGAGACTGTTTTTCCTTGGTTGTTTGATTCATCCTGGGTTTGATTGCTCTTCGGATTTCATTTCTGGAGTAGCCATTTGCCTGAAGTGCGTGGTTTAGATGATTAATTTCCTCATTGAGAAAGTGCGGCTCACATATCCGTCTTGCGCGATCCACTAATGTTTTCATTATGCCTCTTTTCTGTCGGGGGTGGTGATTGGAGTTTTTGTGTAAGTACCGATCAGTGTGAGTTGGTTTCCTGTAGACCTTGTGACCTAACTGAAAGTTTGCTTTGCGGATGACCAAGGTATCCAGGAATGGGAGTTTTCCCTCAATTTCTTTCTCCATTGTGAATTGTATGTTCTGGTGGATGTTGTTGAGATGATTCAAAAACCCCATCAATTCTTCCTCCCCATGGCTCCAAATGATAAATGTATCGTCCACAAACCGGAACCATACACTAGGTTTGTGGGGTGCTGATTCTAGAGCTGTTTTTTCAAAATGTTCCATGTAGAAGTTTGCTATAACTGGGCTGAGAGGGCTCCCCATGACCACCCCATCCATCTGTTCATAGAATTCGTTATCCCATTGGAAGTAACTGGTTGTCAGACAATGATGGAATAAGGCTGTTACATCCTCTGAGAAAATCTGATTAATAAGTGCAATAGTGTCTTTTACTGGAACCTTGGTAAACAGGGATACAACATCAAAACTGACAAGTATGTCTTGTGGATTGAGTTTCAGAGAATTGATTTTGTTGATGAAATCTGCTGAATCTTTGATGTAAGACGAGGTTTTCCCGATGTGGTCCTGCAGGAGATCGGCCAGATGTCTAGCTAATTCATATGTCGGTGAACCAATGGCACTCACAATGGGTCGGAGTGGGACTGAATCCTTATGTATTTTAGGGAGTCCATATAGTCTGGGTGGCTGTGCTTCTGTCTTGCATAGTTTTCTGTGCGTATCAGGATGTAGTGAGGAATTCTTGATCAGCGCATTTGTTAGCCTGGTGATTTTGCAGGTGGGATCTCGTTTTAGTTTTTTGTAGGTGGAGGGGTCCAGGAGTTCCTTAATCTTCTTTTTGTATTCCTCTGTTTTCATGATCACTGTAGCATTGCCTTTATCAGCTGGTAGAATGATGATGTCTGGATCTGCATTGAGGGTCTTGATGGCATTTCTCTCCTTGTGTGTTATATTGCTGGTGGGAAGCTTTGCCTTTCGCAGACTACTTTGTCAGACTGCACAGGGAAGCCATTGAAATTCACAAGCATAAGCAAAACTTCAACAGGAAAGAAGAAACCTTAAGAATGAACAGAGCATGGTTTCCAGTTCTGAAAAACACCAGGCTAACAAAACACTCGACACCCGACAATAGCCCTGAAGAGAAGATTAGCACATCAAGCACCAATCCATATGCAAAAGAACCTCCTCAGGATACAGTGAAGCCTCCCGCCATTAGCATTCCACACCCTGGGAAACCCTTACAGGATGACTCAGCTCAACCCCACCCCCCCTGAGTAGATACAAATGACCTGCCAAGATCTTGTCCACACTGTGACACTGAGAGATCTCTGTCTTTTGGTGCTACACCTCTGAAGATGCCAGCCACAGCTGCTGGCGAAACGTCAGGAACCACAATGCCAAGACCATGGCAATACAGCCCAGAAAACCCACAACAACCATTGTAATTAATTGTTTGTTACTTTAATTCGTTAGAATTCACGATAATTGACTTGGCTATTGTATGCATTAGTGGCAAGAAAGATTAGATTGAAATGTATAGTATAATAGTACAATTGTGTTGTGAATATGTTTTAATCTGGTTCTGACCCTGTCCTGCTATGTTTTGTATTTTGTTGTATTAAATTGTTATGACCTATGGTCGATAGAATAAACTACAACTACTACAGTAAAACAAAAAAATAGCCAATACCTTGAACTGAGCACAGTAACTGATAGGCAGACAATGGAGTGACTGGAGAATGGGGGTGATGTTCATGCTCCTGTTCACTCCTGATAACAGTGTTTTGTAGCGTTTTGGAGTCTCCTAGTTAACTTAGATGGGAGACCTATGTATAGTGCGTTGCAATAGTCAAGTCTTGTTACTCTTGTAGTACACAGCTACGTGTTCATTTTTCTTGTCCCCTTCCTTTGTCCTTCTTTTTTAACTATATCCCCTTTTCTGTTCTAATAAAATAAAATACTATTTTTTTTAAAAAAAAGTCTTGTTGTTACCCATAGCATGGATCCAGGTGGCCAGGTCAATCATGTCGAGGTAAGAAGCCATCTTCCGGTTTGGGATCTATGGAGGTCTGAAGCAGCTCCAGTTGCGGAGCTGACCGGACTGCCGTTTTAAGCGGCCGGCGGGGTGAAAATAGCCCGTGGCCGACTGCTCTCAGGCGGAGAGCAGGCAAAGAACGCTCGAGACCCTAGGGCGCGTTGATCTCGGACGAGGGGGGGCTCTGCGCAACGGGTCCCCTCCCGATCCTTGAGGTCCCACCCTGCGACGGGTCGGCTACAATCTCTGCGGCAGTTTTGGGGCCAACTCGGCTGGCATAAGACCTACATACCCAAGCTTCGATTGGGGGAAGAAGCGGAGAGGAGAAGTTAAAATCGAAACAGCGATTACAACCCGAGAAAAGTGAATGAGAAGGTAAAGATCACTATCTTCCGATACGGGACAGATTGATAAAAACAGAGAGGAAAAAAAGTAAACTTTTAAACTGCAACAGATTAATGAAAAGGAGGGGAAGACTCGGCAAGAGTTGCATTTGAAAAGAGACTAAGTTTAAAGAAGTTATTAAAGAAATTGGACTATTGTTTTGAATACCTGTGGTTATGGAGCTGTGAGAAAAAGACACCATCGCGAGATCTGCTGTGGGAAGACGGGAGACAGGAAGTGCGTAATAACAATAGAGTGGCTGGAGAGAAGCGGCCCTTGCTGGAGGGCAGGAAGAAGGGAATCGCCATTTTTGAAAGGGGAAGGGTCGCGGCTTCAGCGGAAAAGGAAGTAGGCCATTTTGGATTATAAAACCATAGAGAGACCATAGAGAAAAGACGCCCGACATTTTGGACTCTTTAAAAACTAATTTATGCAAGAAGACCGGGACATTTGAAATAAATAAGGTACTAAATTTAACGCCACGGAGTTAAGGAAGAGAGCGGACTCGTGGGAGCGAGCTAAAGCAAGCCCCACGATGTCGAAAATTGCAATCGGCAATAGAAAATCTGGACAAAAAACTTTTAGAGGTGATTAAAGAATTTAAGGACATGAAATTGGAGCTGATCAAAGAGGTTAAACAGACAGTAAAATCGGAGCTGTCAGAAGTAAAATCGGAGCTGTCAGAAGTGAAGAAAGGTATGGAAACAATACAAAATGAATTACAAGGAACGCAGCAGAGAGTTAAAACAGTAGAAGGAGCGATGGAGAACTTAGCAGACACGCAACAAACAGAGATGAGACTGATGAGGGGAAGGATGGCGGTTGCGGAAAGTAGACACATGGAGAAGCAGCTCAGATTTCGCGGTTTGCCGGAGATAGAAGGAAAGACAGCGCAAGAACAGATGACTGAGGTGTTAGCTGAGTACCTGGGGAAGGAGGAGGAGGAAGTTGTGGCTATCCTTGATGTGGCATATCGCGTGAATTCGAGAATTGCAACCCAGAGGAAAGTACCAAGAGATGTGATTGTGCAATTTACAACACGAAACATGAAAGAGAAGATTGTGACTAAACAGTTTCAAGATCCATTGGAGATCGATGGCAAGACAATTATCATAATGAAGGAATTACCCAGATCAGTGTTACTAGATCGGAAAAAATATAAAGCGCTAATCCAGATGTTGAAGGACATGAAAATCAGGTACAGATGGGAGCTTCCAGAAGGTTTGTCCTTTGAATTTGGAGGCGCCAAAAAGCGCATTAGATCTGAGCGGGAGATGGAGCGATTTATAAGGGACAATGAAAAGGACTTACCAACAAGATTATGAGTATGGAGTGTAAAGTATTATCTTGGAATGTAAATGGACTAAACTCACCGAATAAGAGGAAAAATATTTTCCACTGGCTATTAAAACAAAAATGTGACATTGTTTGTTTGCAAGAGACTCATATTCGAAAGCAGGATGTAAAATATTTAAAATTGGGAAAATTGGGCAAGGACTTTGTAGCAGCCTCAAGCAAGAAAAAAAGAGGAGTGGTGTTGTATGTAAAAGAGGAGCTACAGCCAAAATTTGTAATGAAAGATGTGGAAGCCAGATTTGTAGCAGTGGAATGTACTTGGAATTTAAAGAGAGTGTTGGTAGTCGGAGTTTATGCACCTAACGGTGCAAAAGAAAGCTTCTTTGAGGATTTGAGGAAGCATTTAGATGATCTTTCATATGACCAGATAATTCTTGCTGGAGACTTCAATGGAGTGACAGACTTGGAATTAGACAAAAAGACAACAACGGCACAAAAGAAAAGAGGATTATTACCAAAGCTCTTTTTTGAGTTGACTCAACAAGAGACTCTCGAAGATGTATGGAGGAGAGAATATCCTAAAAGCAGACAGTTTACTTTTTATTCTGCAAGGCACTCTACATTATCAAGAATTGACATGATCTGGGCCTCAAAAGACTTAGCGTTATGGACTAAGGAGGTAGAAATAATGCCGATGGTAGGCTCAGATCACAACCCAATTATGTGGAAACTAGGGAAAAGGAGAAAAAGGAAAGCATGGAGAATAAATGAGGACTTGCTACAAGAAGGAGAGAACATGGAGATATTGAGAAGAGAGACAAAGTGCTTCATACAATATAACGTGAACAAAGAAGTACCAACTGACAAAGTCTGGGATGCTTACAAGGCGGTTATAAGGGGCATACTAATGGACTTAAATGGTAGAGCAAGAAAGAAGAAAGAGGAGAAAAGACAAGAGATCGAGGAAAAAATAAAAGCCAAAGAAACACAGTTAAAAAAGAGACCAGGGAAAAAGAAAATATATCAGGAAATTAAAATACTCCAAGAACAGCTAATAGCAACGAGTAATAAAGAATTGGAGTGGAACCTTAAAAGACTGAATCAGAAAGCATTTGAAGGTGCAAATAAACCTGGGAAATACCTGGCATGGCAATTGAAGAAGAGAAGGGAAAAGAAAATAATAAATAAAATTTGTGAAGACAATAAAACGTATTTGGAACAGACTGCCATTAGTAGAGCCTTTTATAAATTCTACGCTAAGTTGTACAATAAGAAAGAAGTAAATAAAGAATCAATAGCGTCATATTTGGAGAAAACGAAACTTCCAGAAATCTCGGAAGCCTGGAGAAATAAATTGAACAGTGAAGTAACGGACGAGGAAATAAGTAAGGCAATACAATCTGCAAATCTAGGAAAGGCGCCAGGGCCAGATGGACTTACGGCTAAATTTTATAAGACAATGGCCAATGAACTGGCACCATTCCTAAAAGAGGTGATCAATGGAGTTTTAAGGGATCAAAGAATTCCAGACACCTGGAGTGAAGCGAACATATCATTGATCCCAAAAGAGGGCCAAGATTTGACCAACGTGAAAAATTACAGACCTATATCGTTACTTAATAATGACTACAAAATTTTTGCGAAGATATTGGCGGAGAGACTGAAGGGGTGGCTCTCGGAGGTTATAGAGGAGGAACAAGCAGGTTTTTTGCCAGACAGACAAATAAGAGACAATTTAAGGACAGTCATTAATGCTATTGAATATTATGACAAGCGTTGTGACAAAGAGGTTGGTTTCTTCTTTGTTGACGCTGAAAAGGCGTTTGACAATTTAAACTGGGACTTTATGTTTGCCACTATGGAAAAGCTACAATTGGGAGAAAGATTCATCAGAGCAATTAAGGAAATTTACAGAGACCAGACTGCAGCAATTGTGGTGAATGACGAAGCGACCAAGAAATTGACTATAAGTAAAGGAACAAGACAAGGTTGCCCGTTGTCTCCACTGTTGTTCATTTTAGTATTGGAGATCCTGATGATACAAATACGACAGGATGAAGAAATTCGAGGAATAAAAATAAAGGACTATTCATACAAGGTCAGAGCATTTGCGGATGATATAATGTTAATTGTAGAGGACCCATTGGAGAACATGCCAAAAGTGATAGATAAGATTAAGGAGTTTGGAGACTTGGCAGGTTTCTATATTAATAAAAAGAAGTCAAAGATACTATGCAAAAATATGACTAAGCAGAAACAACAATTATTAATGGAAAGAACGGACTGTGAAGTAACAAGTAAGGTGAGATATTTGGGAATTGAACTGACTGCAAAGAATATAGATCTATTCAAAAACAATTATGAGAAACTATGGACTCAGATAGAGAGAGACTTGATTAAATGGAATAGGTTAAATCTGTCATGGCTGGGTAGGATTGCAGCAGTTAAGATGAATGTGTTACCAAGAGTAATGTTTTTGCTACAGACAATACCAATCATCAGAGACTCTAAACAATTTGAAAAATGGCAGAGGAAATTATCAGATTTTGTGTGGGCAGGCAAGAAGCCTCGAGTGAAAATGAAAGTTTTACAAGACGCAAAAGAAAGAGGCGGAATGCAACTGCCCAACTTGAGACTTTACCATGATGCAATCTGCCTAGTGTGGCTGAAAGAGTGGATGACGCTAAAGAACAAGAAATTACTAGCCCTAGAGGGATATAAAAAAATATTTGGATGGCATGCATACCTATGGCATGATAAAGTAAAGGTGAACTCGATGTTCCTGCACCATTATATACGGAGAAGTTTATATATAATCTGGAAGAAGTACAGAATTTACCTACAAGAAGGAACTCCTTTGTGGGTAGTTCCATATGAGGTGATAGATCCGAGAGCTGTTGATAATGAGCAACAATGTTTAACTTACAAAGAAATAACTAGAACTGAAGCATCCAAACTCAGAATGAAGACGCAGGAGGAACTATCACCTTATTATGACTGGTTCCAGTACAGACAGATCAGAGACTTATATAATTCGGACTCTGTAAAGGGAGGTATACGAATAGAGAACTCGGAACTAGAGCAGACCCTTTTTAAAGAGGACAAGAAAAGAATATCCAAGGTATACCAAGTACTGTTGAAATGGTATACTGAGGATGAGACAGTAAAAACACAAATGGTGAAATGGGCTATAAATTTTAATAAAGAAATAACAATGGAGGCATGGGAATACTTGTGGAAGACTACAATGAAGACAACGACATGTACTAGCATTAAAGAGAACATTTACAAAATGATCTATCGTTGGTACATGACACCAAAGAAGATTGCGCTAGGGAATTTGAACACTTCTAATAAATGCTGGAAATGTAGGAAACATGAGGGCTCCCTCTATCATATGTGGTGGTCGTGTGAGGTAGCTAGGCAGTACTGGGGGGAAATAATAAGAGAAATGAGTGAAATTTTACAATTTCAAATAAATAAGAACCCAGAACTCCTGCTACTAAACTTGGGCATGGAGGGAATTCCAGCCCATCATAGGACGTTGATATTTTATATGACAGCAGCAGCTAGACTTTTGTATGCGCAAAAATGGAAAGTACAAGAAGTGCCAACTATTGAAGATTGGATCTACAAATTGCTGTACATGGCAGAAATGGACAAGATGACAAGAAAACTGAGAAATCTGGACTCAGGGCAGTTTAACACAGACTGGGAGAAGCTGAAAAAATATTTGGAGAAGAAATGGGAGGTGGGAGGAGAACTGTGGCAGTTTGAGAACTACTGAAGTACAATAAAATGTAGAGGGGGGTGACTTTACCGGGGGGGAGAAGAGACAATCGTGAACTTCTAAGCAGTTAGATTAATAGATTGATATATATACAGAGATATATAGACGAATAAACAGAATATCGATAGAAAATAATTAATCATAAGGGTTAATTATAAGGACTGATTAACTAATAATATTTTCTTTTTGGTAAGACTGGTATAATGTAACAAACTGAATATGTTTATTTGAAGATATATATGAGTCAAACTGATTGATTATGTGATGATAGTTATATAGAATCATTATTGAAGGGAAGCAGAAATATTAAAGTAATTATATATAACTAAAAGAATGAGTAACATATAGAGCATAAGTTAAATTGTTTGATTTAAACGAATGTATGATCTATATGGTTTATGATTTATAGAAATATTTGAAATTGGAATTATGGAAATTGGGATAAATTGTTTATCCAATATGGAAATAATGACTCATAGTTTGGGTATAGAGTATTAAAAATAGTTAAGAATGTATTGCTTAGAACAAATGGGAGACCATATATTTGTTAGATAGAGGAATTTAAAAGGAGTAAGGGAAAAGGGACAAAGGGTTGGAAAACTGTTGGAAGTCAACAAAAAAGGGGGGGAAAGGGAGGGGGTTAGAAATGGAAAATGGGGAAATTGATTGTAATGTATAAATAATTGATCCTAACCCAATAAAAACTTTTCTAAAAAAAAAAAAGAAGCCATCTTCTAGGCAAGAGTGAAGTTGTAGAAAGCATTTTTTGTGGCTGCCTTAACTTGTTTTTCTAGTAGTAGCACTGGATCCAGTATAACCCCTAGGCTCTTAACTGAGTCTGCAAGGGTCAAATGAACTCCACTGAAAGTGGGGAGTACAATGTCCTTCAAGATCTCTGCCTTCCCAACAAGCATCACTTCTGTCTTGTCCGGGTTCAATTTCAATTTGTTTGTTTTTAGCCATTTTACCACAGCTGTCAGGCAGCAATCCAAGATAGTCAAACATGTTCACAGCAAAATTCACAGCATCTCTAGTGTGGGATAATTCCTGCATGGGATCTATCCTATGGATGCACGTAGTCTGTGGTTTGGGTTGCTTTCTAAGTGATCTGTTTTGCCTGGCTTTTGAATAATCTTCCATAGATTCAGTTCTCGTCCTGCACGATGGTTTATTTTTTTGAGAGATGTGTTTTGAATCATCGATTCATTAAACATTGGAACTAGAGATTCTGAGTCTCAGTGTTTTTTCCATCTGTAAAACTCATGGCTTTTTCTATGTTGTAGATGCTTAATTCCTTAATGATATGCTGCATGTGAGTATTTGCATTGACCTGTTTGGAGAGTATTTATTGTTGGGCCTTGCAACTTGCATGTGGAATAACTATCTGTTCACCTGAGATGAGCAGAGCATTTTCTGTTCTGTTCCGCATCTTTTAGCACTCAGTTCTGTCTCTAGGTACATGGTTTCCATCCAATGACCCTACTTATCTCACTATTGGGCCCTGTCAGATTTATGCCTTCCAACTTGACAACTCTACCTGAATGCAGCTGATAGCTGAGTCACAGAATCACAGAGTTGGAAGGGGCCATACAGACCTTCTAGTCCAACCCCTGGCCCAATGCAAGATGAACCTAAAGCATCTCTGACAAATATTCATCCAGCCTCTTCTTGAAAACTGCCAGTGAAGGGGAGCTCATGACCTCCCTAGGCAGCTGATTCCACCTTTGAACTACTCTAACCGTGAAAAAGTGAAAATATCCAGCAGGTACTTTTCAGCATGTAATTTAAGTCTGTTGCTTTGGGTCCTATCCTCTGCTGCCAGTTGGAACAGCTCCTTGCCCTCCTCCAAATGACAGCCTTTCAAATATTTAAAGAGAGAAATCATGTCCCCCCTCAATCTCCTCTTCTCCAAACTAAACATTCCCAAGGCCCACAGCCTTTCCTTGTAGGGCTCAGTCTCCAGACCCCGATCATTCTCGTTGCTCTCTTCTGCACCCTCTCAATTTTGTCCACATCCTTTATGAAGCTGGGGCCTCCACAACTGCATACAGTACTCCAGGTGCAGCCTGACCAAGGCAGTATAGAGAGGGACTATGACCTCCTGTGATTTCGATGCAATGGCCCTTTTGATACAACCCAAGACTGAGTTTGCCTTTTTGCCACCGTATCACGCTGACTGCTCATATTTAGTTTATAGTCCACTCTTACCCCAAGATCTCTTTTGCATACACTACTACCCAGAAGTGTATCCCCCATCCAGTATTTGTGCTTCATATTTTTGTGGCCCAGATGTAATACTGTGCACTTATCTATGTTAAATTGCATCCTGTTCACAACCACCCACTTCTCCAGGGTATTCAGGTCTTGTTGAAGGAGTTAGAGGAGGCGACAAATGTGCCATATCTATATGTGCTGTTTTTTGTGCAATCAGGGCATTAAAGAGATAATTTCAGTCCACTGAATACTACATAAATTTGAGCAATTTGCTCCATCACATATTTTCCCAGAGTCATATCTGTGCACACAAGCCAATATTGTATTTATATTGTCCTTTATATTATTCAACAAAAGATGTTAAAATAGTGTGGTGTACATGTAGGTCAGATATCCCTTCTGTACCAGTAAGCAATCTATCTGGTAGGGTTGAGGAGGAAAAAAAAATCTCTTTTGGCTACCATATTTTCAGTTCTTAAAACTTCCCCTCCTCCTTTCAACAAGTCATCTTCCTGAAAGTCATTTTGATGAGGGCATTCAAATATTTATTTAATAAATATGCAGCCTGAAATGTTGGCTGAAATCTATGAAAGTTACCTAAATAAGGAAATTGATCAGATATGCAGCTGCATAAAAGAAAGCCAGAATGTGAAATTAGTTCCTCTGCCATCTGGCAATGTTAAAGATGTGTTCACACATGGATTTTATGTCATTTTAGATAACAATAGAAGTGACTTCACACATCCTTTTCATAACTTCCTTTTGTTCTCAATATACTGATATCTGTACAATTTTCTTAAAGATATAGAATGAAAAAGTCTTCTAGCAGGTAACAACTTATGCTAAAAATTAAATCAATGTACATTTGCTATATAAAACTTTGAAGTACTAACTAAATAAAACTACACACTAAATCATCATAATTCCCATGCATTGTGTTGCTTTTATGCTGTGGAAATAGTTTAATGTATAGTTGAGTAGTAATTTTCAGAGAGATGTTAAAAGTTGGGGGTATCAGTGTAGTTTGTTCAAAAGGAAATATGGCCTCGAGCTCCCATTAGGGTTGCCATATGTCTAGTTTTGAACCAGACAGTTCAGTATTTGCATCTTTTGCCCAGTAAATAAACTGAGAAAATATGAGGCATATAAATGTCCATGCATGCACTTTCTTTTCTCTGTAGCTTGATAAAATAGCAGCACCCCTGTCTCCCATCCACCCAGTCTCCATCAGAGCCAACAAGGTTTGAAAATGGCTGTTGTGGGTTTTCCGGGCTGTATTGCCGTGGTCTTGGCATTGTAGTTCCTGACGTTTCGCCAGCAGCTGTGGCTGGCATCTTCAGAGGTGTAGCACCAAAAGACAGAGATCTCTCAGTGTCACAGTGTGGAAAAGATGTAGGTCATTTGTATCTACTCAGGAGGGGTGGGGTGAGTAGATACAAATGACCTACATCTTTTCCACACTGTGACACTGAGAGATCTCTGTCTTTTGGTGCTACACCTCTGAAGATGCCAGCCACAGCTGCTGGCGAAACGTCAGGAACTACAATGCCAAGACCACGGCAATACAGCCCGGAAAACCCACAACAGCCATCGTTCTCCGGCCGTGAAAGCCTTCGACAATACAAGGTTTGAAAATAATTGAATCCACCATTCAGTAGCTAGGCAGGATGCTCCAGAACTCCTATTACCTCAACTGAAGAAAGCGAGAGAGACTTTTGCACCTGGCCAATTGAATTCCCTTGATGGTTCCAGCTGACTATGGTAGCAGGATTGAATTTTCTAGAAAGTGAAAAAAGACCTTGAGGGGTCATAGCAGGAAAAAAAAGCTGGAGACTGTGAAGGCAGCGAGTCCCTTGGAGGGTGGTATGTGGACAGGGCTTCTGGTTGCATTTTTATCTTTTGTAGAACGCTAGTGATTGCAGGTACTTTATTGCTTTAAGTACTTTAAGGCTGCAATACTATGCACATTTACCTATGAGTAAGTGTCATTCAGCTTACTGACACTACTAAGTAAACATGGCTAGGATTTTGCAGTAATTCAGTTTTCACTGGGAGAATTAAGCATATGATCTTTCCCTTTCTGGACAATGGGGGATTTAAAATGGTTAGCTTTGAATGGATTGTGTGTTTTATGTCCCTCTTATACTGTACAAAATATAATTTTCTAGCCTATCTGTGTAATCCTATGCAGATTTTCTAATTATTTCATTGATTTCAATGGGTTTAGACTGCAGTAACTACATAGGATTGCACAGGATATTAAATTAAATATATTCATGATGTTAGATTTGTTATTAATTGAGAAAGTTGTAACTACCAAGCTATAATATGTTTGTTAGTCTTCAAGATGCCACAGGATCTCTAGCCTAGTTCTCACGGGACTGCACCACTTTCAGAACACTCTTCCATATTCAAAAAGAAACAAATTGAGCCAGTGTAATTAGTGAGTCAAGTGTAGAACTAGAATCTGGGAGACCCAGATTCCACTTCCAGCTTTGCCATGAAAGTTTGCTGGGTGACCTTGGGCCAGTCATACACTCTCAGCCTAACCTACCTCACAGGATTGTTGTGAAGATACAAGGGAAGAATAGGGAATGATATAAGCAGCCATGGATCCCCATTGGGAGACAAAAGTGGGGAATAAAGTAAATCAATTAATTAAAACACACCCATTAGTACATAGAAAACTAGTTGTAAGGGACACAGGGTTGCCAACTCTGTGAAATTTCTGGAGATTTGTGGGTGGAACCTGGAGAGGATGGGTTTTGGGGAAGGGAGGAACCCCTCCCCTCAAGCATCCATTTTATCCAGAGGAACTGACCTCTGTAGTCTGGAGATTAGTTGTAATTCCAGGGGATTTTTTATTTTATTTTACTTAATTTATACTTCACCTTTCTCTCCAATGGTGACTCCAAGAGGCTTATATCATTCTCCTCCCCTCTATTTTTCCTCCCAACAAACCCTGTGAGGTAGGTTAGGCTAAGAGTGTGTGTGACTGGTCCAAGGTCACCTTGCATGCTTCCATGGCAGATCAGGGAATTGAACCAGGGTTGCCCATCTGCTAATTCATTACTCTAGCTACTACACCAGAGATCTCCAGGCCTCACCTGGAGATTGGCAACCCTACAGGGAGAAACACTCCTGCTTAAGTCTCCCCCTGCAACATGCTAGTTTTCTATGCTTACCATGTGCAAAGATCTCTACACAGATGGTTGGTGCTGTGTTATGCCCCCTGGAGGTTGAATAAAGTTGGGGGAGGCAAGCTGAAAGTCTGAGAGAAACTGACTTGAAAGAACAACTGTAGCAATTCGGCATGCCTGGCCAGCAGCGCAGCAGCATAGGGCCGGAGGCCACTTTTGCTACACTGCTGGAGGAAGAGTAAGGATGCTCTCCCAGCATATGGGGAGGGAGTGGAGCAAGGAACATATAAGGCAGCTCCGCCCCTATTCCTATGCAGTTTGTGTTGTGCTCAGTTGAAGAGGCTCTCTCTTTCTAAGCAGGGCTGCTGAAGGCTGTGCGATGTGACATTACGAGGCTGAGGCAGCAGAGTAGGGGTGAGCAGCACAGCCTGTGGCAGCTGGGAGCAGCTTGTTGTGGTCAAAATAATTGCATCTCAGGAAGAAACAGCCTGGCACAGCAGCAAGAAGTGGAGCGACTGTGAGCAGTCATTGTAAAAGGCACGGAGCAGCAGGAGCGGCCTGGCGTGCCTGAGCATGGACAGGCCTCAGTGATAGTGGCAGCAGCAGGTAGAGGGGCTGGAGCTGGGCGGCTGCGGACTGTGCCTATCTCCTACTGGCCACTGTCTCTGGGGATTGTCCTTGGCAGGGGCGGCTGGTGAGCTTCTCTCACCAACAGGTGGAGCGTTTTCGTCAGCTGGCCCCCAAGGCCAACTTGCTGCCGGCTCGGATGCCCCAGGAGTTGTGGAATCTTGGAAGATGGAAGTATACATGGTGATCCAACTAGCCATCGCCTCCAGCACACAGAGGTTGTATGATCGTGTGGTCCGTCAATTCATAGGTTTTAGGTGGGATGCGGGACTGCATCAAACATGGCCAATTCCAGTGGAACACATGATGCAGTTCTATGTGAATTGCAAAGGTAAGGGCATATCGGTTAAGTCCATTAGGATCCAACAGGGGGCCTTAGCCTTTGCTAGCAAAGCTCAGGGTATGGTAGAGTATACCGGAGACTTTAGACTTTGGAAAATGTTAGAAGGGTGGTCCAGGGAGTGCGGACCTTCCAGAGATCAGAGGCTGCCCATCTCTCCTTCCATCCTCTGGGGGCTTGGGACAATATGGGCTGAGGTTTGCAGTTCAGGTTTTGAGGAGCCGCTATTTCATGCAGTGTCTTTGACTGCATTTTTGGAGTTCTCAGGGTAAGCGAACTGGTGGCCCAGTCCCTTAAGGACAGGTCTGGAAAGGCCTTTTCTGCAGCATAGGATGTTAAGTTTCTAGGTGATAAAATGGCAATTTGAGTTAGGAGCTCTAAGATGGATCAGAGGAGGAAGGGTTCAATCTTAGAAATAGGCCCCTGTGCTGAACAGGAGTTGTGCCCAGTGCAAACCCTAAGGAGGTATGTTGAGGCATGGGGCGATGGTGCAGGAATATTCTTTCACCATGTTGATGGCACACCCCTCACCAAGTACCAGTTTTGGGCAGTCATGGAGCATGCCTTTTCTAAGCTGAGCTTGGCGGGTGTTAAATTTGGCACCCAATCCTTTAGGATTGAGGCAGGTTCAACGGCAGCTGCCATGGATTTCCCCAGGTCAGCTATTCAAAAAGTGGGCAGGTGGCGGTCGACTGCCTATTGATCCTACGTTTGCCCCATGCCTCTGTGAATATGTTACTAATTTTGTTTTCCTTAGGTGCTGTGTCTCACCGTGAGAGGCTACGGATCCTCATCTGCGGGCACAGTATGGTGTTCTGGGCAGCCCAACAAGCCAAGAGGATGCTGATCAAGTCCCAGCTTGGAATTAATGAGTGAGCCGCTGTTGAATGGCAGGGACAGCATGGTTTGAAATGGGCTGGTTTGCTACCATTGCTGTTTGAGGGGAGGAGTGGTCCTCCGCCTCACATATTGGTCATACAGCTGGGTAGAAATGACCTAGGTTTGGCGCAGGGCAAGGCCCTGTCTTCAGGGCCCTGTCTTCATAGGCAAGTGGTGGCCTGGTGTTTTGAGCATATGGTCTGCAATGCTTCCGCATCATGCGTAGCGGGAAGCTTGGGACCCAAGAGCCATTGAAAGGGCAAGGCAAAAGGCCAACAGTACCCTGTATAAGTTGCAGAAGGGTGGCTTAGGTGATTATCTGCCCTATCTGCAAATTCGGGCCAAATTTGCTGACCTCTACAAAGGGAAAAGGGTCTACCTTTTGGTGAAGGGCAACTTTTTCTTAGACAACCTGCGGCAAGGGCTCGGGTTGGCAGTAGGTCAAATGTGGGGTGCAATGGCCTAAGCTAAGGATTGGCCCTATCATGGGCAGGATTAGGAGGGGGAAAATGAGTGGGCTGGTGAGCATCCTTGATGCATCCTCATTTGGGGGGGAATTGGGGTCTGTCAGGATCTTCTTGACAGCTGCTAGCTGAGAGGACAGACTGCTATGTGGCTCCCCCGTACAAGTAAGGCCCTCCTGCTGTATAGCGAGGTGCTATAGGCTTGGAGGGGAGAACCATTTGCCTGGCCGGGCGGGTCACAGCCATGCGAATGGATGGCTCGTGCCCAGGGCAGCAGGGCTTGCCCAGACATGTCAGGGTGGAGGTCCCAAGTGACCCCAAGGCCTGACCTGTACCGCTAGTTAGGCCCTTGCTGTTTATATATGTTCAGTTATATGCTGATACAGCAACTGGATAGCCAAAACTATCCATCTGGATATTGTTCAAGGTGTGGTGTGCTTGCCCTTATTTTGACCACCATAACACAGGAAGAGATGACGATCTGTACGAAACAAGTGTGTTCTCTGCAAACAGATAATACCCTTTTTGCATCTAGTGAATGTAGTGTTTTTAAAGCTCTTGTTTGAGCCTTTGGAAAGAACACAGGTAGTGTTATGTCCTGACACAGGTGAAAGTAGGATGACACTTTAGGCAAAAACTCCAAACTAGGTCAAAAGATGACCTTTTCCTCATGGAACTTGATGTAGGGAGAATCAGCTGTAAGACCTGCCAATTCACTGACTCGTCTGGCCAAAGTGATGGCCACCAGAAAACTCACCTTAAATGAGAGCACGTCTAAGAGGCATGTGGCCAGCAATTCAAATGGTGTTAACGTAAGTTGGGACAGCGCCAAGGACAAAGAACATTGTGGGATGATCTCCCATTTAACTGAAAAGAAACCCCTGGCTACTGATATGCAATTTTTTTTGTAATTTTAAAGTGCAATGCATAGCCCTTTAATGTTAGTAACATGTAACAGATTTTATTACAACAAGAGACATGATTAATAAATAGATTAAAACACACACTAAGTTTGGACTTAATCAAACTCTGGAATTGTCATGTTTTATTTTAATATTATCCAATATAATATTGGGGTATCCATTATGTGTCCAAACATTCATAATAATCTTTTCCTGGATTTGTCTAATTCATATGGTGTCTTGAAGTGTGTTATTTACATAATTGCTACTGTGTGAAGCCCAGCTGAACATAATCAAGGGAGCTCAGTTCTATAAACAGTAAATTAGCTCTATACTAATTGAGAACTTTTTGCCACCTATGGATAGTGTGGAGACAGTTTCTTGTCCTTGCAAGTTACTGAATTGGCTACACAAGTAATTTACTTTTAGGTAAGTCTGTATAGAGTTATATTTTAGAGTCTCTTTGTTTTTAACTGTGCTTCACACTTAGTAAAAATCTTTTAAAAATATCTTTATTTAGAAACAGTTCCAGTTCTGAAGAGATTGTTTTTGTATTATTGATGGTGAGACCAGGGCCGGATTGAGGGGGGGCAGGGGGGTAGCCAGCCCCCAGCACTGCCAAAAAGGGGGCACCAGGCACGGCTGCCAGCTGCCAGAAGTGCGCCACGGCTTGCTGCGCAGGAGGCTGAGCACAGGGTTGGGAGGCCTTCGCCTGCCCTGTCAATGGGGGGGGGGGTTGGCTTGCCGCACATGCAGGACCTCCCAGCCCTGCGCTCAGCTTCCTGTGCAGCAAGCAAGCCGCTCCAGCAAACACCCATGCTGCCACCGTTGCCGCCAGCTCCGCAGCGCACTGAGCGCTGGGACGGGCGGCTTGCCCTGTGGGTGGCACAGGGCAGTGGGACAGGCGGACTGCGCAGAGGGCCTCCTAGCCCTGCGCTCAGCTGCTCGCTTGGCAAGCCAGCCACCCCAGCACACACCCACGCTGCCGCTGCCAGCTCCGCAGCGCACCAGGCACTTGGGCAGGCGGCTGGCCACGTGGGCGGCATGCCTCCCGCCCCTGCGTGATGATGTCACAGAAGTGACATCATCATGCAGCGCCGGGAGCATGCATGAGCTGGATAAGGGTTGCACCGGGCGCTGGCAACCCTAGATCCGGTCCTGGGTGAGACTCTCTGAGGAAGATCTGATGGAAATGGGAGCAGACCTAGGCACCTCGTTAGCAGTTCACCTTAGAATATAGCTTATTAGCTTCATTTATGGTTTGGCTTTACTCGCAAATAAGCCAATAGCTTATTGTACTACTCTGGTTACCAACTTCTTTTACTGTTCATCCCTACTCTTGATTCAGTCCCTTGTGTGAGGTTGGAGGCTATTGCTTCAGCATAGCCCCAACCAGTTGAATTTTTTGTATTATTGTCATTATATTATGTATATTGTGTATTATGTGCTTTTCTATACATGTCTGTATTGTTTTCATTGAGTTTATTTTATTGTATAGAATTGTAATATCAGTGTGCATTTGTGTTAGTGTATAATTAATACTCTTGTGATTTCATTCACAGATTTAAATACATAACTTGATATACAATTGTTCTATATATTATTCTCAACATTAGTGCAGTGTTACTTTTGTTTCTGCTACTGTTTACACTGCTCCCCCCCCCCTTTTTCCTTGATCTGTTTTGGTTCCAATGCCTGGAATGCAGAGGAGACGTTTCAAAACCTTGCAAAGCCATAAGAAATCCCTTCCTGAGTCCCAAGGTGGTCTTACTCAGAAAAAAGGTTACTGTTTAGAAATACAGAAATCTTTATTAATTAACAATTAAACAAAATTATTAAAAGCCAGAACAATCTCAGCAGATAATTTAGCAGGTAAAATAATAAAGCTAGCTGTGTAGATAATACATTTGGTACCTAGAGCTTAGTTGGTAATTAACTCCACAGCATATAGCAATACCTTGAGTGGTAGGATAAGAACATAGGCTAGCAAGATGTAACCCGTCATACAGATGCAGGTGGAGCCCCACAGAACAACAGATGTGTTGATGATATTGAGGAAAAATACAAAATGACTCCTGCTTAGATAGAGGTTTTGGCTTACTCTACCAGACGACTTAACCGCTGGAACCCTTGCTTTAGGGAATCTTCCAGATATACCACATCACTGTTCTTCTCTTCCTTCTCCCAACTCTAAAATCAATTAGCACTCTTCTAGTTGAAGGTCCTTGAGGAGATAACAACAGCTTTTTTTGACCAGGTGCAACTCATTAAGAGAGCTGAGCATTTAAGTTTCAATTTAACCCTTAGATGGAATAGGGCTCTATTGCATCACAGAGTTTTTAAAATATTACCTTTGGATATACTATTGATGATCAGGGAGATGACAGAATCAAAAGCTCTGAAAGAAGCAAACAAAGGTGATCTTCCTCAAAGAAAACCACAATGGAACTGAGTGACAAACAGAGCTACAAAAGAAAGTTCTCCTTGTGACAGCTAAGAGAAACTTGAGGGAAGGGGTCACTTCTCCCTCAGATGACATGACCATTTAGGCAAGAAAATGGGCTTTCACGTGCTGGGAGGAAGTGGCCCTTACTGGAACTCTAAAGAAGCTAAAGAAAACGTTTCTGAGCAACAGGCCTGTGCATGCTCAGGCCCAGTGTGGGACTGCACAGAAGAAGGAAGACGAATTCAGTGGTTTTGTTTTTCAGAAGCTATAAAGTAGCAGTATAAAGAAAACATCATCTATTATTAGCTATATTTGTTGAATTTCTACAAGAAGGGCGAACGTGTTGTAATAGTGCTTTCCATGTCAGACTAGGACTGGCTAGATCCTGCTTTCGTTTGCCAACTGCCTGGAGAAAAATGTCTTGTCCCATTAACAGATGCTTAATAGGATTTTATTTACTTCCATGTGCCCCTCTCTTTCAATATACAGACAACAAATATACACCAGTCACCAAATACATCATTTTGGTGTAGTGTTTAAGAGCAGCAGGACTTTAATCTAAAGAACCAAGTTTGAATCCCCACTCCTCCACTACAAGCCAGCTGGGTGACCCTGGGTCAGTCACAGCTCTTCCAGGGCTCTCACAGGGTGATTGTTGTGGGGATAAAAACAACATACTTTGTAAACTACTCTTAGTGAGTGTTAAGTTGTCCTGAAGGGCGGTATAAAAATCAAATGTTGTTGTTGTTGCTATATAGACAATTTTTATCAAGTGTGTCCAATATTTTTGTTGAAACCATCCGGCAACCCTAGATCCCATTGTGTGCCCACATACACCCTATGATTCTGGACACAGTTACCAACCACAAAACCTACAGATGTCCCAATAGGTTAGGAGTCAGTTATATATTTTTCAAACATGTCAAGAACCTAAACCACATGAATAGTAATCTTTATATATATACCTGAACTGGTCTAGAAGCCACCACACAGAAGTAGCAACTGTTTTGCACCATAACAAATGTAAAAGAGGGAAGGCGCCTTGGACAGTGATCCAAAGAAACTGTCTGTGAACAGAGCTAAAACCTGCATGTGCATTCTGAGATTTATTTGAAAATTTAAACCACAACACCCCCACTGCACTGTTTTTAGAGGAACTGAACAATGATTTAGTTTTTTAAAAAACAGCTTCTCTCCATGGCTGTCAGAGATGCTAAGGATTTCAAGAATGCACTGCTTCCACGCTGCCCTAGAAAGCACTGCTTGCTTGTGTCAGGTGCTCAGGATCACCTGTCATATTCAATACCTCCCTGCACCTGAAGCTGACGCTGTTGGGGTGTTTTCTGGGGTGTTTCTGTTATTTGAACCCAGGGTGGGAAACTGGGAACAGAAGGTGTTTGTTCCTGTTGTGATATCTCCCGGCCCTGACAGCCTGCTTGACCTTGAGCAGTCCATGAATCACACAACCTGTTTTCCTGAATGCCGAGTTAGAGGACTGTTAGGAGAAAGGGGCGGGGGAGAGAATTAGAAGTAGCCTTAGGGAACCTATATATGTGTGATACTTGTCTGTAGTCGCAGTCCTAGCAAGGATAGCATAAGTGTACGATACTGGCATCTTATCAATAAAGAACTTTACTCATGAAATGAAGTCTCTTGAGAGTTGCCTGACATCCTTACAGCATGCATGATTCTTCTTTTCAGTTTGTATTATAAACACTAAGAAAATTTACAGTTCCAATGAACATACAGATGGTATTTTTAAACAATATGTTTGATTTATCAGCTCTAAACATACTTAGTTTTCAGTAATTAAATAATATAATCATACCATGAGAAAAAGTAAATATTTTTTTCTGTAGAGAAAATTTGACATGGAATAATAATAATAATGATAACATTTGATTTATATACCGCCCTTTAGGACAACTTAATGCCCACTCAGAGCGGTTTACAAAGTATGTCATTATTATCCCCACAACAAAACACCCTGTGAGGTGGGTGGGGCTGAGAGAGCTCCAGAGAACTGTGACTAGCCCATGGTCACCCAGCTGGCTTCAAGCGGAGGAGTGGGGAATCAAACCCGGCTCTCCAAATTAAGAGTCCTGTGCTCTTAACCACTACACCAAACTGGCTCCATATGATACTTGATCCATATGATAGTTATTAAATATAAGTATAAATACTGCTGGGTTTCCATGTGGTAATTAATGGGTCATGGAACTAGTCTATAACTATTTCAAAAGCATAAATACAATGAATACCAACATTCTCAACTGTTAGCACAATGCAGGAAATAGAACCTATGATACCTTAAAAAGCAGTTTTAGACGTTCCTGTTTCCTATGCCATAACTTTATTAGTTATTTAAAAGCAATGTAATGCTGTAAACGTACCTTTATTCTGCAACACAGTTTACTTCTATTTTGAAATAAAAGGACATTTACAAGTAAAATCATCTTCAGTCCAACATTATCATAAAAAAATAAACATTGGGATGAGTCTAGCATTAACTATTATCACAAGTTCTTAAAAAGGATAAAACATTATCTACCCAATAAATTGCTCCAGCAGCAAAAAAGTCAGAAGGCACTGATTTGGCTAACCATCAGCCTTGCTGCTTTATGCCAGACTGCTGAAAGCAGCATGGACCTGTCATAGAAAGGTATTATGTAGCTGAGGACAGTAGCTCCTGTACAGCCATTCAAAAGGAAAAGTGAGCTAAATTGGCACTTGCCTAATGAGATGGGAAATGCTACACGAAAAGGGGTATCTGCTCATGAACAAGAGGAGCTTCCCAGTTTTTACCCTTCCCACTGCAGCGTCTATCTAATTTACATCCCACAAGATTCTGATTTTAAGAGCATTTTTTGCTAAGCAAAGGGAAACCATAGCAGGAAGAGGGAAAAGGAAAGATCCGGTTTGTGGCACGTAGAAGCCAAAACATATACCTTTTCAATTTCTCTATAATTTTGACTGTTACACGCATGCAACCCTTATATAGGTGACCCTTCTGAATATTATCGAGAACTGTTACTAAGATAGCATTACCCTGGCTAGTTTATTAAACTAAATACTACTCAAGTTTCTCTCCAGAGCTGAGTTAATTTGATAGTTTAAGGCCACTAAAACAATCTGTATAATGCAAAAACACTTAATTATTGTTTAGCTGAGGAAACAGTAGCCCTTTGTTTTAAAGGGGTAACAAGTCAGCCCAGAAATAACATAGAATTGAGAAGTACAGTATCGTATCAAAGCCAACAGAGACTAGTTCAAAACTGTAGAAGTACAAAATCTACTAGAGCAGAGATCAAACAGATCTGTTAAAAGTCCAACAATGGGCTCGTTTTTGAATATGCAGCAATGTGTGACATTGAATTGACTCTTTATAAATATTGTGTTTCTTGATATTTAACAGAAGCCAAGAGACACTTTCGCAGAACTTCCAGCAAAATGAAATTTAAAAAAAAAACTCACCAGAAATTCCTTATAGGTTTTGATAACAAAAGACAAACAGGGAATATCAGGTGGTAACAGCAGTCAGTTATTGCTCAGGAATGACAACATGCTCAAACATCTTTTGAAGACTGTTCACATTTTCTAGGATAAATAAATGCCATTTGCCAGGTGGCAATAGGGGATCTCCCACTCTGAGCCCTAACTTCCCACCATGGAAGATTCAGGCAGAGGTAGAAAAAGCAGCAGTGACACTGGCATTTTGCCTCCTAGTCTCCACTGTAAGTATAGTGCAACAAGGGGGCAAGTTATAGCATTTCCGTAAGTTTTAAATGCTGGCATGTTCCTAGCCCATCCCACACTCAGCTATAATGTGAGTAGAGAGAAGGAGATAGGTTACAGTTTCTCCTCTCTCCTTCCTCCCCTCCTTGAACTTCTCTTAATTTTTGGCTACCTGCCTGTTTGGTGTGGTGGGCCTAACAGTAGTACCCCTGTTAACAGTGTTGTTGCTGCTGTGGCCACACCTATGCCAAAGACCACCAAACTCACACCATCTGTTACCATGGCATCCAGTTGATTGCCGTGGCATTACAGCTTCTGCCTGTTGGGAGAGGATGGTACCTGGCCAAGAAGCAATGGACCAGTTCTGCCCAGTTTATGAGGTGGGACCCACCATGCACTGCCTCCTGGGCACCAATGCTCTAAGCCTCCTTGGTGCAGTGATGGGCTCGACTGGCCATGCCCCTGAGTCTTAGCTGAATGCTCCTTGCCCCACCTAACCACCTCTTTTGGTCTGTCTGAGAAGCCCAGTGCTGTTCTAGCTGCCTCCCATCAAAAGTACTTACTCCACCTTTTCAAAAACAATCCTGCCTGCCTCCACAGCAAAAGGAAAATTTATGGGGAAAACAAAGGTCTCTTTGGGTGGGGTGAGGGGGAGAATTGAGCCAATCATTCATTTTGCCTGCTTGCCTGCCCTCCCACCCACCCAGAATGCCCTGTTTTGCAGTAGAGCATCAAAATGAAAGATGTGAGAGACTGAAGGGGTGGCTCTCGGAAGTCATAGAGGAAGAACAAGCAGGCTTTTTGCCGGACAGACAAATAAGAGACAATTTAAGGACAGTGATCAATGCTATTGAATACTATGATAAGCGTTGTGATAAAGAGGTTGGTTTCTTCTTTGTAGACGCTGAAAAAGCGTTTGACAATTTAAACTGGGATTTTTTGTTTGCCACTATGGAAAAGCTACAACTGGGAGAAAGATTCATCAGAGCAATTAAAGAAATTTATAGAGACCAGACTGCAGCAATTGTAGTGAATGATGAACTGACCAAGAAATTGACGATTAGTAAAGGAACAAGACAAGGTTGCCCGTTATCTCCATTGTTGTTCATTTTAGTATTGGAGATTCTGATGATACAAATACGACAAGATGAGGAAATACGAGGAATAAAAATAAAGGACTATTCATACAAGGTTAGAGCATTTGCAGATGACATAATGTTAATTGTAGAAGATCCATTGGAGAACATGCCAAAAGTGATAGATAAGATCAAGGAGTTTGGTGACTTGGCAGGTTTCTTCATTAACAAAAAGAAGTCAAAGATATTATGCAAAAACATGACTAAGCAGAAACAACAATTGTTAATGGAAATAACGGACTGTGAAGTAACTAGTAAGGTGAAATATTTGGGAGTTGAGCTGACTGCAAAAAATATAGATTTGTTCAAGAACAATTATGAAAAATTATGGACTCAGATAGAGAGAGACTTGATCAAATGGAATAGACTGAATTTGTCATGGCTGGGCAGGATTGCAGCAGTTAAGATGAATGTGTTACCAAGAGTAATGTTTTTGCTACAGACAATACCAATCATCAGAGACTCTAAACAATTTGAAAAATGGCAGAGGAAAATATCAGATTTTGTTTGGGCAGGCAAGAAGCCTCGAGTGAAAGTAAAAGTTTTACAAGATGCAAAGGAAAGAGGCGGAATGCAACTGCCCAACCTGAGACTTTATCATGATGCAATCTGCCTAGTTTGGTTAAAAGAGTGGATGACATTAAAGAATAAGAAACTATTAGCCCTAGAGGGATATAAAAAATTTTTTGGATGGCACGCATACTTATGGCATGACAAAGTAAAGGTCAACTCGATGTTCCTGCATCACTTTGTAAGGAGAAGTTTATATACAATCTGGAAGAAGTACAGAATTTACCTACAAGAAGGAACCCCCTGGTGGGTGGTTCCATACGAGGTGATAGATCCGAGAGCTGTTGATAATGAACAACAATGTTTAATGTACAAAGAAATAACCAAAACTGAAGCATCTAAACTTAGAATAAAGACGCAAGAGGAACTATCACCTAACTATGATTGGTTCCAGTACAGACAGATTAGAGACTTATACAATTCGGACTCTGCAAAAGGGGGCATACGAACAGAGAACTCGGAACTAGAGCAGACCCTTCTTAAAGAAGACAAGAAAAGAATATCCAAGGTATACCAAGTACTGTTGAAATGGTATACCGAGGATGAGATAGTTAAAACACAAATGGTGAAATGGGCTATAAACTTTAATAAAGAAATAACAATGGAGGCATGGGAATACTTGTGGAAAACTACAATGAAGATAACGACATGTATTAATATTAAAGAAAACATTTTCAAAATGATTTATCGTTGGTACATGACACCAAAGAAGATTGCGCTAGGGAACTTGAACACTTCTAATAAATGCTGGAAATGTAGGAAGCATGAGGGCTCCCTCTATCATATGTGGTGGTCGTGTGAGGTAGCTAGGCAGTTCTGGGGGGAAATAATAAGAGAAATGAGTGAAATTTTACAGTTTCAAATAAATAAGAACCCAGAACTCCTGCTGCTAAACTTGGGAATGGAGGGAATTCCAGCCCATCATAGGACGTTGATATTTTATATGATCGCAGCAGCTAGACTTTTGTATGCGCAGAAATGGAAAGTACAAGAAGTGCCAACTATTGAAGATTGGATCTACAAATTGCTGTATATGGCTGAAATGGATAAGATGACAAGAAAACTGAGAGATCTGGACTCAGGGCAGTTTAACACAGACTGGGAGAAGCTGAAACAATATCTGGAGAAAAAGTGGGAGGTGGGAGGAAAACTGTGGCAGTTTGAGAACTACTGAAGTATAATAAAAGTATAAAAGAGAGGGGTGACTTTACCGGGGGAGGAAGAGAAATGTGAATTTATAAGCAGTTAGATTAATTAATTGATTGAGATATATATAGATATGTAAAGGTTAATTGATAGAATATTGATAGAGAATAATTAACGGTTTAAACATGAGGATTGAGTAATTAACAATATTTTTTTTTTTTTACTTGATAAGACTTATATGCACCAAACTGAATGTATAGAAGAGTTAAAACGACTGATTATGTGATGAGTTATATAGAAATACTATAAAAAGAAGAAATGATTAATATATAGAGAACAAATCAAATTGTTTGATTTAAATGTGGGAAACTTTTATGGTTTATGATATATAGAAATACTCAAAACTGGAAAATGGGATAAATTGTTTATCTAAAGAAGTATAGTTTGGATGTATAATAAGTAAAAGAGTTAAAGATGTACTGCTTAATATAATGGAGAATATATATTTGTTTTAGACAGAGGAAGTTAATAGAAGTAAGGGAAAAGGGACAGAGGGTGGGAAAGCTGTTGGAAGTCAACAAAAGGGGGGGAAAGGGAGGGGGTTAGAAACGAAAAATTTAGGGGAAAATTGAATGTAATGGAATGTAAAAATATTAATGTTCTAACCCAATAAAAAATTTTTTTAAAAAAAAAAAAATGAAAGATGTGAATTTTCTCCTCATTGTGGGAACCAAACTACAAAACACAAGAAAATTTAGCCACAACAGCAGAATGCAAAAGTAATGTTATTGACACTTGGGGGGTGCAATTCGGGATTCTGATTCGGAATAAATACCCAATAATAAATACTCAAATAAGAAATTATTACCCAATAATAAATACTCAAATAAGAAATTATTACCTTTCAATTCAAGGTAAAAATGAATCAAGGTTCTGGAATCTGGTATCATTTGGCATGGACAATACATCACCCCTGATTGATGCCCAAATCAGCACCAAAGACTGGTTTTCTCATTTTAGTCAGATCTTCGGCAGTTACACCAGCGAAATTTATACTGACAAGTCATCTGTTCAACAATTCAGCTTCCAAGATGCTCCCCAATGGCCCCCAGTTACAACCAAAGAGGTCAGAAATCTTATAAACTCCCTTAAACATGGAAAGGCCCCAGGCGAAGATATGATTCCTCCGGAGCTCTTCAAGCAATTCCCTGATTAGTGGGCACCTGTACTGGCAAAGGTGTTCACTCAAATTAATTCAACTGGACTCCTTCCTGCTGGATGGAAACAAAGCATCATGGTGCCCATATTCAAAAAGGGCAACAAACTGGATCCCCACAACTATTGACCCATGAGCTTGTTGGACATCACCTCTAAACTTTACAGCAATTTTTTATTGAGAAAACTGGAAGTCTAGGAAGCAGACAACCAGGTCATTCTTCCAGAACAATCTGGCTTTAGGAAAGGCCAAGGTACCATTAACCACTTCCATATCTTATACAAGTTAGCCACCATTTGCGTAAAGGGTCCTACCAAACACCTATACGCAGCCTTTGTTGATTTAGCAGCAGCCTTTGACTCAATCGATAGAGCAAGGCTGTGGACTAAACTGGAAAGAACCAACATTGATAGATGTCTCTTGCATCTAATAAGGGAACTCCACACCAGCACATCATCAAAAATAAGAGTGGGCATCTCAGGCTCAGTGACTGATAGTATCCCTGTAACCAGAGGCGTGAAACAGGGCTGCATTCTTGCCCCTCTTCTCTTTAACCTTTATATCAATGACATCATCAAAAGGCTTTCAGTTCCTGAAGTTCTTCCTCCTCGCCTCGGTACACGGAAGATTTCTGTTCCTCTTTATGCTGACGACATGGTCCTACGGTCCATGACTCAAACTGGCCTTAGAAGATCTCTGTTGAGACTTGGAGATTTCTACAAAGAAGAGTGCCCAAAAATAAACTACTCAAAAACCAAGGTGATGGTCTTCGGAAATCGGAGACTCACTTTCCGTTGGTCAATAGATGGTGTTCCAGTTGCTCAAACTCAAACCTTTAAATACCTGGGAATTACATTTAGTGACACTCTTTCTTGGAAGGCACATACAAAAATCATAAAATCATCAGCTCTCTGTTCAATAGGGGAAATTTTAAAATTCTATTGTACCAAAGGGGGCTTTCAGATCGATCCAGCTTTAAAGCTTTATCAGAGCAAGACAATTGCCCAACTTCTCTATTGTGTAGAAGCATGAGGCTGGAATGACACTACCATTGCCAGCCTGGAGAGAATTCAAAATCTCTATGAAAAGGCTCCTTGCATTACCTACAAATATGCCAGCTGCATTCTTAAGAGCTGAATTGGGCCTTCCTTCTCTCCGGGCACATGCACATAAAGCCTTCCTCAACTATTGGCACAAACTGAAGAGAGCCCCCGCAGACCATCTTTCAAGCATCTGTTACTTAGCCAGCCGGAAAGACCCTAAATGACAATTGAAATATAACAGTATTCTTCAAACATACAACCTCCCAGATTTAATCTTCGGGCCTTCCCAGGCTGATTTCAACAGTAGGGAGCAAATATATACACAAGACGCTGCCCTTGACAGGCGAGTTATACAAGAAAATAAATCCTTGCCTCGGTTCAAATTAATCAAACTAGATCATACAAGGGCACAATACCTAGTTAAAATTTCAGTTAGCAAACTACATGTAGCCTTCACCTCAATTCGTTTTGTCAATGCAAACAGCCATGCCTGAAGGTCATTATACCAAGATCCCAGTTGCTCAGCGCCTCTGCTTGTGTGTAGGCTCTGAGCCAGAAGACTTGTGTCACTATCTGCTACACTGCCCACTCTATACATTCCCTAGAAAGAAATTCCTAAGCCCAAGCCTAGCCAGTTTAGGCTCCAGACAAGATAATGAAAACATCGTATTAGCAGATGCAGAGGAGTTAGCCGTGTTAGTCTGTAGTAGCAAAATCAAAAAGAGTCCAGTAGCACCTTTAAGACTAACCAACTTTATTGTAGCATAAGCTTTCAAGAATCACAGTTCTCTTCGTCAGATGCATGGAGGGCAAGAAGAAACTGGTCAGATATATAGGTGGAGAGGGGAGGGCGGACTAGATGCAAACAGTAGCTTCTGATATGCAGATCAGTTTGCTTCTGTTAAGGAAGTCAGTTACTTCTGATAATGAGATAACCATTCATTCAACAGAAACCTTTCAAAAACAAAATCCAGCGGGAAGCTGCTGAATTGGAATTCATATGTAAATTTGACTCAGTCAAGCTGGGATTGAATAGAGACTATGAATGGTTATCTCATTATCAGAAGTAACTGACTTCCTTAACAGAAGTTACATGTTACATTTATTCTTAAAACAGTAGGTTGATATATTGATATGAAAATGATGATTTTAAAAAATTGTAAAAGTCTTGGTGGCCCAGAGGAGGAGTGGGTGACCAGTTCTGGTGCCAAAAAAAGCAGCGTGGTTTGAAAAGCACACAGCCACTGCTAAACTGAGGAGGTTGGACTAGATGGTCTGTATGGCCCCTTCCAACTCTATGATTCTATGATTCTATGAAACTGGACTTCATTCTAGAGGTGGGACTCTCCTGTGCCAGCCTCTAACACCTTCAGAAGTGAGTGTGGGCTCTTATAAAAATAACGTTAATAATATTTGATTTATATATCATCCTTCAGGACAACTTAACGACCACTCAGAGCAGTTTACAAAGTATGTTATTATTATCTCCACAACAACAATCACTCTGTGAGGTGGGTGGGGCTGAGAGAGCTCTGAAAGAACTGTGACTGACCCAAGGTCACCCAGCTGGTTTCAAGTAGAGGACTCCAGATTAGAGTCCTGCTGCTCTTAACCACTACACCAAGCTAGCTCTCATTATATGCTGATGGCACCTATTCCCTGTCCACATGTGTGTGCCTTCCTCCAACCTTTGCTCCCTCCAAGTTGGGGGTGTGCAGCCACCCAGAGAGCAAGCATGGAGGGAAGGAGGGAGGCAAGCAGCTGGGGTGCAGAAGAAGGGAGGGAACTGGTCAAGCAGCAAGTAGAGAGCTCTGAGGGAATCCCTCTCATCCCCCAGTGAGCCCATATGACTCTGTCATTG
This sequence comes from Eublepharis macularius, assembly GCF_028583425.1. NCBI lineage: Eukaryota > Metazoa > Chordata > Lepidosauria > Squamata > Eublepharidae > Eublepharis > Eublepharis macularius. The sequence goes on along the minus strand of NC_072796.1, from coordinate 65,993,245 downwards.
AACACTACCTTTTCCAGATAAAACTGTGTCACCGCCCAACAGAATGAACCCATGCCCGGTGTCTCATTTAGCATGACCCCGAGGTGAAGAAGGTGAGGCACTTCAAGCCAGACAGCCAACAAGCGGTCCATCGGAGCAAAGCTGAAGATGTACTTCCCCCCCAAAGCAGCATGTGTCTCATCCAGTGCAGCACAACACCAGCTGGCTCTGTCGTCCTTGTCCTCCTTTTTCTCATCTTAAGCAGAAGTTTTTGCAGAGATGTACTAAAACAAATGCCCCCAATTGGGAACAATGGGGATGCCTGAAGGGATATAATGGCAGCCAGGAATGCCAATTATCTTGCATGTGTGCCATTGAAAGACGTGATTACAGCACACAAAAGTTGCAAAGAAAATGAGGAATGGTTCCCAACTTGTTTGTAATAAACCCAAATACGTTACTTTTTTTTTTTTTTACAGAAATTAATGGGTGGAACAAATTCTTCCTTCATAGAAATGCCTTCCTTTTATCAATCATTATAGCAATGCTAATATTTAATTGACTGGCCATTTTTACCACAAAGAAACAGAAGTTTCACTAGATGCACTTACTCACTTTAACTGAACAAATGTTGATATAAAAGGTCTTTCTATAGTTTTAATTAATATTCATTATATTTATTATGTATTAATATTTATTAATATTAATTAATATTAACATGGCAATCTTGTAATACTAATTTGAACAGCTTTTTTCTGGAAGAACAAACACACTAACACAAATTTAGGGAAATTTTCTAAGATTCGCTATCCCTTATTTATCTATCAATTTCTTAGTTTTCTTTGTGAATTTCAAATCCAAACAATACATCCTTTAGCAAACCAGAAATCTGGTATAAAGCTAAGTATTTAAAGTCATTTTTTTTCTGGTGTCAGGTAATATTTATGGTCTCTAAGAAAACAGGACCCCCTTCCAACGAATCTGTACTTCTAAATACTACAGTTGTTCTAACAACAAGTCTTTCCAAAAGTTTAAAGTATTTGAAATAGATTACCTTTTCCTCTTTAACCAAGATGGCCATGTTTTAAATAGGCAGCGGTCACAGATAGGAAAGCAGGTTACAAAAATAAAATGAATATATTATATAAGTATTCAATGTTTTTGTAATGAAATGATAATTGCCAAAATGTAACAGAACATGCTGAATTTCAGTTTGTATGACTGTATTTCTCAATAAATCATTTGTCTATATTGTTTTAGCTCTTGCAAATTCCTTAGAAAATTATGCTGCTTGAGGTGACTGTCTACATTTTTCATCGCTTAAGGTTTTTTTATAATCAAACTCTACAGTCTTTTCTGTGAATCTTTACAGAATATATTTTGCCCTCGGCCTAGATTACTGGTCTGTAGCACTAGGTAGGGAAAGTATATAAAAGTATTATAAAAGTATTACAATCATTAATCTTTTCAACCTCTTCTTTTCAGCCACTGCAGGGAAAGATTCGAATGAATAAATCAGAAATTCCGCATATGAACATACAGAATTTTCAAGAAAAATTGAATCAGGGAAGTATGTGAATATAATACTATACTGGTTTACCTTCATTGGAAATTGCTCACCTATTCATAACTTATACATACACAGAGCTTATTCGTATATTGCCTAGGACAGCTTGTTGTTTGTACGAGAATGAGCATGCATAGTTTAGTGTTGCCAGCTCTGGCTAGGGAAATTCCTGGAGATTTGGGGGTGGAGCCTGGAAAGAGCAGGGTTTGTGGAGGGGAAGGGACTTCAGAGTAGTATAATGCCATAGAGCCCACCCTCCAAATCAGTCATTTTATCCAGAGGAACTGATCTCTGTCACCTGGAGATCAGCTGTTATTCTAGGATATCTCTAGCTACCACCAGAAGGTTGGCAACCCCATAGTTTGGGTTCTTTTAGGATTTGCCAGTTTTCAGGCAATACATATCTATCTATCTATCTATCTATCTATCTATCTATCTATCTATCTATCTATCTATCTATCTATCTATCTATCTATCTATCTAAAGACAAGTGTCCTGACTGATTCATCAACGCCCAGCCCAACCCCCTGGACCTAGAAATGTGAAATTTGGGGAGAATGTTCCTTTTGTGATGTAGAGGCTCACTAAGAAGGGATTTTAAGAAATTCGCCCCCTAAGGGGGTAAAAAGGGGTAAAATGTGCTTTCCCATAGGGATACAGCTTCACTGTGTGGCTGGCAGGCGGCTGCCTGCTCCCCCCTCCCCCCCCCCCACACCTTCCAACTGGGCCACTCTTCCCTGATTGGGCTGGCTTTCAAGATCATTTGCATATATGGCCTGATTGGGGCTCAGCCCAACATGCTAAACAGTATGCAGTTGGTAAGAAAATCATGGAATGTGTCCTGAGGTAAAATGCACCTCCCAGTCTTCCCCTAAAAGTTCACTAGGGTTGCCAATCTCCCTGTGGTGTAGGGTTGCCAGCCTTCAGGTGGTGGCTGGAGATCTCTCGGAATTACAACTGATCTCCAGGTGATAGAGATCAGTTCCCCTGGAGAAAATGGCTGCTTTGGAGAGTGAACTCTATGGTATTATACCATTCTGAGGCCTCTCCTCACCCCAAACCCCTCTCTATCCAAGCTCCATCCCCAAATCTCTAGGAATTTCCCAATCTAGACCGGGCAACCCTACTGTGAGGCCTGCCTGCTTGCAACCCACTCTCTCTGATGGGTCAGCTGTAGAATTCTATGTTCTGAGGTAAAAAATCAGGTCAGGGAAAATGCAGACAATTGAAGAAAGACAGTAGAAGACTTCTGAATAGAGATTTTATATAAAAGTCAGTATGGCAACTGAGAGCGGTACTACAAGTGACAAAAGGCACAGACTGGACACTTGTCAGCTTCCCTCAAGTTTTGATGGGAAATGTAGGCATCCTGGTCTTGCAGCTTGGCTCTCTGACTGCTGTCCAATGGACTTTTCAACTGTCACTTGTCCAACATTCCGCCAAGCTGCCTACATTTCCCATCAAAACTTGAGGGAAGCTGACAAGTGTCCAATCTGTGCCTTTTGTCACTTGTAGTTCCGCTCTGAGTTTTTAAATGTTCATGGGGAGATGGTGTACAACCTTTCTAGGGGCCATTTCAATGCGAACATCTCACATGAACCTGTCAAAGTGCCCACCGCACCACCCCTCCCTCAGTCCAACTCCACCTCACACCTCTCACAGCCATCACTTCTTACTGCTCCCAAGAAGCCTCCTGGCAGACTTCGTGCAAGATACACTGATGCTAAAAGGAGGAAGCAACTTAGAGATGCAACGAAGAAATATGCACATCGTACTCCTGTGGTACACCAAGCAGCAGTGGCCAAGTACCAGCAAGATCACCCCGAGGTGCACAGAGTGGCAGAGTTGAGAGGCACTCACTTTCATGGAAGGTCAGGGCTCACTCAGGCATGGCCTATGATCCTTCGCTACCTTCAAGCTGCCTCTTAACTAGAGGTGGGCACGATCCAAAAAAAATTACCCATCAAGCTGATCGGGGATAGGCGCTGGCAACGACCCCAAATCACCGATCCACACCGATCATCTCCCGTTTCTGATCCGTGGATCGGATCGGGGAGGCTAAAGCGGAGGGGCGCCCCACTGTTCCCAGCTATGTGGGAAGGTGGGGGTTGGGGGTGACCGCTGGGCCCAGCGGGCACATGGAGGGGACGTTCACACACACAAACACTTAGAGCAGAGGGGGGAGAGTTTTTAAGCCGGCAACGAGCCGTCTCCCCTCAGGGAGGGACGTTCACACACACACACACACACACACACACACACACACACACACACACACACACACACACACACACACACTTAGAGCAGCGGGGAGTTTTTAAGCCGGCGACAAGCCGCCTCCCCTCAGGGAGGGGACGTTCACACACACACACACACACACACACACACACACACACACACACACACACAGAGCAGAGGGGGGATTTTTTAACCCGCCCCTGCCTCTCCAAATAGAGAGAGAGAGAGACACCCCGTCAACATGTTTCAGCCAGCTTTTTAAAAAAAGCAGGGACAGAATCCTCCATTCCTCCCCACCCGATTTTAAAAGCAAGCAGCCAGTCTTCCAAAAGTATATTTTAAACACACACACACAGAGCCGTGAATGAGGTTGTCCCACAAAATACAGTGTTTTAAAAGCAGGTTAAAAACAGGGAGTGACAGACAGAAAAACAGCCATTCCTCCTACAAAGCCCCGTTTTTTTAAAAAGCAAAAAATGTTTGGTGTGCCCATGGCTACAGAACACCCCCTTCCCCCTCCCTCCCCTGGGTCTCTTCTCCCAACTGGTGAGTGCATTGCTGCTCCGTGGTTGGAAGGAAGCCCTGCTAATCAAGGAAAGCTGGGCTTCCATTCCGGTTTCCAGGGCGACAGAAGGAGGGCAAACACAGCTCAGGCATTTCCCTGGCTCCATTGCCCCGGGAATAATTACTGGTGCCTGATTGTCTGCATCCCTGATCAGATCCCGATGGCCCGAATCAAGCCCCGATGAAGCCCCTCCCCCCGAACGCTGGATTGGTCGCCGTGGATGGCACCGATCTGCCGGGTCCCGATTGCGCAAACGGCATTATCGTGGGTATTTTTCTATCGCAATGCCGATTGTGCCCATCTCTACTCTTAACCTCATCCATGCAGAAACATCCATGTTCAGCATCTCAAAACAAAGCAACAAGGCCCAAGTGATGCAGAACTGTAAGCTCATTGTTTGGGATGAGAGCACCACAGCACACAAGGGGTGTTTTGAGGCACTGAGCATAACCCTCAAAGATGTCAGGGGCAATGAGAGAGTGATGGAGGGGAGTCACTGTGCTGCTGGCTGGAGACTTCCAGCAGACTCTGCCAGTAGTCTGAAGGGAAACTTGAGCTGACGAGGTTACCATGTGTGCCAAGGCATCATATTTGTGGCCCCTCATCAGGAAACTTTCACTAAGAAAGAACATGAGGGTCCACTTGAGAGGCAAGGGGTCTGCTGGGGAATTCCCTGAACTCCTACTAAAAATAGGTGATGGAGAGTATCTCAAGTCCAAGGGAAAGGTGACTATCTCTGCAGGCCTGGGCACAGTAGTGACAACCCCAGCAGACCTAACAGCCACAATATACCCTGATATTGCCACTATCACAGATAAGTCCATGGACTGACTGTGCAAGCATGCCATTCTGATCCCCAAGAATGACAAGGCTGCCATCATTAATGAAATACAACAACTCCCTCGAAGGGGCAGAAATGGAGTACAGATCTGGGGACTCAGTGGTGCAAATGGATGATGTGGCCCACTAACCCGTGGAGTTCCTCAACACGCTCAACCCTCCTGGCTTCCCAGCCCACAAGCTTCTCCTCAAGGTGGGGGCTCCAGTGATGCTGCTCCAGAACCTCAACCCACCCAAACTCTGAAATGGCACCAGACTGCAAGTGAAAGCCCTCCAGAGGAATGTCATCAAGGCCACATTGTTCACCGGTAGTGCTATGGGGGAGTCGGTGTTCATACCACGCATACCACTCATACCATCAGAGAGCCTCTTTAAGTTCAAGAGAGTGCAGTTACCCCTCGAGGCCTGCTTTGCTATGACAATCATCAAGTCCCAGGGTCAGACACTGAAGGTGACAGGAATTGACTTGAGGGAGGACTGCTTCTCTCATGGGCAGTTGTATGTGGCCTGCTGCAGAGTAAGCTCACCCAGCAGCCTGGTGATCCTAGCACCTGAGGGGAAAACCACGCATGAGGTCTACAAAGAGGTCCTTCAGTAGGGGGAAAAAAACCCGGTTGTACGTATTTTTTACTTTATTTATTGCACTGCAATCTTTTTTTCCGTTTAAAATCTCTTCAATAAATGTTATATTTCGAAATTCACTTCATCGGCTTTCAGCATCAATGTGCTTCTCTTTATTCAAACACCTTTGTGAAGCTCAGGTACTATACTATTATACTACAAAACCAACTCAACCTGCTCCCCCCCTCACAAACCGAAAAAATGTTACATACCCATAAGTATTATAACTGGATTCAAAGTAGTTAAATACCGTAGCAAAGACAAGTGTCTTGACTGACTCATCAATGCCCAGCCCAAACCCCTGAACCTAGAAACATGAAATTTGGGGAGAACATTCCTTTCATGCTGTAAATACGCACTAAGAAGGGATTTTATGAAATTTGCCCCCTAAGGGGATAAAAGGGGGTAAAATGTGTTTTCCCAAAGGGATACAGCTTCTCTATTTGCCTGGCAGGCTGCTGTCTGCTTGCGCCCCCGCCCACTGCCAGCTTGGCCACTCTTCCCTGATTGGGCCAGCCTTCCAAGGTCATTTGCATATGTAGGCCGATTGGGGCTCACAGCATTCCACACTTCATTCCACCACCACCACCACCACCCCAAGACAGTTGGAACACAGATGTCATTTGCGTATGCGGCCTGATTCATTCTCACCCCTCACATTCTAAACAGTATGCACTTGCTGTTGGAAGTCATTGAATGTGTCCTGAGGTAAAAAGCATCTCCCCGTCTTCCCCTAAAAATTCACTAGGGTTGCCAATCTCCCAGTGGGGCCTAGCTTTCCTGTGTGGCTGGCAAACTCTTGCCTGCTTGCACCCCCTCTCTCTGATTGGTCAGCTGTGGAACTCTGTTCTGAGTTAAAAATCAGGTCAAGGAAACTGCAGACAATTGAAGAAAGACAGTACAAGACTCCTGAATAAGGATTTTATATAAAAGTCAGTATTATGATTGAACTTAAAGTAGTTAAATACTGTAGCGAAGCACCAAGCACAGCTATCAAGCTAGGGCGGCAGGCACTGGTGGACTAGGGGACAGGAGGACCCATGAGGAAGGAGGTTAAATATTTCCCTGGGAGGGGTGGGTGCATTTGCACTTGGCAAGGACAGAGGGTGGTCCAGAGCCCTGACCCACCCAGGCACCTTCCCAGCCGGGACAAGTGCTCTAAATAATAATGATACTGTAAGAAGTATAATATATAAAAGTATTCTGTGGGTCCTCACAGGCCTAGCCCCTCAGCCTGGTTGTGGAACAGAAACAGCCAGAATTTTCAAAAGTTTCAAATACCTTCCTCTGTGATTGAAAAATCCACCCTGAAGTTCACCGGGTCTTACTTCCTGCTGGAAAATGAAACCACTTGCCTGAGAAGTGGGGGGTGGGATTTACTCCTTCTGCTCTCATGGAGAAGAACAGGAGCTCTGTTTGACAGCCAGAGAAGGTCTGTAGACGTCCTCTCCATTGCCTAAGGAACTGATTGCTCAGCCCCAGCACATCTTGTTTCATGGACCGGCTCAAAAGTAGTCGCGTGTGTGAAAAACGCCTGTCCCAAGACCTGCCAGTTTGTGAACACCGAACCAGGCTGGTCTGTGTCGAATTTTAGTCTGTTTTTCAGTCTGTACTCACCTGTAGTCTTGATTAATATATGGTGAAGATTTCAAATTAGGTATTTTCAACATGCATATAAAAATGTAAATCTAAAGGACTAAAGGGAAAATATCCACAGATTTTTGTTGATGCAGGATGAGTATCCATTCAGATATAACGCAATGATTGCAAGAGAAGCCTAAACTGTGACTCTAATTCCAGCTTTAAGGGGTAGATATTCCAAAACGGCAGCAGTTACCTTCACTTTTCAGAACTTCTGAAGAGGAAATGTCCAGGCTAACTGTGTTATTTTTATATATTCACTCTATGGAGATTTCAATCTGAGAAGCTTGGCAAACTTAAATCTTTTTTTTTTTGTTACACCAAGCCCAAGGAAAGCATTTTTCTAGCAGCACACTTATTATACAAAACTTAGCAACCACAACAACAAAACCACTGTTGGTTACAATTCTGCATATCCATGTAAAGAGTTATGTTGGTAGTTAGAAAATGGAAAACAATACTTACAATGATAGCCAGGTTCGATAGTTTTTTGGGCTTCAAGGCTGTTGATTGTGATTTGAAAGATAATGTGCAGAAGCAGAAATGTTAGACTCATGAAACATAGGGATTTTAGTAACCGTCCAGTATGCCCTGGAAAAAAAAAGGGAATGCAATTAATTTTACATGACAGAAGTGGCCTGCATAAAAAGATGCAAAGAAATTGTAAAACGGTGCTATTCCTTCATATACTAAAGTGTTTCTAATCACAGACATCAAATTGCATGACTTCATTGTGCAACATGCTATGCATTGTCACCAAAGAAAGTCACAACATGGGGGGAAACAACCTCCCCCTATATACAACCTAGAAACAAAAGGAATGGTTGAAAGTAGCATAATCATGAAGTGTGATGCCCTGTTCCCCTTCATTATAAACTTCCAATATATTTCATATGAAGGCTGTATATAAGTTGAGTAAATAGGGCTGACAGGTCCCTTGGAGTCCAAACAAGGTGGCAGGGGGAGTACTCACCCTCGCACACATGCTCCTGCACTCCCACATGGCACCACTAAATGACATTATTTTCCAGTGCAACAGGGAAGCTATGGGTCACACCAGGGGGGTGATAAATTAAAAATCACCCTCAAACACTACGTTTGGGGGCAATTTTTAATTACTCTCCCCCCCCCCCAATCCATAGCTTCTCCATTGTGCTGGAAATGTCATTATTTTTCATTGCCACAGAGGAATGAATGTGCTCTGCATGCAAGCCTCCACCATAGGTACATTCCTTCTCTGTTGGCAAGTGACTGGAAGTGAGGAGATCCCCCACCCCCAGTGGGAGATGGCACCTCTATGAGTAAAACAGCAAAAACAAAACAAAGCATTGGATACAATCTGTATAATCTTCTGAGCTGTAGCACTAAATTTCACCAAAATTAGCTTTTTTCTGCAAATGTTGTACATTTGGGTATTATGTCTGACTAGCAATTCTTTATGATTTTGGGCAGATCCAGATTTGACAGTAAGTAGGGAAAATACTTCTTTTAAACACACAAAATGCAAAAAATTGATTTCTGCATACTGTTAGAACTATTTTCCCCTCTATTGCAAATAACATTATTGACTATTTCCACATGGAACAGAGATTTTTTTAACCAACATTTTCCCTTCGATTATAGTAATTCAAGAAAGTTGAATTAATGCAAAATAGAAATACTGTTATTGACAAGAATACAGATGAAGCTTGGATAAAATTAACAGTAAAATATGATTAAAAGAAATCTGGATTTAGAAATACAAACAGAAAAGAAACACTAAATAGGAGGGAAAAATCCTACTCTAAACATTTTGCACAGCTTCCTGTTTTTTTAGAGGTTTTCGTGCCCAGAATAGTGCTGGGCTGGGCAGAACTGGGCTGCATCCTTCCATCAATAGACAACACCACTCTTCAAGTCAGTAATACTCCTTACCTGGCATGTTTGTATAAGCAAGGTACCCATTTTGCTAGCAAAATACTTTGTCAGACTGAACATGGCCATACAGCATATGAACCACTTACTCCTTAACTTGTTTCATGGATTTCTAGTAATGTAAATAACAGTATTTATACAAGAGTATTAACAATATAAAAACATAAGAACAATGTTTTAATCAAGTCCTTATATATCATTTATTCAAAACTTGTCTATGCTGTCTTCCCACCCGAATAAGGTCCCCAAGGTGGCGAACATTGTGAGTACTAGCACCTTTTTTCAAAACTGAAAAGAGCACTGCAGGTACATAACCTGTTTTGTTTCTTTGTCTCTGTGCAAGTTCACACATGGGTAATCATCTAACAAAGTGATCCATCTGTGTTCAAAAGGTTTCTCTAGATCCAGAGGAGTTAGCCATGTTAGTCTGTAGTTGCAAAATAGTAGAGTCCAGTAGCATCTTTAAGACTAAGCAACTTTATTTTAGCATAAGTTTTTGAGAACAACAGCTCTCTTCATCAGATGCATGGAGGGTATGAAGAAACTCCAGAGATATATAGGTGATGAGGGGAGGAGGGAGAGGTTACAGGGAGTGAGGGTCATGTAAATGTAAATCAGTTACAAAAAGTCACGAAAGAGGTGGAGTGCACAATCCAGGCTGGGTGTGACCCCTCCCCTCCATAGCAGAATCTGCATGGAACACCTTAAGGCAGTTACTTCTGGTAATGAGACAAACCATTCATAGCCTCCATTCAATTCAAGTAAGACTGGCCTGCAAGAGTAATTTGTTTATGTTGTGTGAACAGAAACAGAGAAAGGAAAATAACAAAGAAATCTTATCTTCAAGGTTCTGGTATTAACCTATAAAGCCCTATGCGGACAGGGACCTGCGTATATGCGGGACCGCCTCTTCCCATATGAGCCTCAGAGGACTCTTTGCTCTAACGGCAAACATCTGCTGAAGGTTCCTGGCCCCAGGGAGGCCCGCCTGGCATCGACCAGGGCCAGGGCCTTCTCGGTCCTGGCCCCAGCCTGGTGGAACGCTCTGTCTAATGAGACCAGGGCCCGGCAGGATTTATTGTCTTTTCGCTGGGCCTGTAAGACACAGCTGTTCCGCCAGGCGTATGGTTGATGCTAGGCGGAGCCCCCCCCGCCCCCGCATCCAGTCAAGCATGGTCTGTGCCCTCCCCACTAGTGACATCATCTGTTGAACTCCACTGTAAATGTTCTGGTGAAGGTGAAAGGGAGGTGCCTTGTGTATGCGTATAGTGCATTTTATTATGCCATTGAGTATACGTGTATGTATATATATGTATTTTAAATGTTAGGATGTTTATATATTTATAATTTTAAACTGTGTAAATTGTTAGATGTATTTTAAATGTATGTAAATTGTAATCCGCCCTGAGCCTGCTGGTGTGGGGAGGGCGGAATATAAATCTAACAAATTAAATTAAAGTCTATACAGAACTTACAGAATTTTCAAAGCCCGAATTAATGTTATTTTCAGGCAACCAATACCCTTGCAAGTTGGTGCACTGCTATCATTTTTCATTAAACTGTGTAATTTATCAATAGATGCTTCAGCATCTAGGAAGCAAGATGACAGGAAGAAGGGTTCTAAGCCTAGGCTTTGTGATATACCATTTTTCTAAGAGTAGGGAATTTGCATGTGTATGGTATTATTCAGCCTGCTGATTCCCTGTACCCATGCACACCTGAAGAGGAATAATCTAGAAACAGGTTTACCATTTCATCTGCTATTTAAAACGATTAGGCCTCAAGTTCTTAGTCCTGGGCTGTGACAGAACATTTAAACCTAAAAGTGTGTTGTATCTTCAGAAGGTAACACTTTCCATGGGGACCCTTGAACAGATCCTCTCAACACAGAGTTTGGAGAGTAACAGAAATCTTCTGTTCTGTTGTACTATATAATTACAGAACAGTAATTTTGTACTTGGTTTAGCTTGCAGAAGATAAACAGACTCTAGAAATGTGAACAGAATCAACATGGAAATACACATCACTGCTACAAATTGCCATTTGCATTCTGCATTTAAATATTACTCAGCATTATTAATCAAGAATTAAAAGGTCCAAAGAAAATTACTTCTTTACTTCAGCTCCATTTTCAAATCCAGTTATCTGGAGAGTAAGAGCTAAAGACAATTTCAAAGGCCTGTTTACAATTTTATCATTTGATATGGTAGCAAAATGATAAAGATACCAAGTTGATCTTTCTTAAAGAAAAATTAGCAAATGATCCAAGATCTTACAATGCAAGCCTTAACAAGAACAACAGAAGTAGAGTAATAGTTATTTTGATCTATGCATCTCAGTCACAATCCAGACCACAGTTGTTGCTGTATTAATGAGCCTGACAGATACAGCAAGCCATAGTTGAGGCCTTTCATCCACATTACCAACTAGTTCTTTTTCTTCCAATAAGGATTAGACTAAGATTTGGAACCCTTGTTTGGAGAGAATACTGCCATCCCAGCCAGGGGCTTTAGCCCCTTAGGCTGGTGGCAGCCATTTGCCTCCCTGGCTGGAGGGAGTCGGGGGTTGACAGCCCTGCTTATTGGGCTTTGCTGTGGGGGGCGGAGCTTCCAGGCAGTAGGCTGCCGCTCCGCCCTCTCACAGATCAGTCTCGCCTCGTGCTTGGAGAAAGTGAGACCGTTTGTGTCCTTTCTCCAGCACGAGGCCTTGGGAGCTGGGTTTGCCTGCGCCGGTCCAGCGGTTGCCGGGATCGTCGACGGCTGGCGCTCCTTAAATTGGTTCAGGCTTAGTATCAGGGGAGGGTAGTCCACCCCCCCCCCGTTAATCACTCCAACTCATTCCCCGGCTCCCAGCCATATTAGGGGGAGCGGGGACCGTGGCTTAAGTGGGGCGGGTGCCTGGCTTGGTGCCCCGCGGCGCCGCGGCCGCACAGGGCCTTATCCCGGCCGCCGTGGTAGCTTTAGACGTTTCCCCGGCCCCGTTTAGCAGCAGCGGGGAGCGGGGGTTGAGTGGAGGCGGCGCCGTGCACGGCGGCCGTGCGCTCCGCATCCGCACGGGTTTTTCACCCGGCTGCCGCGGCTGCGCAGGGCGTTCCTCCGGCCCCCCGCCGCGTGTAGCGGCGGTTTAGTGCGCGCGCCTGGGGTAGCCGGTGACTCCGCTCAGCGCTCCAACGCGCCGGCGCACGGGGCTTTTGCCCGGCCATAGCGGCGGCGCCGAGTAGTTTCCAGATCCCCGGCCGCGTTAGAGGCGGCGGGTATCTTTAATTCGGCCGGCCCTGCAGCAGCAGGGTTTTTCTACCACCTTCCCCCTGCACTGGTGTTTGGCCAGTGCACGGCGGCCATTTTGGCTGGTACAATATAATCCTCAGCGTTCGGGAGGCAGCAGCCATTTTGAGGGCGGAGACGGATGAGTGGCCATTTTCAGGGCAGGGTGGATTAGACTGGGAACGGCCATTTTGTGGGCTTTATTGCCAGACGGACATTGCCAGCTAAGTTGCCCAGTCTCCTTCTTGCGCTGCCTGGGTGATTAAGGGTTGGACGGCAGACCATAGCTATTGCTGCCTTTTTCCCATAAATTTGGTGCCGGTGAGGCTTGCACGAGGTGCCGGGGAGGCTTGCGCGTGGCATCTTTGCATACCTGGTTGCTTGGCCAGGTCCTTGATTGCCATGGGCCCTAAAAAGGGGGCGGGTGTTTCCAAGGGGAAGCAGCCAGCTCCGCGTCCTCCCAAGAGGCCTGCAGTGGCCCTCTCTTCTGATGAGGACGAGGATGGGTCAGTGAGGAGGAACATTATGGCGCGGATTGCGGCTATCGAGCAAGCCAGGGCTCCGCCCACTGGGGGTGCTGGGAACCCAGGGAAGAGGCCTGTGCGGGCAGCTTCTCGGACGGCTTCTTTGGCTAATATTCTGTCCCGCTTGTCTGCTTTGGAGGGAACTTCTGCCGGTGGTGTGGCGTTTCCATCGACTCCTGCGGGTACCCAGGCCATGGAGGATGGAGTGGTAGAGGCAGCGGCAACAGAGATAGAGGCGAACTGGCCAGAGGAGGCCGGGCAGTTGGCTCTGGTGGTGCAGCCTCCGGAAGCTGAGGGTAAGTGCTCCGGGCCCCAACAGGCCAGTAGTTGGCCTTGGAGCCAGTCGTCTCAGACAACATATCACTCTGAGTTCCCGCAGGGAGGGGCTCCTGCGGGTACGTTTGGGGGTGGGGTTACTTCCGATTGGGCCCAGTGGACTCAGCCCCCCGTTCCCTATCAGAGGCCTGGGTTTTCAGGCTGGCCTGCGGCCGCCAGCCAGCCCTCGGGGGGTCTTGGGCCGGGTTCCTCCTGGGGCAGTTACTTTGGAAACCCGTGGCCCAACTACGGATCAGTGCCCTACCGTGCCTTGCCTGTGGGCGACACAGCTATGCCACTGGGGGATCACCTCACCCCGGCGACGCGGGAGAAAATTCTGCGTGGGGAATACGTGGATGTCTTTACCCTTCTCTTCAGGGACCTGGAGAAGAAGGATAAAGAGGACCTCGAGGACAGGGATAGAGAGCGCCTTAAGCGCCGCAAGATTGACAGGACCTGGGCCAATTGGCTCCCAGGTTTCTTCATATATGCAGGTGTGATTGCAAGGGTTCAGCCGTGGAGGGCGGCCCCGCTCATTCAGTATATGGACATTATATACAGAGCACATACTGACTTCGGCGGTGCAGCGTGGCTGCAATACGACGAAGAGTTTAGAATGCGGGCGGCTCTTAACCCTTCATTGCCGTGGGACCAGGTGCACCATCACCTGTGGATCCAGATTATGACCCCAACTAAATTTGGTTCGGGGGAGAGGTCCGATAGTGGCCATATTGTTCAGCGATCCGGTTATGGACCGGCTGGCCCAGTTGCATCTAATTCTGGCCCCCGCGCGTTCGCGGGGCAGTCGGTTCAGCCCCGGCTGCTCTGCTTCGAGTTTACCTCGCGGGGGGTCTGCAACAGGAAGAACTGCCGGTATGGCCATGAATGCCCCATATGCCGAGGGCCACACGCCATTAGTGCGTGTAAAAGGCAGAAGCCCTTTGGGAAAAAGGGTGGCGGCCCAGGCGGGCAACAGGGTTTTGGAAAAGGGCCCCAGCCCAGTAAAGGTGAGGGTACTTGAAGCCATGTTGGCGGATTACCCCAGGAGGGCTGAGGCTCAGTTTCTGTTGGAGGGTTTTTCTTTTGGTTTTCGCATTCCCTTTCAAGGACCGCGGTCCTCCTTCATGTCTGCCAATTTACGTTCTGTAGTGGGCATGGAGGACGTAGTTAGGTGCAAAATTGCAAAGGAATGTGAGGAGAGTTGGGTTTTAGGCCCTTTCCCCGCCCCTCCCGTGCCCAATTTGAGGGTTTCCCCCCTGGGTGTGGTTCCTAAAAAGGCTCCTGGTGAATTCCGGTTGATTCATCACTTGTCTTACCCCAGAGGTGGGTCTGTAAACGACGCAATTCCTGAGCACTTGTGCTCAGTGCGTTATACATCATTTGACCAGGCCGTCAAGGTGGTCAGGCGTTGTGGCCGGGGAGCTGAGATGGCGAAATGCGACATTAAGTCGGCATTCCGTCTTCTCCCCGTGCATCCGGAGGACTTCGAGCTCCTCGGGTTTGCCTTTGAGGGTCAATACTATATGGACAGGGCCCTTCCCATGGGGTGCTCTATCTCCTGCGCAGTATTTGAGCGCTTTAGCACCTTTTTGGAGTGGGCATTGCGTCAGAGGCAGCGCTGCCGTGACTCCGCCCACTATTTGGATGACTTTATCCTGGTTGGGCCCCCGGGGACGGGTCAGTGTGCGCGCCTTTTGGCTGACTTCGTCAGCCTAACTGAGGAGCTAGGCGTTCCACTGGCGCATGAAAAAACAGAGGGCCCGTCTACTGTCCTGACCTTCTTAGGCATCGAGCTAGATACGGTGCAACAGTCTTCCAGGCTTCCCGTTGAGAAGCTGTTGGATTTGAAGGAGCGATTGCGCACCATGTTGGTGAAGCGCAAAGTTTCCTTATTAGAACTCCAGCAAGTAGTGGGCCACCTTAACTTTGCCTGTAAGGCAGTGGCTCCCGGTAGGGCTTTTCTGCGGCGCCTTTGTGATGCCATGGGGTCCCTCCGGCTCCCTCACCACAAGATACACCTGTCTGATGGCATGCGGGAGGACCTAGGGGTCTGGCTCCGGTTTTTGCTGGGTTTCAATGGGGTGTCCTTTTGGAGGCATGAGCTCCTTTTAGAAGGGGAGCTGCAAGTGTCTTCGGACGCTTCTGGGTCCATTGGCCTGGGGATTTATTTTAGGCGACACTGGTGTGCCGCCACTTGGCCCGATGAGTGGGTGGCAGACGGTCGGTGTAGGGATTTAACCTATTTGGAGTTTTTCCCAATCTTGGTGGCGGTTTTCCTTTGGGGGGCGGAGCTTGCCAACCACTCCGTGCACTTTTGGTGCGATAATATGGCAGTGGTGCAAGTGGTGAACTCCCTTACCTCTAAATCGCCCCGGGTCATGATTTTGGTCCGCGCCTTTACTTTGAGGTGCTTGCACCTTAACATATTGTTTTCAGCCAGGCACATACCTGGGGTAAACAATGAGGTGGCAGACGCCTTGTCTCGTCTGCAGATGGACCGGTTTCGACAGCTTGCCCCCGAGGCCGATTTGGTGCCAGCTCTGGTGCCCCAGGAGCTGTGGACGATTGGCAAGTGGAAGCCTCCAGGGCCATCCAGTTAGCCATTGCCCCTAGCACCGGGAGGGCTTACGACAGGGCGGTAAGGAATTTTGATACCTTCAGGCAGGCTGCTGGCCTCCGTCGTGTTTGGCCCCTTCCAGTCGAGCATGTGGCGCAATTTTGCGTGGCTCAAAGAGGTAAGGGGCACAGTGTGAAATATATTCGCAGCCAGATTGCGGCCCTAGCTTTTGCTGCGAAGGCCCGAGGGTTTGCAGATACCACGGGTGATTTCCGCATTCGGAAGATGCTGGAAGGTTGGTCAAGGGAGTCCGTCACTCCCAGGGATGATAGGCAACCCATTTCTCCTGACATCCTTCGGGGATTGCAGGCGGTATGGTCGCAGGTTTGCAGCTCTCCTTTTGAGGAGCGGCTGTTTCATGCTGCGTCCTTATTGGCGTTTTTTGGCGCTCTTCGAGTGAGTGAGCTGGTCCAGCAGTCCCTTAAGGACGACTCTGGCCATGCCCTCACTGCGGAGGACGTTAAATTTGTAGGTGAACGGTTGATCATTAGAATTAGAAGGTCCAAGACCGACCAGCGTCAAAAAGGGGTGGACCTGGCCCTCGGCCGGTGTTCCATCTCCGAGTTGTGTCCCATAGCAGCCTTGAGGAGCTATTTAAACGTTCGGGGTGATCACTCAGGGGTTCTTTTTCGGCACTGCGATGGCGCCCCTTTGACTAGGTACCAATTTTGGGCGGTCACGGGCAAGGCTCTTCATCGGTTAGGTCTGGATGGGGTCAAATTTGGGACCCACTCATTTCGCATTGGGGCAGCATCTACTGCTGCTGCCATGGGTTTCTCAGGCCCCGACATCCAGAGGGTAGGCCGTTGGCGTTCAGGGGCTTATGCGTCGTACATCAGGCCGCTCGGACGGGGTAAACCGTGTTGAATTGTGTTTCTTGCAGGTGCTGTGGGTCGTCAGGAGAGGGTTCGGATCCTCATCTGTGGCCACAGCATGATCTTCTGGGCTGCGCACCAAGCAAGAAGGTCCTGGATCGGGTCCCAGCTTGGACTCAGCCGGTGGGCTACCATCGAGTGGCAGGGCAGAAGAGGCCTGCGTTGGGCGGGGCTGCTGCCACTCTTGTTTGAGGGGAGGTCCGCCCCTCCTCCTCATATTCTGGTAGTTCATCTTGGTGGGAACGATCTGGGGCTCATGAAAGGGGTAGCCCTCTCTTTGCAGGCGCGGGACGACTTCTTGGAAATCAGGAAGCGATGGCCCGGTGTCCTGATTTTTTGGTCCGCTATGCTTCCGCGCCGTGTGTGGCGGGAGGCATTGGACCACAGAGCAATTGAAAGGGCTAGGCGAATGGCCAACAGAGCCCTGTTTAAAATGATGACAGGTGGGTTGGGGATTTATTTGCCCCATCCGCAGATTCGGGCCGAGTCTGTTGCCCTCTACAGAGGGGATGGGGTGCACCTCTCTTACAGAGGCAACGGCATGTTTCTAGATGACCTACGGCAGGGGCTGAGGCTGGCTTTATGCCATTTGTGGGGCGCTGAGGCCTAAGCAGAGGCTTGGCCTCTGCGGTGGCAGGATTTAGTTAGGGTTTTATGTGTGGCGGGCCGGTGAGCACCCTTGGCACCTCCCCATTGGTGGGGAACAGGGGTCTTTCAGGAGCGGCAGGCTGCCGTTCGGCCCAGCTGCGAGGTCAGACGCCCTTGGGTGGGGAACCCCTGGACAAGCCGTCTCCCCCCGCTGCCGTGCGGCCGGGTGGGGGAGCTCTCCAGGGGCGATACACTCCGCCTGGCCAGGACGGGTTGCAGCCATTCATGGGATGGATCGCACCCGGTGGCAGCGGGTGCTCGCCCAGACAGGTCAGGGCGGGGTCCCAGTGATTGACCCCAGGGCCTGACCTGTACCGCTAGTTAGGCCCCTTGCCGTAATTGTTGTTTTGCTGTTTCATTTAATAAAGCGGCCCATTTTACCCAAACCTTTGTGTCTGACTCTCATTCCAACTAGGGGGGCAATACTGCCATCCCAGCCAGGGGCTTTAGCCCCTTAGGCTGGTGGCAGCCATTTGCCTCCCTGGCTGGAGGGAGTCGGGGGTTGACAGCCCTGCTTATTGGGCTTTGCTGTGGGGGGCGGAGCTTCCAGGCAGTAGGCTGCCGCTCCGCCCTCTCACAGATCAGTCTCGCCTCGTGCTTGGCCCACCCTCCTCACCCTATTTCAGTGCGGGACTAGCCGGTCGCTAGTTTACGGGACCAGGTAGGAATTTTTTGTCTCCTTGCCCTGATTGGCCTTGGGTTAGGAGTTTTTTCGCCTACCTCGCACTGGTAAGGGGTGTAGTTTGGTAATGTAGGGGTGGACCTTATTTGCTGCCATGGGTGCAGGATTTAGTTAGGGTTTTATCTGTGGCGGGCCGGTGAGCACCCTTGGCACCTCCCCATTGGTGGGGAACAGGGGTCTTTCAGGAGCGGCAGGCTGCCGTTCGGCCCAGCTGCGAGGTCAGACGCCCTTGGGTGGGGAACCCCTGGACAAGCCGTCTCCCCCCGCTGCCGTGCGGCCGGGTGGGGGAGCTCTCCAGGGGCAATACACTCCGCCTGGCCAGGACGGGTTGCAGCCATTCAAGGGATGGATCGCACCCGGTGGCAGCGGGTGCTCGCCCAGACAGGTCAGGGCGGGGTCCCAGTGACTGACCCCAGGGCCTGACCTGTACCGCTAGTTAGGCCCCTTGCCGTAATTGTTGTTTTGCTGTTTCATTTAATAAAGCGGCCCATTTTACCCAAACCTTTGTGTCTGACTCTCATTCCAACTAGGGGGGCAATAAGACCAAACCATAGTGTTTGTGATTCAGAAGTGTTCTCCTTTCTATTTTATCTCAGGAAATGTTGAGAATGTGGAGTGGATCTTTTGTCTGCCCACATAATGTCTAGCTTGGTCATCAACACTGATGCTATAAAACAGGTTGAGCCAATGAGCCTCCTAATACCCCTGATTCTCCCCAACCTAATTTATAACTGTCCTTCTCTGACGACTTATGCCACTAAATGTCCCAATCTAAACTGTTGAGTTTCCATACAATGCTGAGTTGGTGTGCATGTTCTTTTATTTGGATAGAGGCAAATTGCACCTATTTCACTTTAGACAGATCTATCATTATCCCCAAAGTGTTCATATTCAGTATTATGAAGAATTTGTATTTATTAAGTATCACTAATATCAATATTAGTAAATTAAGCTGACTTGATACAGGCATTTGTTCTGTAATCTATGTGTTGCCAGAATTTATTAAAAGTGGCTGTAAATCTCTAGAAGTACACTAGAATATGGATTACATAAAATAATCTCCAAGGAACTGATACATGAAGCAGCACACATGAATATACATCCATGTGTACACATGCAGACACAAACATACTCCTGGGATTTATTGGTCCTGACAACCTTCTTGTCTCTCATTTTCATTGTAAGATAACCAGTTAACAAATTACATGACAGTTGCTTGACGTTCATCTCCGAACACAGACATTAAATTTAAAAAACAGCAATGAGGTGGTAAATGGGCTGGGATTAAAAAAGAGCGAACAAACCTTGCCTTATGTTATGTGTTTCAAAGTAAAAGATAAAGCAGAAGAACACAATGTGGTACAAAGCACTATTAAACACTGTTGTTGGTTGCCTCTGCAGACACAAATGAATTGGCAAGAAATTTTTACTGCTAATAAAAAGTATCCCTTGGGCACTTTGGGAAATCCTGGCACTGCCACAGCCTTTTCTACTCTATGCTTCAACAAGGTTGTACTAAAATCATTAAAGAATCAATGCCTTGTAAACAGCTTGGTTTCCAGCAGGCATGTAAGTGGGTGGTGCACTTCCTGTTTCCAGGGGCCCTTCAGATTCTATGGGATTAAAGAGATAGTTGTATGGTTGCATATTCAACAAAATTACAGGAACTAATGTTTAATTTGAGAAAACTAGTTTTGAATTATTTATACTACCAAAAATAAGAGGAAGAATAAAAAAAATTATAATAGCAGCAACTACAGTAAAATATGGACTAGAAAAGTAGCACTGCTCATAAGATTAGGCCATGGGATCTGAATCAAATACCATGAATTTTCAGGACATTTAATAACTTCATAGTTGTGCCTGTTTTCCAGGGTGCCTGGAGGCTATTAAGTGAGGTCACATTCAACACAATACACACTAACCTCTTTGAACTAATCATCAGGTTCCCATGAGAGCAGGAAGCACCATCCCCTGAAAGAAAAGCCCTGTCAGACCAAGAGATGCGGAACGTGCAGACACATTTCCCCAACATCAAATAATTGTAAATATATAAGCTCAACAGATGCCAAGTACAGCATGTGATTTTTCAGAGCCAATGCATTATCTTCCATAGAAGTACCAAAGTAAGTAAAATTTAGGCCATAGATAACTTGAATATAAATGTAAAATTGTAAAAATGTAAAAATGTGAATGTAAAATTACTTCAGAACAACAAAAACTTGATATATTGTCGAAGGCTTTCACGGCCGGAGAACGATGGTTGTTGTGCGTTTTCCGGGCTGTATTGCCGTGGTCTTGGCAGTGTCACTGAGAGATCTCTGTCTTTTGGTGCTACACCTCTGAAGATGCCAGCCACAGCTGCTGGCGAAACGTCAGGAACTACAATGCCAAGACCACGGCAATACAGCCCGGAAAACCCACAATAACCAAAAACTTGATACCTATGCATTAGTAGTTACCCCAAATGATCACTAAACGGCCTCTTGAGTAGTACCCAGAAGCATATGGCGGGGACTTATCCACACCGGCATTTGCTGGAGCCGCTCGGGGCAGGGAGAAAAGGCAGGCTGGCATCTCGGCCGGCCCAGCATCAAAGCCCAGCCCCAAAGCATGCTGGGCATTGTAGTCCAGCAGCCCCGCCGGCCAATCAGGGCTGCTGGCCGGCCCGGAGGGAACCTATCAGAGGGAGCCTGGCAATGTCCGACCTGAGAGGGGAGGGCTTCACCCAGGTCCTCCCTCTGGAGACTTAGGGCTGGGCCGGGCCTCCACTGCGCAGTTGGAATTGGAACAGCGATCCCCACCCACCCTCCGCTTGATCTACAGTTGGGGTATATGCATTCTTTGGAAGTTGTGTTTGGTATGCTGATGTTAGTATACGGACGGTTACAGTACGGTCATTTGTTAGCTTCTGTTAGGATAATGGTTGAGTTTCTGAAAATAGCAGCGTTTCTCGTCACAACTTTTGGTGGGCCGTTTGTGCGTAGGGCACCGATCCCGTTGGGTAAAACAGGGCCTGCTGGCACTGTTTCCCCATAGAGGGGGATTCCCATAAGGGATCTTGGACCAGGCTTTGCAGTGGGAAGCCCAGCTCGGGGGACTGACAGAACAGGCCTGCGTCCAGGTGACGGGGGAGTCACGCAGAGGCGACCGCCCAGTGTGACTCCCTTAACTGTCATCCCGTGGTTTTCCCCCTGCAGCAAGCGTGCTGCAAGGGTGAGGAGTCATCGGTGGGCAGGCGGGCCTGCCGATGCTGGGATCCGTACCCTTACGCAGCCATAGCTCTTTAACTCTGTAACCAATAAAGTTGTGGCCAATATTTCTCCAAAAACAAGCGTCAGCGTGGTTTTTTCCTGCCTTACGAATCCCTGTCCTTAGGGATGGCACAGCAAGCTCACACAAGAAAAGCTCAGTATTTCCTGTTAAAAATATAATGTGCAGTACATTACACTGTCAGTTTGCTCAGGCTGTGAAGCGCTACCTAAACCTGGCTGGTGAGGGGGAAGGGTGGGGAAACAGGCCTCCTGTACATGCTTCTGGGGCAGTGCAACAACATAACACCCGTGAGTGCAAGGAGCACTCTCACGGCGGTGCAAAGGTGAGTGCCAAGCTCCCCCCTCCTACCAGGAGGGTTAGGAAACCTAGCAACCCTACTTCTCCCTTAGAGTGGGACCACAAGTGACGCCTGACACAGGTTGGACACTAGTCAGCTTCCCTCAAGTTTTGATGGGAAATGTAGGCATCCTGGTCTTGCAGCTTGACTCTCTGACTGCTGTCCAATGGACTTTTCAACTGTCACTTGTCCAACATTCCGCCAAGCTGCCTACATTTCCCATCAAAACCTGAGGGAAGCTGGCAAGTGTCCAACCTGTGTCAGGCGTCACTTGTGGTCCCGCTCTTAGTCTCCCAGACCAGGCCAGAAACCGTGTAATTTCCATAACTATAAAAATATTAACTTCAACAGCCAATAATTAAAAAGAAACAGCAAAAGAACAGGGAAAAAGGCCATGCTCTAAGATTCTCCCTCCAAGTCTCTCAGGGTATGAAGGGAGTGACTGCCCTACTCTAAGACAACCGGGAAAGGAACTTCCTTGGTAAGTGAACAAACTTTCAATTTTCCAGAGGTCCAGTGGTGGAGCAGTCATAATTACTGAGATATACAAAAGCAAGGAACCCCAGGATAGGCCGCTTGACATTTAACCTGTCAGCTCTTGTTGGAGGACTCTTCTCCCAAAAGAGGTGTAAACAGAAGCCTCCTTGTGAATACAGTAATACCAGGAGAAAATATGCACTGAATTTCATGAAGCTGCTTGACCCACCTCTATGGAGGGAAACACCCTGTAAGCTGCAGAGGTAACCACTACCCAAGAAATGAGCCATAACCCCTATTAGGGTTCCCAGTCCCCAGCAATACAGACCAGAGCAATATAGCCCCATAGCCATCCTCCCAGGGGAAACACTCAAAACTCTGGAACCCACAGAGGTCTTTCTGAAAGAAAGAAAAAGTCAATTTCCTCACAGCCTTAGTTCTATCAATATAAAAATCCAGGCCCTCTTAACAGGCACTTCTTGTGCATGTTTAGGATTAGGGCAACAGGACAGCCAAACAATCTCCTCTAATTTGTAAAAATAAGAATTGGTTTTATGAAAACAGGAACAGGTGTCTTCAATACCTTGTGAGATGCAAAAATCTTTATCCACAGAAAAGGCATGAAGCACACTTTATTAGTGGACTTCCTTCTGGAAGCTGTCAGGGTCTTAATGATTTGATCATTAAGAATCTAGGCTGCCATCTTTAACAGGTCCACTTGAGGATGGAATATAGGGCCTTAAGAGAGAAGATCCCTTCTGCTCAGGAGTTGTCACAGGGGACTAGAGGACTATCAGATCAGATCCTGGAACCATGATCAATGAGGCCAGTATCATGCTATCAGAACCACCTCTGCTTTGAGATTCACCACTCTTTGGATCATCTTCTGCAAAAGTTGCACTAACAGAAAGGAATATATAAGCCAGTCCAGCCACCAGCATTTTAGAGCACCTGTTCCCATAGCTTTAGAGCATTTGGACCTTGAGAAAAAGCTGGGAATCTGATGATTGTTTGCCAATATGAATAGATCTACTTGCATCTTCTTGAACCTCTGGTTGGAAACAGGTTGGAAAATCCTGTCAAGACACCAGTATGCTCAGGAGATTTAGCAGCATCAGAATTCTCTCCTGGAATCTCCTGGACTAGCACCTCATTCTTGAGTCACTGTTTCTAGGACAGGAAAACTATGTCCAGAGACGTATCCATTACAATCCCAAGGAGGAGAATTCTCTGATAATGATAACAACTACGTTCGATTAATATACAGCCCTTCAGGACAACTTAATACCCACTCAGAGTGGTTTACAAAATATGTTATTATTATCCCCACAACAAACACCCTTTGAGCTGTGACTCACCCATGGTCACCCAGCTGGCTTCAAGTGGAGGGGTAGAATCAAACCCAGTTCTCCAGATTAGAATCCCACACTCTTAACTACTACACCAAACTGGCTGACAAGGCAGCATTTCTCCCTGTTGATTACAAAGCCATGGGTCTGAAGGCAGGAAATGATGCAGTGGTCCATTCCATGTCTGCCAGCTCCAGGTGGAAAGAGGAAGACCTGATGAGAATATGGTCCAGATACTGAAAGACTGAAATTCCCTGTGTCCACAATCAGGCGACTTTTATTAAGTCTCAGGGGCCTGAATTCAACATGAAGGGAAGAGCCCAGGACTGAAAACTGAACCCGGTAAGCAAAGTAAAGGGATTTCTGGTAAACCTGATGGATTGGGATGTGCAGGTAAAACTTCAATGAAGTCCACAGAGGCCAAAATTGACCTCTGTAGATTGTACAAAGGTCTCCATCCTGAACTTTTAAAAATCTGTCTGTTCAGCCATTTCAGCATGAGAATCACCAGCACATCTCAATTTTTCTTTGGAACTGGAACAAATGTCCTCTAGGCCTCTGGGACCATTCTATTGCCCTAATTTGAAGGCGAGTGTCTATGACTTGGAGAAGGAAATGATACTTGGCTGAGTAGTGATAGTGGGAATTTGCACTAATTTATTTGGAGACAAGTACTTGAGTTCCAGCAAATAACCCTGGGATACAATGTCCAAAACCCACTGGTATACATGGACTCCAGTGTTCTGAGAGGCTACAAGGGGCATCAAGCAGAGGTTTTATTTCCTCTTTGTCTGGGCTATGAGGAGGGCTTGCAGGACCTTGTAAAGGGCTGAAATTGCTGTCGTTTGACTTTAGTTCTGAGGGATCTGAAGATAACATTGGGTTTGGAATCCCAAAAGGACTGGAAATTCTTTTATCCCGCGACATAGCAATACTTTCTTTTTACCCTTGTCCTCCACCAGATATTTGTCTATGATATCACCCAAAAGACTGACCCCTTTGAAGGGAACGCTGGATACCTGAGACTGGGAGGTGGGGATTCGCTTCCCAGCTATGCAGCCAGGTATTACAGCACACTGTGATGCTGAAGCTATCTCCTTGGCTGACTGCCGGATGTCATTGAAAGAGGCATCTGCTGTGAATGGCACCATCAGGGCAATTTTTTTTAAAACATCCTTCAGCACTTTAGGAATTTCCTTACTGATAGTAGATCTGAGGTCTGGTGACAGATCATTCTGGCAAAAACTGCAGAAGTTCACAGGGCAACAGAAAAAGCCTCAAAGTTCTTACTCAGGGCCAGACTGATCCTTTTGTTGCAAGGATCCATATGCCTTAGCAGAAATGAGAGCGTTGGAAATCAGGTCTGTTACTGGAGCATCGACTATTAGGAGCATGAAACAGCTGACAGCTTCCAGAACCAGAAAATACAGCTAAGAGATAATTCAGTGGTTGGCCTCAGGCCTCATGGGGGGGTTCCCATTCTGTTTAGACAAATTTATCAAAAACCAATGGGGGGAAATCTCAGGAAGTAGTCCTTGCATCAGAGAGAGTTCTAGTCAACTCAGCAGGTATAGCTGGGTCTGGTTCCTCCAGCTTCTTCTTGCTGAATGATAGGATTGCCAGTAGGGGAGTGCAGTTTGGGAATCAGATTCGGGAAAAATTCCCAAATCGGACCCGATCCATAAAGATTCAGGATGCTGGCCCCGATTTGGAAATCACAAATCAAAGCTTTTTGAACCATTCAGAATGCCTCGGAAAGCTTCGGGGCTTAGTTTAAAGGGCCCCACCACTGCTTGCAAGCAGCGGTGGGGCCCTTTAAACACCATCCAAACAGCCCCCCATCCCCACCCCACTTACCTTGGCCCCACGGTCAGTGGTGGCTCTGGCCCTCCCCGCCACCCATGGGGGCCGCAGAGGAGGTGGTGTGGCAGGAGGTGGTGCGGTGGCAGAGGAGCCAGCTGGATACAGGCCGCCATCGCCACATGACACTGAGCAACACCACTGCCGCCACAGGTGCTGCTGAGCTACGCCACTGTTGCCGAGCGACGATGCCGCCGACGCCACCGAGCAACGCCACTGCCGCTACGGCCGCCGCTGAGCGATGACGATGCCACCACCGAGTGACAACGCATCCGCTGCGGCCGCTGCAGTGATGTCCCCCCGCCACTCAGCTGATCCCCCTCCCCCTCTCCCTCCAGTGCAAGGTAAGTGGTGGAGGGGTTGCCCCAAGGGGGGTAGGAGGTGGGGGTGGGGAAGTCGCTTCAGTATGCTCAGAATGTTTACGGAGCATACCAAAGCAAGTAAAATACCATAATTCTGAAGCAGCTTGCCACTTCGGAATTATGGTATTCCTAATTTTTTCCCCTGCTTCGGGTAAACCCGAAGCGGGAAACCAGGATCAACCTGGCCCTGCACATCCCTAGTTACCAGGTCTCCTTACCCTCCCGGTGGGAGTATTAATTTAATTTAATTTCTTACAGTTATATTCCGCCCTCCCCACTTTCGCAGGCTCAGTAGGGAACAGGCACTGACCTTCTCCTTGTCCCTCGCTCCCATGCTTTGCACAATGTTACTTCTGTGAAGTGACATCTTTGCACAAGGCATAGGAGCGCAGGAGCATGCGTGAGCCTGCTGCAAACTGTGGGCGTATTCTCATGGTGGTGCAATTATATCACTTACAGGAGTGATGTTGTCATACCACCCCCAAGAGCATGCCCGGGAGGCCCGTTCCCCACCATTCCCCCTCCCCACCAGCCAGGTAAGTGGTGGCAGGGTATAAAAAGTGGGAGTGGGGGATCCCCTGCTCCCACTGGGAATGGGATCTCTAGAATGGGATCTCCAAGATGTGGAGAACCTTGGGAAACAATTTGGGATTAACCAATTTACAGAAATCTAAGTTTTCATAGTTGTCAGCAGAGGTTTATTAAAAACAGGCTGCTATAGCAGGAGTCCTCAATAGGCAGAAGTACTATACCTAATTAGAACAAATCTTTTATAGATAGAAACATCTTTTTTATAGATAAACATCTTTTTGTCATGTGCAAAGAATACAAAGGGCTTGTTTAGCGTGTACTAAAACCTCTGTTCCCACACTGATAAGAATAGCAAATTCTACTGATGTTGTGGGAAATCTACATTGCTGAAACTGCTTGCTCTAAGAAAAGCACTTTTGCAGAGCTAGGCTGCTCTGGTACAAAACAGTCTCATTTAGGCCTATTGCTGATTTTGTTCCCAGAATCCTTTTCAACAGGATAGAGGCAGACTCCAGTTTCTTGCTATTTCTTCCTTTATTAGGGCACTGTCTCTGCCCTGGTCCTTCTTCATCTCAGATCCTGAGATTCTGTGAGAACCCTGTAGGCATAGGACCTTGGTAGGGCTTTTGAAGTGGCTCTAGGTCATTGGAAGATGCCAACAGAATGCAGGACTTTCCAGGTGGTTCCTCGTCTGATGGCTCACTGGGAGCAGCATCCACAACTGGTTGCTGTGGCAGTATGATGGGGTCTGCCTGCAGGGCACTCAGAGGGCCCTGACTGAGTCTTGGAGAACTCAGGGCCTGAGAGGGATTTCTCATCATCCCCTGAAGAGTCTGCTCCAATGTAACTGGCCCCTATCTCTGCAAAAGCACTTTGGCAGCCTAGGCTGCTCTGAAGAAGTGATCTGTGACTCAAGAAAGCTCATACCCTACCACAAATTTTGTTAGTTTTATGCTACTGGACTCTTTGCTCTTTTCTACTGGTATAGACAGACTAA
Source organism: Eublepharis macularius (assembly GCF_028583425.1). Classification (NCBI taxonomy): domain Eukaryota; kingdom Metazoa; phylum Chordata; class Lepidosauria; order Squamata; family Eublepharidae; genus Eublepharis; species Eublepharis macularius. The sequence goes on along the minus strand of NC_072796.1, from coordinate 65,965,767 downwards.
CACAGCTACCCATCTTTAAAAAAAAATTCTTTTACATCAGGGTTGTGGGAGAGGGGGGTAGATGGGATCTTGTCTGGGGAGACAGGGTGGCACTTGGCAGTCCTAAAAATTTCTACCTGTCAATGGCCCCGTAAGTCACTGCCTACCAAAATAAGCTCTTACCATAACATTAATTATAAACAAATTGCTTGAGTTGTTTTTACCTAAAATATGGTATCAGAAAGCAATTATGATGGACCGTGCTTAATAGTAGGTTTCCTCAGTACAGCAAAACCAGAGAGCTGGGAGGAGAAGGATTAACTATTCCCTAGAATTCAGAGATTCAGTGACAGACTGCTCCCTCTGATGAGTCAGCGCCTGCTGAAAAAAAATCTATATGATCAAACTAATGCTGAGGATCAGGAAGGAGTCTATTTTTTATTCCATACCAGAGTTTCTGTCAGTTAGAACAGTCTGAAGGCTGTTGGTTTCAGACAGAATTTGGAGTCATGGAGCCTGCCATGAAAAGTCAGACAAGTTCACCTTGAGCGTGAAGGGAGGAAACTCCTTTGCCTTAACTGTTGTATTACTGTCCTGAGGAAGACTTCTAAGAATTCAAAGTCTAAGCATCAGCATAAGCTGAAGTATGCTTTACATAGACACCAGAGTACTGGGTTTAGAGCGAGAGTGATTGGGTAGTGGGTTGGGACTCCCTTTCATGCCAAAAAGAAGAGAGATTACATCTTCTGAAGAGAAGAAGATTAATTCCGGCCCAGTTTCAAAGGGAGTTTAGCTCTGATTCCAGGTCTGTTGTGAAGGAGAAATGGTGAAGAATTAACCCTTCACAGTCCTTCAGCTGTTTGTACAGCTTTCCTAAGCTTTTAAAAAGTACAGTTCATCACAGTATCATTATAATATCCACTACCATATACTGAGATATCCTAATATGAATGTATGTGTGGGTGTGTGTGGAGAGAGAACGCAAACAGAACTCACTCCTTACAAGAGCCACTATAAGTTAGGCTTTTTTTAGTCTTCTGAGAAGATTATTGTTCTCTCCACCCATCGATGCCTCTAGAAATGTCCAAATGCAAAGAAGACAGAGAAACCCCAAAGGAAATCTATATTAGTACAGTACAGGTTTTAAATTGATTATTCTACTATAAACAGGATGCTCTGCTGTTTGGGGTCATGCAAAAGCATCACCATTTAGCTCGGAGCTGCCTGCCAGACAATTCATTTTTCATATTGATAGCTCAACAGCCAAGAGCAATTGTATGTGTGATGGGAAAGAGAGAGGGAAATGTTATCCTAGCATGAAAATTTTAAAAGCTGTTTGGATAACATTATAAAATACTAAATGAATCCTGGACTTTCTTTCACGTAAACATGAAGGACTGCGATACCAGACATTGAAACAAACCACCTCCAAGAGAGAGCTAGAATACTAAAGAGGTAGCAGGAGCACCACATATTCTAAAAAACTGAATGTAGATACTGATAATAAGATCAAGAATATAGTCACCTTGTGAGCATTCCACCTAGCTCTCCACCATCTTAATATCTGCTTATGATTGAAAAAAATCATAAAGCCTTAACTAATGTTCTTCATGCCACAGTAAGCAAGCTGCCTAGAAGGGCAAAACATTGCTGGCTCCTGCCCGGGAGACTGGAATGCACATGCAATGTGAATGGAATTCTGAGTGATTAGGTGCCATTGATTCCACTCCGCCCATGTCTTGGAATGTGCAGCTCTCTGACAAGAAAAGTGCTTGAGACAACTACCCTCGGACATTCCAATCTCCTTTTTTCCCTACTGACTACAATCACAGCTAAAAACCTATCCATTAACCTAGGGCCATCAATCAGCTCTCATAAGTTTTTCCTGGGAACATTGAATCAAAACTCTAAATTCATCAGCCAGGTCTGGACACACTTTATTAAATTTACAGTTTCTTTGTCAGGCACCTGGAATAGGCAAGCTAACTCCTTTGTCCCAGCCCAGTAGGCCAATCAAAGGCAGCACATTGAATGTTTGTTCTGCTTACCACAAATTCCTGTAACAGATGCCAAACATAGACAAAGCTGGTATTTGAGGGCAGGTTGTTTTAAAAGTCAGTAAAAGTGTGATAGTTACACACTGGTTGTTTGTAATAAGGATTTGCTTGTTAAGTTTATTTGACTGAGTCAATTAGAAAAAGGCTAAAATGCTTTCAGTATAGAACATCCCCTTTACTCCTGTTTCCTAATACTTTTTGTGCTTATGTCATTCACAATAGCTAAAAATTGGAATTGAACTTTTCCACGCCAACTAAAATCACATCAGCTGTGTTGCTTGTAAACTGATTCTTAGACCTCTTGTACTTCTGCACTCTATGAAATCCCAAAATCAGGGTTAGAAGAGAAGTTTAATTGTCTTGTTTTGCCACTAAACCAATTATAACACACCACAACATTATTATTAAATTAGACTAAGTCTTCAAACAAGACTTTTTTTACTTTCAATTTTTGTATAGCACATAACTTATTTAGGTGGTTTTAAATGACTGCCACTTCCAATAAAATGCTCATAGTGCTACAGATACTAATATATAATTAGCAAAGTCACAAGGCATCTACCCTCTTAATTACCTACCCTATATATTTTCTCCTTTATAATTTCTAGACTGCTTCTCAGCCACCGAAGTAGGACTTAATATGTTGCACGACTCCAAAACAATAATAATCATAACAATAAATTACAGAGCAATGAAAATCCCAAACCCCTTTTTAATAATGCTTGACGTTTTCAACCGTAAAATAAAACATGTCAGCTTCAGACAACCAGGCGGTTGCATGGAGAAAGGGTGTGCATATGGGGCTGTTGTCTATATCAGGCTTACACACTTATCCTTCAGATGAAGTCTAACCTTATCCAGTCATAAGTGCAACTGAAACCCTTGAACTAATCCAAGTCTGAAGAGTAAGCTCTTCTCTAAAATAGGTTTCAATTTAGTATCCTTATTCAGTCCTATCCTTATTCAGAACTGCTGCTTCTAGAATTGACAAATATGAGATGGAGAACTGCACATCATTGGCATATTAATGACATATCATGTCAACTGATAAATGTGGTCTCTAGTTATTTAAAAATGATAACCTGCACAAAACTGTAACCCAAATAGCTTCCAAGACAGTTTCCATAAAAACAAGAAGCAATCATCATTAAACTAACCACATGAACATGAGAGAGAGTGAGGAGGGAACACAGTACCCCACATGTTCTTCAAAAATCAACAAAAAGCCAGAGTAAACCGAACAATTATTACCAGGTACCTAAAGCTAATTAAGATAGCGGCCAAGTGTGCAGCTATGTGGAAGGACCTTCAAAGCTGAGGCGCTACTACAAAGAAGGCCCTGTCCCTAGCCACCTGCCATACTGGGGATTCACAAGAGCAGAGCCACTGTAGATGATCTCAGCTGACTAGTAGGTTCATAAGGCAATGAGCAATTCTTTAAGTATCTGTAAGGATCTGCCAAGCAACTCTCAAAAGACTTCACTGCAGGCAGTAAAAGAACTTTATTGAAAAGCTGCTAGTATCATGAGCTTACTCCATCTTTGCCAGGAATAATATTTACATGCAAGCATCAAACATGTATAGGCGTCCTCAGTGCGGGCAAATTCTAAAATTCCTACCCCCAGTCTAACGGTCAGCTAAGCTCAGCAAGAAAGTATCTAAGTGGGAAAACAGCAGAAATTATGTATGGGATTTTCAAGGTCATAGGGTCTGTGCAAGCGCCTCTTCCCAGATTAAGGAGAGAGGGCCCTGGTGCAGTTCAGAGGAATATGCAGGTAACAGCAGGAACAAATGCCTCCCTCGCATAGTTTCACATCACAGGTCCGAAAGACAAGTAATATTAGCAGCTCAGTCAAAGAACAGCCTCAGCATTTAACCACAACTGTAATACAAAGCATTAGACTACAATCATAACAGCAGGGTGTTGCTGGCCATGACATGTGATGCTAAGCACCTGACAGTATCCTGATCCCATACCATTTAGCACTTGAACTGGTATTGCTTGTATTATATTAAAAGCATAATTTGCTTGGCTCTTTCAGGATGAGAAAGTATTGCTCCTGGCAACTTATGTCAGCCAACAAACTTGCTGCTGCATTTTGCACTGACTGAGGTTTCCAGTCTTCAAAAGATAGCTGTGCATAAAGAATATGGCAATACTTCAATCCAGATTTGATCAAAACATGGATTTTCGTGGCCAAATCATGCCAGTATAGGACAGGTCATAGCTGAAGCTGAGTAATGACATGACATGCCACAGATGATGCCCATGTTACTCCACAGAAACCATATTTCCACAAAGCATCTGCATCTACACTAGAAGGATTCCAAAGCACCGAACCAAAATAAAAAATGCCAGAGCGCACACGGGAATGAGACACTGTAAATAATATTACAAATTTCAATCAATGCCTAACAACTGAATACAAACATTTTATATGCAAAACATATTTACCTGCAAACCAAAGCAAACAAAAATATACATAGGAACACAGCAGGATACTCGAGCATCCATCTGCAGACATGGACCTATCAACAACACCAAAATGTGAACTAAAACTCTGTTCTGTGTTGGACCCTAAAATATATATTATTAAATATTTTACCAAGTAATATTACAAAAGTACAGAGTGTACTTTTTAAATATATGGTGATGGCAGCGAGAGTAGTACATGCAACAAAATGAAAGGCAGAATCTTGGCCAGGTGTGACTGAATGGATGAACAAATTGTATGTATATGCGTCAATCGCTAAATTAACTTCTTACATACACAACAGACCAATTTCAGAATTTCAGGAAAAATAGAAACGTTTTATTGACTACGTAGCTGAAATTTAAGAAAAACTAAAAGAAAATTATTAACAAAATAGACTAATTGTTAAATCAGTAATCTAAACGAATTTAAAATGTTGAATAAAATGTTAAATGCGGAATATAAAATGTCGAATGTAGTGTATTTTAGTATGAAGGAGAGGGGAAATAATTTGTAGCTTTAATACTCTGCTACATATTCTGTTTCTGATATTTTGTCCACTGTCTAATTCTATTTTCTGTGTTAAACAAAATAAAAAAAATGTGAACCTGCTCATTAAGGCTGAGTGCAACCCCATTCATAACAGGCTGACTCCTTAAAATCTTGCTGATGGCATTATCTACTATGAGTACTCAGTCTTGTCTGGGTACAGCAGTAGGTTGTTGGTCTTCATCTGATTCATTAAGTTCTCTAAACACCTGTTCAGACTACCTGCTGGCTAAGGTGAAGCTGGGCATCATCACTAAATGGACAATAATCCAGCTCTCTGGATGATATTTCCCAGTAGTTTCATGTAAACATTAAACAGCATGGTGACAAGATGGAAACCTATGCTGTTTTATATCTTTGCATATACATGTTGACAAGCACAGCTTTCTAAAGTATATTTAGTATAAAGTATATTTAATTTGGACATCAACAAGCAAGTGTTGAGGAAACCACTGAGATCAAATTTCCAAGTGCCTTGCACACAAAGACGGATAAAAATCTTTTCACTCTGCAACCAAAGCTCCTCCAAATGTAATATTCAGTGTACCACAGTCTGCACTGTGATGCCTGAGAAGGCATCTTTTGGAAATTTGAACCTTTTTTAGTTGAATAAAGGCTAAATGTCTTTAATTTGCATTTTAAAGTAAAATATATTTAAGAAAACATTCCTTTGATATGTTATTTGTATTTTATTAAAGACTGAAAATGCTTCTTTGCATAGTGTAAATACTCTCTTTGCATAGTGTAAATACTCTCTTTTAGGTTCATTCTCCACTTTGCAAAACAAAAATTATTTTTAAAAGCACTGAACAGCTTACTTAGACTTGCCCCAAATATGGAATCCAAGATACAGCTGACAAGACTTTTAAAACAAAAAATCTTGGAAACTGGGAGAAGCAGGCCTCGGTGTTTTTCTCTTCTAATATGGGCAGGTACAACAATTCTATTATTAACCCCCCTCCCCAAAAGTTCATTGGCCAATTATGCCAAAGTATGGTAGAGGCACAGTGGTAGCACAGTATAGACCTGAAAACAAATACTAAAGTCATGAGAGGCTGGTTTCCTTTCATCTGTGTTCCAGCCTTCTCCCTTGCAACTTCAGACCCTGACGGTTTGTAGAAAACAAGAATACACATGGGTCTGTTGCCTATTAAAAAAACATGTAGTGCAATTGTGTCAATAGCCTAAATCAGAAGGTTACTCCATTGGTTTATCAGAGTAATGCAATTAAGTTAGCATCAATACGAAAATCTGCCAGAGCATCCTGGAGACCAAATAAATCCAGTAGTCTCCAAGAGCAGAACATTCTAAATTATTTCCCTACCCTTATGGACACCTGAAGACCCCAAGATCCAGTTCCTAAACAAGTTACAATCTTTCTATGATAATACTACCACAGAGAACCTCCCACACGGAGAACAAATCAGTATCGTTTTGAACAGTAGAGAAGATCAGGTTCAGAATATTATAATAATCATCAAACATTGAGCAACACCCATTAAGAAAGATTGCAGTTCCCCAGGTGCCAATTTCCAAAGGTCCACAGAATCAATCCCGAGATCACAAGAACTAGATCAGTCAAGGAGTTTGCTGAGCAGCATACTGGTAGTACACCAACAAAATCCTATCACTTTTAAATCCCTTCAAGCATGGGCCCATATATCTGAAGGACTGTCTCCTCCCATATGTTCCAGTGAGTAATCTACAGTCTTCAACTGCCACCTGCTGGTTGTTTCCCCACTTAGGTGGTTCACCTGGCATCAAGCAAAGCTTGCTGAAGAAGGGAGCCCTTGTGGGAGAAGGAGGTACTGCAAGGCTTGTTTGTTTTGGCAGGGTATGAACAGTGGGCATCTTTTAGGGAAGAGGACAGGTATCTGGGGTTTGTTATTTGATTTTAATTTGTAATGTTATAATTATTTCTTATAAGCTGCCTTAAGCCAAGAGGAAAGGCTGAGTATAAATATTTTAAAACAAGCAATCAGTCACAAAAGGGAAAGAGTTTTCTTTGCTGCTCTAGAAAACAAGTCTAGATCTAAGGGGCTTAGGTTTCAGCAGAGCAGATTTTGGTTGAATGTTAAAATAAGTGTCGTTAAAGTATGAGCAGTTTGACAACTGAACCATTTACCTGAGTAGGAAGGAGGCTCTCCTTTGCTACAGGTCTTCAAAGCACAGGTTGTTCAAGAATTCATTAGCAGGGCAGGTATTTAGACGAGATGCCCTTTTAATTCTAGGACTGTATTACTCTATGATCTTGTAGCTTGGAATTAACAGAGACACTAAATCATATTTTATGATTGGCAATGCAGCATTAATCTAAGCACATACGCACCACAATAACAAAGTATAGTGATGGCCTTGACCAATAACATCCCACAAGACCAAATATAGGTAGAATGAGAAAGCACTGTAAAATCAACAATATATATGTCCAGAGGCTCCTTCATAGTCTTTTTTGTGCCTCATGATTATCAGAATTCTGTTCCATTAAGCAGATATCATTCTGCTTTGTTCCACATGCAATGTTTAATTAATGCCCCCAAGAGCAGATTCTGTCTGTCTTTTCTTGTCACAAGGCCAGCTCACTCTTATCCCCTGCAAACTAGAAGTTAAGCACATGCATCAATGCACAAGACAGCAGAGTAAGCGTAACCCTATGCTCTTGTATTGATTTATCTACCAATATTAGCGCATCAAGCTTAGTAACCTTTTAAACAGACAACTGGAAATTTCCTTAACTGAGAAAAAATTCCCATGATTGGCAGGCTGCTTGCCTCAACTCTTGCACACAACACAAGCAGCCTTTGAGATAACATCCATTTCCTATTTAACAGGATATAAGGGACAGGTCATAAAATATGCAAAGTCCCACAGCTCTGCAGAAAAGGGCACTTTTTGATGCAGCAGTTTCATTATAGTTGTCCTAAAGCAATATGCCATACATCTGCTTGGACATTTCCTACCATATGCCTATTAATGCAAGGAAAACAGGGTTGCACTTGCCTGTAACAACCTGTTGAAGTTACAGAGAATGCTGTAAAACCAGCTGCTTATAGACTGAGGGAACTGAGCTGGGAAAGAACTGAAGTAATGACACAGGACGTAAGGGGAACAGAGGTCAAACAGCAGCACATGTGAAGGAAGAGAGAAAAGCTGCTTCCTGCCAGCTTCCCCTTCCCAAGTGATAGTCCCCAGGCTGTCCAGAGGTAGATTTTTGTACTCTTGGCTCTACCTCATATTGTAACCGAAAAATACAACTTATTAACATAAATTTTGTTATCTGTGCATGATGTCTATATTCCTTTATCAGTTTCTTAATATAAACAGCTCATTGCTACACTAAGCATAAAATCAGATGTCAGCTGTAAAAATTTCTGCTAACAGACTGGAAGGGGAGGATTTGACTGATTTCTCTGCTACTACAGTCCTCCAAACACCCTAGAAGCAGCATTTCAGGGCTCATGTTGGCTGTAGCGGGATGGAAGAAGTCCTGTTCCACTGATGGAAATACCTTCCATCAGCAGAGATTTACCACAGGATCCAAGTCATCATCTACTGCCAAAATAAGATGACTTGAAAAAACAATTAATTACCGCAAGCAGTTTTATTTTTTAAAACTTACATTGCAGACAAATCAAAAAGAGTCCAGTAGCACCTTTAAGACTAACCAATTTTATTGTAGCATAAGCTTTCGAGAATCAAGTTCTCTTCATCAGATGCATGATACAGAGACTGGTCAAATACAGAAGAGGAGGGAAGAGAACAGGAGGAGAGAGAAGAGGCAATTAGGGGGGGAGGGGGAGGGAGCAACCAAAACATTCCTTTGCTAGTATATGTAAACATCTCCTTTTGGTGTGTGGATCAGTAGGCTTCAAAGGAGTTTGCCCTGTTAGTTTGTAGCAGCCAAACAGCTAGACCATCCAATTCCAATGCAGTATGAGCCTTCGATAACCACAGCTCTCCCTGCCAGATGCATCGGACAAAGAGATCTGTGGTCCCCGAAAGCCCATGCCAGGTGCCACTGAGCTCCCCCAGACCCCGCCTCTGTAAAGGAAATCTGTTACCTGTGATAATGTGATAACCATTCATAATCACCTATTCAGTCCCAGCTTGACAGAGTCAAATTTGCATATGAATTCCAGTTCAGCAGCCTCCCGTTGGATTTTGTTTTTGAAAGGTTTCTGTTGAACTACAGCGACCTTTAAGTCTTTGATGGAATGTCCTGGTAGATTGAAGTGTTCTCCCACTGGTATCTGGACGTTTCCATTTCTAATGTCAGATTTGTGTCCATGGAAACGTCCAGAAACCAGTGGGAGAACACTTCAATCTACACGTTGAATAATGCACTTTCAATGCACTTTCGCAATCCTTTTGAAGGGCATTTTTTGTTCCACACATGGAAAATCAGTTTCAAAAGTTCACTAAAGAGTATTGAATGTGGATTATCCAACATGTGTGGAAACAGTCCAGGTCTCCCCAATAACAAAACAGAACTGCCAGCAACACTGGGAATTTATCTTGAAGTACAAATCTGAGTGAGCATTGCACAAAATGCCTTCATTGTTCACCAAGCTCTAAAAGGGGGAAAGGAAGCACATGTTGTTAAGAGAGTCTATACAAATGCAGTTGTAAGAAATGTGAAGCCACAACAGTATCCCCTGGCAAATGCAGTCCTTTTAGTTGGGATAATAATAATGACATCTGACAAATAATGGCTGGAAAAATTGTCCATTTTAAGCAGCTTTAATAGCAAAAGGGGATTTTTACAACAGTTAATTTTAAGAGACTTTTAAAAAAATCTTCTCACCCCAGTACTTAAATATGCATTCAAACCTACAAAACTAAGCCAAAAGTGACAAAACGAAAGCATGCTTTGCTAAGACAAAAAAGCCTTAGTTTTAGTAGTATCCAAAATAAACTTTTGACTTTGCACAACATTCTTGTACAAAATAAACTCAAGTCTTTTGCCAGCAATAACCTATATACTGATGTGGTATTAAAAGAAACTTGGACGCTTGAGCTGGGAGACAAACTGTCAACCAACCACTAATTGGATTTTATGATGTGACTCACAGCTTAGCAATTTCCCAGAATTTAATCACAGTGCACCCAAAAAGATCAATTAAAGAACAGCCTCAGAATTTGTTAAGAGCCTTGTGTAGAATGAGGCAAAACGATGACCTCAGTAACTTCACCACAAAATTTTATGAATGAACAAAGAAAGGATTTCTAAAAAGAAAAGATTCATCTTGGTCAACTTTATTGTATTTTTTAGTAGCCAATTTTTTTTAATTGCACTACCAAACTCAAAGAGGAATACATTGGTTGTTCCTGTTTAAAAATACTTTCCTACACTCTGGTGTAGTTTTTTTCTGCTTTAATGCCTATATTTATGTCCCATATTAATGATATCAAATGAGAATTGAGGCATATTAAAAGTGTTCCTTTACATTGGAGAATGCATCTTAAGACTTCAAGACCTCATTGAGTAACTACAGCTCCTCCCCAAAGGATTACCTCCACTAAATGACTTGCCCACTATTGCCCACACACCATCAGCAAGCAACTATGCTGCTTCAGCCAGCAAATGTTTTGGTGAGTTTGTTTTTTATCAATCCTCCCCATCAAGAATACAAAGTGGATATCACATGTGGGAAGTTCTCAGAAACAGACCTGCTTAGCTTTAGAAAAAGAAATGTATGATGCATCTGAAAAGCCACACTCTGTGCTTACTTATTTATTTAAAATATTGATATGCCTACCTTTCTCCTAACCGATTCAAGACCCATTACCAGTTAATCTTACATTTCCTACTCCTCCTTATACTAGTAAGGAAAGCTGGAGATGCTGCTAAACTGCACACAGAAATAAAAGATTCATCACCTCATAATGCTCACCTTCAAGTATTAAGAGGTGTATTACAGTCCTGAATTCCTTTCTAGCTCCACTAGCCAGTCAGTCATACACGTGGAGTCTCTCTACCTGGCCTATTCAGATGCTGAAGGGCACAGTGGGAAATGTAGTCTACGGGGTGCATGACATAATAATGAATTACATTTTCCAGGGTGTTCATCAGCACTGTATTTCTGGAGCTGGCAAAACAACATCTTAAGTACTGGGGAAGGTGAGAGAAGTAGCCTGTCGATCTGCCACTGCTTCCAACCTGGCCAAACAGCCCATCAGTTGGCTAGAAAATTTGCAACAGCATTTAGTTGGTTTGTTGTCTATTGATAAACTAACAGGGAGGACATACATACATATGCAATGAAAACAAATACAATAAGGTATGGTAGCCACAAATTTGGAATCCAGCATAAAGCCCAACACAAAGATGAAAGTTTTCTGGATTAAAGCGTAAGTAATTATCATGATATCTCTAACAACATTCAACTACCCAATAGGAGAGTATTGACATCAGCATACAGTACCCAATAGCCTAGTCTACACTCCTTATCCCATACCAAGGTATCTCTTTGAGCTATTTCTTATGGCACAGCCCCATAATCTGAGTAGAAAGCTCTCCTGAATAATTCAGTCTTGCATAGTTTGCAGAAAATCAGGAGATATGGCTGTACATTGTGCTGTATGGAAATAGGAAAGGCATGTATAGGCTTTGCAACACCTGAATGGCCTGTTGTGCTGCTTACAGGCACATCTGTGAGCAGAGAAAAGCAAATGTAGAACTCTGTGGGGACCCCTTGTTATGAACTACAATGTAGTGGTACTACACATTAATTGAGTACAAGTTTGGTAAATTAGGTACCCAGTTTAGAATATAAGCATATGGTAAATTGTTATTGTCTTCTGATAATGTCATCACTGGACTCGGAAAACAGCACTTCCTGAGTAAAGGAAGCAAAGGCAGGAACGAAAAAATGGAAGGCATATTTTAGAATGGTTACAGGTTGCAGTTTATTAATGCTCTCCACTCAACATTTTCATTCATTTGCATTGCTTTTTATGTCTGCTAAGATAGTTCATCTGTTAGTTGGCCCAGTACCAAAGATCAAAGAACCAATTTGTTAAATAAACACCTTATTGATGGATTAATGCAATCTGGCAAACAATGCCTCACACATGTAATAGTATTAAAACTGGCTTGTTTACAGTTTGTCTGAGAAGCATTATAATGGCACCACTGAGAACAGCCTTAATTTTTTGTTCATTTTAATCCATAGAGAAAATAATTTTCTTATTCCACTAAAATGGAAATACTTTGTAAATGAAACAATTGAGTTTATTAGAGTCTTACACTTAAAAAATACTTCTCAAAGTCATACTCTTGCTTAATTATCAGTGTTTGCATGGCCTTTAAAAGCTCTCCGGATGGACTACATATTAAATATTTTATGGACAACATCTGGTTTGATGACAGACCATTTACCAGTGTTCAAATGAAAAGACATACATCAGCACGTCACAGCTAACTCCCTGACTCTCATGCGCAGGCAGGCAAACAAAGTAAGGCATCCTGCTGAACTCCTGACATTTGACAAGAGGCAAGTGAAGAGAGAGAGGCCAACAGAAAGAGCTAGCAGCAGCAGTATGGAGGAGAAAGAGGAGAAGATCCTATCAACTGGAAACAATTTCAGAGAATTCCTGAGGTTGGGAGGTATCTTCTGCCAGGACATAGGGCCTAAGAAGATGTGCAACTAGCCAACCCTATGCCTATACAGATCTATATATATATATATATATATATATATATATATATATATATATATATATATATATCAATTCAGATATCAGTCAAAGGGGTGACAGGAATAATTTTAACACACATTCTACCGGACCCTTATCCTCCATTAATCCTGCTGAAATTCATGGAAGTTGTGCAGGTGTTCAAACCCATTAAAATAAATGGGATTCATCTGCAAAACATTCCAGCTGAACTGTGTCTTCAGTTCCTCGCCATCAAATTTAATTGTCTTCTGTATTAATATTCATAATGATTTAATACAAGATCTAAAAGGAAACTTGAAATTCTGAATATAAAGTACAGACAATGGGAGGCCTCTCTGAGCTTCTTGGAAAAAAGGCAGGGTATACAAATGTACTAAACAAAATAAATAAATTATATGAGGACATATAAATATGACTTAATACCAAAAATCAAATGTTGTTTCGGTCATTCAGACCATGCTACACAATACAATGCCTTCAGCCAAGCACTACAATACATCCTGGTCCCAGACTTACCAGATGCTCCAGTTTGCAGCCCACAAAGAGGGAGGAGTGTGGAGAATAGCAGCCACCATTAATTCTGCGGCACAGTAGCTCCCAGCAGCTTCCTTGGGGCTGAGTGGGCAGCCCACAGTTTAAAATGCCGAGCCAGCCAATTAGCAGCAAGTTGGCCAGGTTGCAGCTGGTGGGCCTGTACGACATAGTTTTCCCTTTTCTGCCAGCTGGGTCTACACACAGGAGGAGCTGGCTGGACCGCTTCAATACTTGGTTCATAGCTGGTTTCCCATCCGTCCCTCCCTCTCTGCATTGCTGGTGGTTGGGGACTAGGTACAGCTGTTAATCTGGATAGAGTCATATTCCTCAGCTGGTGGTTGCAGATTCTGTGGCTTGCACTGTGGTTTGGGGTGTGCTAATTTTTTGTTTGTCTGTTTTGTCACAACCATAGGTAGGGGCACTTTTGGCATTTGGCACATATCCTTTTTAGGGATCTGTGCCAACAAGCCCAGTTTCCCCATTATTGGAGATCCCCTAAAGGGATCTTGGAGGTGATGCATGGCAGGAACACACCCAGCTAGGGGGCTGTCAGGGCATGTTCACTAGGCTACCTTCTTAGCCTGCATTCCAGATCTGTAATATAGGAATAATTGTGACCAACCTCACAGGATTGTTGGGAGGGTAAAGAAGGAAATTTTAAAATACTTCAGGTCTTTTAAACTTTCTGTTCTGGAAGAACTTCCAACCAGGAAGCCTTGCGCCTTGAGGATCCTTCCTCTTCAAGGGAAGCAGAAAACAGCAGATTATTCAGGTTGTGCAAAGTTTATTCGACTAACATCTCCAAACTGGATCCATCCCTGGAAAGAAAAGGGGCTTGATATAAGATACCTAGGGAGACGTATACTCAAATAAATATAGCACAAATCAGTTCCTCCATGGGGGGATGGGGTTCACATACCAAATTGAAAACAGTTTGACAATTGTCACAACAAGGTAATGCCTGAAAAGGCACCGGGTGAGGGGAGCCATTGACTGGTCTCAAGAATACAAATGGAGTGATCACTAGCTATTTTCCCCATTGCCCACTTAATATGCAGAACAAGATCAATATTGTTTATGACAAAGTACAGAAAAGGTGAGTCCTTCAAGCAAGAGAAATAAGCTGTGAATAAATATAGTCTATTTATTTACTTAAGAGAAAGGAAGTTTACCACAGCAGACAAATTTCAACTAGCACCAGGCAGACAGTCGTCCAACGGAAAAGAGATTTACAGAGCTGCAAGCAGTGCAACAACAAACGATGGCATTGTCCCCCACCAGCTTGCTCACCAGGAGAGTGCTGAGCCCTTTTAAAGAGCTCCTTCAGGCATCCTTCTGGCTAACTGTAGTAGTGTCTGCATGGCAGAGCCAGACTCCACAGTGTGTTCTTCAGCAGGCCATATCAACAGCCAAGTAATGGGAAACAGCTGCTATTCTTTTCTGGAAAAAAACCCTGGCACAATCACAGCTTTAGGACTGTATCTTGTCTTTACATTGAGCATAACAATTAAAACCCATAATGCAGCAGATCTCCCTCCCTCTTTTTGGTGACATAATAAAAAAAATCATTGTTTAAAATATAATATTTTAAAAGAGGAGGCCCAGGCAAAATGTTTTAACATAAAAAAGATGTGCATTGTTCTGTGTTTGCTACCATTTCATTTTTTCAGTATCTGAAAGTGTCACAGAGTACCAACTTCTATCTCCTATTTGGGTTCTGTCACAGAGTACCAACTTCTATCTCCTATTTGGGTTCACATGTGCCAAGCATTTCTTATTCCCCCTACTACCAAGTTCCCTCACTGCACACAATTTACAAATCCTCCCAAAACAATTAATTGAAAGGAAAGTAATAATCTTCCATTATAACTTACTTGCTAAGGGGAAAAAACTTTCACATACTGACAAATACTTCCTGAGCCACAACACAGCTGTTGACATTTTCCCAGAAGGAGGGCTTAGCCAGTTGTTGTGCACTGCCCACCTTTCCCATAAAGAACCATAGTCCTAACAAACCCTTACCACATACACACCAAGAGGATTGCCTCACTGATATCTCTACTAGGGGTATACAGTTCGGTTTGGAATTTGGATTAAAATACCAAATGTTGGCTGATTAGGTAAAATCTGGGTATTTCTAATAAATAAACAGGTGTCCTGAATTTTTACCGAATTTTCAGAAAAAATAAGGTAAAATTTGGCCATTGTTTTCTACAGGAAAATCATACTGCTTCAGTTTGGTTCTGTTGGGCTTTCTCTGGGATGAGTACAACTTGCATTTGGGAGTGTGACTTGCCCATGGCAGTCTTGCCCTAGTATGTGTCTGCAATGGGAGACAGCTTTGACTATTTCCCCACGTAGGAAAAAATAGAGTGGCTGGTGGCACCATCTTCATAGGCCCACAGAATTAGACCCCAGCATCCAATCTTCCTGAAACTTGGGGGGGGGGGGGTCCTTAGAGAATAGTCAGGTGTAGGTACCCTGAAAATTTTGTGGCATTTGCTTGAAAAATGCCACCTCCACGCCCCAATAGCCCCCAAACATTTTACCCATATGGAATAATGGTGGGTGGCTGGCAGCACCCTTTTTTGAGGGTTCCCTCCAAATTTGGTGAATTTTGTTGAAAAATTACCCTCCTTTAGTCCACTGGATAGTCCCCAGAGTGATTTTCACAAAGAAAACAACAGCCATGGGGGGGGGGGGATAGCTGAACCAAATTAGAGAATCACACATCCTAATCTCTATATGAATGAGTATTTCAAGAGAAACAACACACAATATTCCACTGATAGCATGTCATTGGGAAAGGTTAGAGAAAAGGTTGACTCTCTACTGCCAACAATCCATAGTTCCCTAAACAGGACCACATCTCCCCTTAAGAATCACTGCTACAGCACATAAATTCACTTAAAATATTCTTACATATACTTTTGAAAAGGTTCATTCATCAGAACGCCTCAATCTGAAAGAAAGGACAATATACTTTTAACAAGGGGGAAATGTCAAGCGTCCAGTGTTGGGCCACGCTGAAAAGAACTCTTCAGTGTTTCTTTTCACCAAACAAACTTCAGAGAAGTATTAACTAATGGATGTTAAATTTTCTGTGTAACAACCATACTGCTGGAAATGGCTATCACACACACCACAGTACTGAAAACACGGAAACTCAGCTAAAACACAGATTTGAGATAAAAGACTAGAAAAAGAAACAGGTGCTCAGCCAAGTGGGCAGAGCTATTCTTAACTGAACTTTGAAATTTGGACGATGAATTTTAAGCCACTCTCTCAGAGCAACAATTCCATTCCCACCATAATGATTACCTAATTGTATTAATTTAGACAATAAGTACACAAAAACTTTCTGAAAGTAAAATTGACACTGTTGCTCTAGTAGGTATTATTAGTACGCTATTGAATGTTATTTAGTTCCGTGCTCATCTGATCATCTCTATTTTCTATTTTCTTTAATTTAAGATTAGCAGAGTATTCAGCACATTTGTCCTCTACAATCCTAAACAGCCCAAGCTGTTTTTATTATGAATAATGTAAAAATAAATTGCATGTATTTTAATGATGAAAATTTTAAAAGACCATTGTACCTTGGGGAAGGCAATGGCAAACCACCCCATAACAAAAGGAAAACGTAGTGATGCAACATCCCTCCATAGGTCAGTAATGCTTGCACAGGGGACTATCGTTACCTTTTTACCCTAATGATATTTTTTAAATCCAACCTTTTTGGTCAGCTTGTACAATGATACAAGCATTACAAGATTTTGGTAAAGAGTCTGGCTACAAAATCAATTTTATGAAACCAGAATGGATGAGATTCATCATGTCAATGACTCAAAAAAAGAACTGTCTGAAATTCTTCAGATCAATTTGAAATCCAACCTGTTAAAGTATCTTAGATTTTGGATATGCTACTTAAGTTAAATCTAGCACTTTTATTTTTCAGCTGTAAAGTAAATCTGTCAAGGTCTGCATTAATTTAGTCATTTTGGAGGCAACTCAAAGGCTTGAATTTCAATTTAACTGAGTATGATCTACCAGACCCAATAGGTATTTTGTTGTGTTATTTGAAGAACCATAGCAGTGTTGCGGGTGTTAATAGCCTAATTATGGTATATGCTGGGAACTGAAAGAAATCCCATCCACATCTGACTGGCCAGCTCTGATCTGGAAACTGGCTGTGATGCCTAAAATTAACATTTTACAGCAGAAGTGCTAAAGGTGTGTGGGGAAGCCCCCCTCCCCAGCATTTGCAGGGAGCTCCTAGGGAGTGGTGGCTACTGGCAGAGATGTTGGGACAACTAGAGGAAATAACTACAACCGAGAGGTTAAGTATAATGAAATACAGTAATGTGAAATCTTATGAAAGCCAGTTTGGTGTAATGGTTAAGAGAGCGGGACTCTAATCTGGAGAGCTGGGTTTGATTCTCCACTCCTCCACTTGAAACCAGCTGGGAGACCTTGGGCTAGTCACGGCTCTCTGGAGCTCTCTCAGCCCCACCCACCTCAGAGGGTGTTTTGTTGTGGGGATAATAATGACATTCTTTGTAAACCGCTCTCAGTGGGCATTAAGTTTTCCTAAAGGGCGGTATATAAATCAAATATTATTATTATGAAAATATTTTTGTATTTTTTTATCAAAAAGTGCAAAAAGTGCAAGTGCTATTAATAAATATATACTATAAATAGATTCATATACAAAAGATATACAAAAATCCTCTCTAGAGTATCAATAGTCATTCTCATGTAAGGCACAGTATGATGTACAGCTGCAAAAGTCCATTCCAAATTGTCAATTCAGTCCAATAGCATTTCTTACTTGCAGGTGCGCAGAAAACTCCAACATGAAGACAGAAGATGTCAGCACTGTTTGGAAGGTATTCACAGGTAATTAATTTCTTCTTTCTTTTACAGGTGGAGACAAGCCAGGGGAATCAACAGACCCTACGACCCTACAAGGGGCCAGCTAATGACTTGTTTCATTTAAACTTCATCAGGGGTCATACACCGAATCTCTCTAAGGTGTTAGTGTGGCACACCGCAAAATGTTGGCTGTTACCTCCTCTAGTTGTGCATTGTACCCGAGGGAGCTTTTGGGGGGAGGAGCATAGAGATGTTGGGATGGCAAGCAGCCAAGTCATCCCAGCTGCCACCTCCTCCCGTGCCACCTCCTCCCTTCTACAACCCTCTGAGATTGGGGAGGACAGGCGAGCCTGCTATGGAGGCCAAACCACCACTGCTGCAGCTCAGTGAGAGCAAGCAATGCATGGGCCCCAGGTAGATCTTGGGCACATCTTTCCCGAGGCAGGAAGAGGCACACACAGAGGAAAGGGAAGCTGAGACTTTTCTGCCACTGCTATAAGAGGATGAGCAGCAGCTGAGAAAGTCCAGAGAACGTGCTCACCCCAGCTGGGAGGGGGCACATCTCGAAAGGGCAGGGCCCATGAGAGGGCTGAGGCTACTGGTACCAGAGCAGCCACAAACAAAACCCTGAGGCAAGTGAGGCCTTGGGGAAGGTGGGGTCATACATCGAGGGAGCAAGACAGCTGCCCAATAGGCTCTTGACTTTGTCCTTCAGGTGCAGATGGTCACTGGGAAAGGGTGGCAGGGAGAGCCTGGAGGAGCCTCCACCTGACAGACCTTTTAAAAAGCCAAAAGTAAAGAGGCTTTCCCCACAAGTAAATGCCAAACAACAAGAAACCCACACCAGGGAAAGATTAAGTGAATAATATTTCTTAAATGCACTTAATGCAAATATTTCTCAATTGCTATACTTGATACAAAAATAATGATCAACTCTCATACAATATTTTCAAAAGACTTATCATAATACACCCTTCAGGGTGATATTCAATGTCCCAGTGTCCAGAGGGGTGCACTTTGTAAGCCCCCCAGAGTCTTTAATGATGATTCTCCATGTTGCAGACAGAAATTCATCTGGTGTAGCAGACAGAAATCTGTCTGTGTCTCCAATGCAATAAGATTGATATCTTTTTTGTAGTTGTCGTTTCTTCTTTTTCAGGTTGGTGGAGCAGTGAAGCTGGAAGGGGCCCCAAAGGGGTCCCCCCGCCCTACAAGCTGCCAGCAAAATTAGCTTGTTTCGTGTGATGTCCACTTCCTCAGGGGCCAATCAAACGACCACCACACAAGCAATATTCTATAAATAAACACAAAATTTTCAAAGATACAGTACAAGTTTAACTTGTAAATGGCTGTGATGTATTTAAGGTAATGTTGGGTGTGGTAGAAACACTGACGAGTGCGCTGAAATGTATGCACGTGAGAGTTTCTCCGGTGATTCTTTGGTGAGTGATTGTCTTTGGTTCTTTGAAATTTTCACTGTAAATTTAAGCTTAAATGAGAACAGAAAGCACTGTATCTTTGAAAATTTTGTGTAAATGGCCTGATGTCCATTTATCCAAGTCCTCTTAAATTTAACTAAAATTATTACTAATACATAAGCCATATCACTAATGCAATCATGAAGTTATGAAGGATCATACTGAATAAGATCTGTCAACTAAATTAAAATGAGTTGTAAACAGTGAGATCTTTGAAGTCCATTGAAGTCAACAATAAGAACAATAAGAAAATATTTTATAGCAACCAATTTTGAAAGCAAATTTAAAAACCCAACATTTCAAATTTGTTTCCTTAAAAGAATCCAATTATCCAAGCACAATGCACCTGGTAACATTACTCTCCTTAAAAAGAATTAGAAATTACTTGTTAGGTAAGTTCATGCCTGACACTGATAATCCAGGTGAAGAAGACTGTTGGACGCATTTATCAATATTGATCCAAGTACGATATACTGCAGGTTTGCTTCCTCTAGGCCTGACTGGGAGGTAGCCATTATATTATTGCATGGAAGCAAACTTAAGTCCAAATCTAAATGCTCCATATTGGATAAAAATGTAGGTGTGCAGGAAGAATGGCTCTTGGCTCGGAAGCCTGGGTATAAGGGTTTTGGAGAGCCTTCACAAAAAATTCTGTAAGGGAAAATTTCAAAAGAAGCTAAAAAAAAGGTTTCATCTTAAATAGCATTAGTGGTATTGACGGACTTTCAAAAGGTAACACTATTCTTCTCCCAGTCTTAAAATATGGTAAAAATGCCATGTTATTAAGACCAATAAAACAAAGTTCCATTCTGAAAAGCTGGCTCAATGCAAGACGAATTTTATTCTTGTTAGACCATCGATTTACATTCCCACAGTTAGATAGCACGTGGAGTACTAGTTCATTTTTAAGCAAACAACGCATCTGAACTGTATCCCTATTACCATTTTTATGCGATCTGAGGCACGATTCCTTTGCTGAGTTTATGTGATTTAAAGAGCTTGGAGAAGAGGGAGCTAGAGGACTGAACCAATGTTCATTCTCCTTGGAACCAGATGCAGCAGTGATGGAAATAGAAGCAAACTTCAGGGAAAATGTCTTAAACTCAGCTGTTAAAAGAGTTTAGGCTATTAAGGATACAGTCTAGCCTTTGATAGTTGTTGTGGGTTTTCCGGGCTGTATTGCCGTGGTCTTGGCATTGTAGTTCCTGACGTTTCGCCAGCAGCTGTGGCTGGCATCTTCAGAGGTGTAGCACCAAACGACAGAGATCTCTCAGTGTCACAGTGTGGAAAAGATGTAGGTCATTTGTATCTACTCGGGAGGGGTGGGGTTGAGCTGAGTCATCCTGTAAGAGTTTCCCAGGGTGTGGAATGCTAATGGCGGAAGGCTTCACTGTATCCTGAGGAGGTTCTTTTGCATATGGATTGGTACTTGATGTGCTAATCTTCTCTGCAGGGCTATTGTCAAGGATAGAATGTTTTGTTAGCCTGGTGTTTTTCAGAACTGGCAACCATGCTCGGTTCATTCTTAAGGTTTCTTCTTTCCTGTTGAAGTTTTGCTTATGCTTGTGAATTTCAATGGCTTCCCTGTGCAGTCTGACAAAGTAGTTGGAAGTGTTGTCCAACATTTTGGTGTCCTGGAATAAGATACTGTGCCCTGTTTGAGTTAGGCTATGTTCAGCCACTGCTGATTTTTCAGGTTGTCCAAGTCTGCAGTGTCTTTCATGTTCTTTTATTCTTGTCTGGATGCTAACAAAACATTCTGTCCTTGACAATAGCCCTGCAGAGAAGATTAGCACATCAAGTACCAATCCATATGCAAAAGAACCTCCTCAGGATACAGTGAAGCCTTCCGCCATTAGCATTCCACACCCTGGGAAACTCTTACAGGATGACTCAGCTCAACCCCACCCCTCCTGAGTAGATACAAATGACCTACATCTTTTCCACACTGTGACACTGAGAGATCTCTGTCTTTTGGTGCTACACCTCTGAAGATGCCAGCCACAGCTGCTGGCGAAACGTCAGGAACTACAATGCCAAGACCACGGCAATACAGCCCGGAAAACCCACAACAACCATCGTTCTCCGGCCGTGAAAGCCTTCGACAATAGCCTTTGATAAATGACTATCATTGTGTCTCCAATGAGTAAACAATGATCACCTAGTAGATCTAAATAGAAGTTCTTCTTTAGGGTTGAATTAACTTCCTCTTCTTCTGGAGGAAACTCTATGAGGTTGCCAGAATTTGGAAAGGCACGTTGCCTACTTAGAGGAACTGAAGTGTCAAGACTTTCTGAGTTCTCAGGCTTATCCAAAGATGCAGAAGATGCAGAAGTAATAATAGTAGGAGAGACAGGAACCTCCACTGGCTCAGGTAGAGCTGTCAAAATTTCTGTACTCTCCATACCAGGGCGAGTAGTCACTGCTGGTACTGGTATGAGGTCTTTTAAAACAAGAAGCTCATCGATGTGAGGCTGCTTTGCAGATTTAGGAGGAGAATGGTGGTCAGAAGTATCCCTTGCATGCTTCTTTTTCTTCAGCTCACCCAGCTGGCCCTTTGCTGGAATATCTCCAGGGTCATGGGGAGGGAAATCAGAATGTAAACAATCACTCCCAACTACAGATGCCAACAAACACAGTTAATCAGGTGAAATAAGTTGGGGAGTGGTACTGTTAATTAAAAAAAACACTCCAAAGTAGCAGCAAGGGAGGTCTTAAAACTGGATTTAGAAGGGATATACACAAAAGTTAAAATTAATAAGATTAGTAAAATTCCTCCTTCCTCAGACTGTGACATCGATAATCAATTAAATATGGTTTTATAAAAGAGTTGATGTATGACATTCTTTGTTTTGGAAAGTGGCATACACTAGTGACTGATACTTACAGCTCCATATTCTTTTTTATCTATCTTGTGCTATCATTCTCCAAGTTTCTAGGCAAAAACCAAACTCTATTAAATACAGTATAGAATAAGGTAGACAGAAATCTGGCACACCTTGTAGTTTTCAAAATGCTATTTCCTAGGCAAAACAGAAACAATTAGCAAATAAGAAATCAGGAAATTTCTCCTTCCCACTTTCCAGATGTGGGTAGTGGGTGCCTTGGCCCTTACACCAAAGGGATGAGAAAATGTGCAGTGCCTAGCAGGGGATTTAAAGTGAATCACCCCTTCCATCCACAAACTCTTTTACCAGTCACCTCTCAACTGGATATAACCAACAAAAAGAATGAATAAACAGGACAAAAATGTAGATGAGCAAGTACAGAATGTCTCTGAATTACTTGACCATTGATTCTGTATAAATATGTCTTGGGTTCAATGTTCCATTAGAGATGAAGATCGCTGCTGAAGAAAGCTGCAATACAATTTAGTATTCCAAGGACTTCCACTTTTGGAAATGCCTAAATCACCAGGATGTAACCCAAAATAAAGTTGGTTAAATGAAAATGCCAGTGTCAGAGACAAGCCTGAATTAATTCTGTCAATGACAGCTTTCCAAGAACACTCAATGAACAAGGCATTTCAAAGAATCACTAATGAGCCACACTATATCCGGCGCTCAGCATTCTTAAAAATTCCCAAATCAACCATCTTGGAGCAGACAGTGATGGGAAGGAAAGGAATATAACCACGGACTGTGTAATATAATTTTCCATTGAAATCCTGATTTGTAAATTAACTGATTTAAGAGCAGACCTCCATTGCAGATGTGTACATTTGTTCTGAATTTTGAATCTATGTCAGGTCAGAGACCATATAAAATATATTTAGATCAGCTAACAGCTTGAGTCCGGAGAATAGACAGAACCTTAACATGATAAAGTATTTTGGAGTGTACAAGGCACTTCTGCATCAGGGCCAAGCTTCTAAAACAAGCATTACTGTAACTGATTATATTGACATTTAGCTGTTTTGGCAATACATGAATAAAATTTATCATCAGGAGAATTAATTGTGACAAGGTCAAAATTCCACATTCGGCCCATTTTTTTCATAGTATTTGCGATACAAAAGTCAGATTCTTCCCCATACAGCTAGTTCCTCATGTTAAAAACCACTGAAATTAAGATCGGTTAGGGGCTTCCATATCGTAAGACTGCATATATTTGAATAATTCAATTAAAGTTTTGAAAAGTGGAACTAACCACCTAATCGATACCAGTCTAAGGAGAATGAGAAAAGTCTCACACTTCCCACTTATCAGTAAGAAAATTAAGCGAAATAAAGCACCCTCATTTTTTAAAAAAGGTCTTGCATAACTTTCACGAGTAAGACAAGATGATTGCCTATGCTTCAGTTTGTCCATATAATGGCAATTTTGTCACATAATGGCAACCTTTATTATTCTGACAATGTATGACGCTTACAGCACAATCCTATGTACCATGACTAAACTTGTTGAAATCAATGAGGGTTGATGCTCCCAGGACCTGCACCTCATGGGGACCCCCAAATTGATTCCCATTTTGTTTCAACATGGGCCTAGAAATAAAAGATGAAATCTGCATTAAACCAACATCAAATTATAATGAGTCACAATAAGGGCATAACAGAATGCAAGGCAACTCATTCATCACTTATGCAGAAGCCATCTCAAGAGAGATTCAATAAGAGGCCCCTCTCCCCAAGGGCCTTGGAACCTCCTCCCTGAATAATTTGATCCTAACAAATTACCTAGATTTCCAAAACAAAAATTAACAGACCGATTCCCTCCAGTCCCCCCCCCCCACACACACCTTTTACTTAACAATTGTACAGGAAGATTTCTGACCTTTCCTAATGCTGTCAGTCACCCAGAAATAGCTCTATTTCTCCAAATCTCCTCAACGGTGCATTTTTGATACGTTTATGAAAACCAGGAAAACTCCCCTTTCGCAATATTAACAGAACTTCCTTTTCAAATTTGCCCATCTCTGGACTGAATTTTTATCACTCTTCTAAGGGGTTGCTAGATGCAAAAATACTAGACATGTGGGAAAGGTGGGAAGTGCTCACATGAAGAACGATCTTTGCACATGTACACTTCTGGCCCTGGTGTGATGACATCACTGCCAGAAGTGACATCCACAGCTTTTGATGCTGCGGAATTGGTGCCTTGCTGTGCTGTGGAGAGAAGGCTGGAGGAAGCCCTCCCACGCACAACTTCTGAAGCCAAACCTAGGGAAGCCACACAAGAGCTCAACAGAGTCTTTGGCATCCAGTGTCGTGCTTGGAAGCTCCCTGGCCTCTCCTCCCTCACAAGCCTGTTACGAGGAGGAAACGGAGGCGCGGATATGGCAAGAGATGCTTTGGGCCCTGCTGGGGAAAAGTAGAGGAAAACAGCAGCCAGGCTGCCTCTGACCCATGGGCATTTAAAAGGGGCTTGTTTTGTGGGGTGGAGAATCTTGAAGTGTAAGAAATCTTTAAAAGATAGTGGGATGTGAGATGGTGGTGTTTCTTCAGTAAAGTTGCCAATGTCCAGGTGGTAGCAGGAGATCTCTCGGAATTACAACTGATCTCTAAGCCACAGAGATAACATCCCCTGGAGAAAATGGCAGCTTTGGAGGGTAAAGACCTGCCCCTTCCTGAACCCTGGGCTCTCCAGGCTCCACCACCAAAACCTCCAGGAATTTCCCATCCCAGAGCTGGCAACCCTATTCTTCTAGTCAACTCTATCTATATAAATGCTTTAATAAAAAAAATTAAAACCCTAGAGCTCGGCTAAGGATGAGAAGGGAAGCCACTTTATTATATTAAAGTCCATAAGGGGTACAGGGAGCACATTCTTATTCATGAACTACAACTCCTGGAAGGCAACGCCAGTAGGGGTCTGCAAAACAAAGCATGTAAGCTGAAAATATACACAGAAATAGCTGTTTCAAATCATTACTTTGCTTGTCTGGAATGGTAACACAAATTCAAGATGCTTGCAATAATGAATCCCCTCCCCCCGCAAAATCCGTTGTTCCTTCAAGTTCGAAGGCTTACCAGCCATGCAACATGAGCCAGTTTGTTGTACTGGTTAAGAGCAGCAGGACTCTGGAGAACCAAGTTTGATTCCCCACTCCTCCAACTGAAGCCAGCTAGGTGACCTCTCTTAGCCGCACCCATCTCACAGGGTGATTGTTATGGGGACAATAACATACTTTGTAAACCGCTCTGAGTGGGTGTTAAGGTGTCCGGAAGAGCAGTATATACATCAAATGTTATCATCATCACCATCATCATCATCATCATCTGTATTGATTTCCTGGAAATGGCATTTCTCCCTTCCAAGCAAAGAGCACTGCCAGCCAATTCAAACTGTAGACAGTTACCACGCTCCTCCCCCACCCTCGTGGGGTGATTATTTTTTCTCTTGTAAAGTAGAAATCCCTTGGCTTACTCAAGTGCTTGTAGAATTCAAACTCCCTTTCTGCACAGGCCTTTCTTGCAGCCTTGAACACCTTGCTTGCACAGGTTGTAACTGAGCTTGCTGAGCTGATATACACTTTGCAGAAGCTGAGGTATGCTTTGGGGAAGATTCATTTACTGCAGAGAGCTGGTTGCTTAGCAAACACTCTGGAGCTTGTAAATTACTTTGTTGCACTTGATTCTCTCAGCAACTGCTCAGGTCTTTGCAAACTGTCTGCTTTTCTTCTAAGGTCCTGCCCTTCTATCTCCTCAGATCATTGCGTCGGAGAAGCCAGGTGTCTGGAATTTTACTCCATTTCACCTAGGAAGTCCAAGAAAATGCAGGATTGTCATGGTGAAAACCGGACACCTGGCAACTGAGCTCTCCTATTCATATGTCAACAACCTTCCCCTCCTCATTTCAAGCACAAAGGTATAAACAGTTACCCCTCAGTCCTAATTTTTGTAGCCGTTTTGGAACCACTCCAGTTACCTCAACTGTCTCTGACCCATTTTCCTGTGCTTTTTTCACCTAGATGATTACTTTCTAAGTTCTCACGCTGTTTCAGTCACCAAGGAATCCCTCCTTCCTTCTTTGCCAAGATCAGGCTTGTATGTCTTTGAGTCTCCCCTTCTTGTTTTTCCCTCATAGACAGCTGTCAGGGAGAGGTTTGGGGAGTTTTCTGTTGTAAAATATCTCTTGCTCTGTCTCTCTTTGCTAACAGTTATTTTATTTGGCTTAAATCAATAGAAAAAACTTTTAAAATACTTATTCCCCCTTGCTGTTTTGCGTTCTGTGCTGAATCTTGATCTCCATATACATTTAAGATCTTAAATATCTTTTAAATATCTTGCCGTACACGAGCATGTTCAGTGTCAGAAAAAGGGACATCTTTGCTGATTACAAAGCCTTCACATAGATAATGATTTGGGTAACAGGTTAGACTGAAGTAACTGGATAAATTTGAACTCTTACAGTGCAATCCTAAGAAGAGTTACTCCAGTCTAAGCCTACTTATTTCAATTGGCTTAGACTGGAGTAATTCTTCTTAGGATTACACTGTTAGTGTCTCAAGATATAGTCAGCATGCTTTTAACAGTAAGACAAGAAAGCAGGAGAGGAACCACCATACTACCTTCCACTTTATCCTTTGCAGTCAGAAGAAACTTTTAACAATGGTCAAATCCACATTCACCCATTACCCGCATGTTTATCAGATATCTTCCGTTTGCCTCCAATCCACGATTTTTTCCTCTTCGTTCACATTCCTGCTTCCAATCCATCTTTCTCGCGCATCCCACCGGTCACACGGCCGCTCGAAAACCACTTTTTGGGGCGGGACCTTTTTTTCGCGCCCATTTTTTAAAATTTTTTTGAGCGCACTTTTCCGTTATTTCGATCTTGCCTTATAAAGAAACATCATTGAAGATAATGATGCCTCTCTATCCCTCACTGACAGCACTGATGGCTCTCTCCCGTTTCTTTTTTGGAAATTTGGAAGCATGTGGGAAGCTTTTGTGGGCATTTCCTATGCAGGACAGTTCAGTGCCTGAATTTTACTGAAGTTTCACTTCCTTGGAGTGTCATTATTTCGATATTTCGTAATTTCGATATTACAGTAATATAAAATAAAAAAAATAAAAAACAGTTAAAAAGGAAGTTTCGCGAGTCCGTTCTGAGGATGGATTCACCCCAAAATGATTTTTCAAACTACCAGATTTGATTCAGAAACAGCATAATCAATAAATCCAATGCTATGAAGTCAAAAACAGTCTTTTGCAGACTATGGAGCACTTGCAAGTTGAATCAGCCAATAGGAACTCTCAGAATGGCCGGAGAGACAGGAAGGGGGGTGGTTTTTAAAAAACCGCGTAAATTGCGCATTGGCCCGTTCACGGCCACCGTGAAACTCCTGTTGAAAACCTGTGACCACATATTCGGGAGAAATGTGAACGAAATGCGTCTGTTTAATGAGGTAATGTGACCGGCACTCGGGATTGCGTGGGGAATGTGGGGAACATGCAACTTAGAATGAGTAATGTGGATTTGCCCAATGTCTCATTTAGGAATTCCGGTAGTAAAGAGGTCACCACTTTCATCACTACTTTATGATTTTTTTATTTCAATGCAATAATATACTTAAGTGAATCTGGATATATGCTTTGATTTATTATTACTAGATTTTTAATACAGAGCAGATCAACCTTCAGTAATCAAAGAAGATAATTTTTATTTATTTTATTTATTTATTTATTTATTTAATTTATTTATTTATTCAAAAAGGATTGGACAAAATCGAGAGGGTGCAGAGGAGAGCAACGAGAATGATCAGGGGTCTGGAGACTGAGCCCTATGAGGAAAGGCTGAGGGCCTTGGGAATGTTTAGTTTGGAGAAGAGGAGGTTGAGTGGGGACATGATTGCTCTCTTTAAATATTTGAAAGGCTGTCATTTGGAGGAGGTCAAGGAGCTGTTCCAGTTGGTAGCAGAGGGTAAGACCCGAAGCAATGGGCTTAAATTACATGCACAAAGGTACCGGCTGGATATTAGGAAAAACTTTTTCACAGTCAGAGTAGTTGAAAACTGGAATCAGCTGCCTAGGGAGGTGGTGAGCTCCCCTTCACTGGCAGTTTTCAAGAAGAGGCTGGATGAATACTTGTCAGAGATGCTTTAGGCTTATCCTGCACTGGGCAGGGGGTTGGACTAGATGGTCTGTATGGCCCCTTCCAACTCTATGATTCTATGATTCTATGCCATTATAGCTCACCTTTCTCACTGAAATTCAAGGCCAACAACAGTCAGTACGAGTCATTTCACTAAACAATGTAATAGGGTATATACATGGAAGTTTGCAAAGATTCAAATCCAATACACAGTTAAAGGAATACTGAAATAGAGCACAAATAATTCTACAATTGATATATTAAAAGAACACAGAAACTACCCAGGAACATACAGTACATAGTAGTAAAATCTATCCTTTTACAAAAGCATCTCTTTGAGACCACCTCCTTATAGTACAGCTCTCCGAGTAAAAACCCTCTTGAATAATTCATCTTTGCATCATTTGCCAAAAGCCAGGACAGTGGGAGCTTTCCTGACCTCTTCAGATAGGCTATTCCACAGAGAAGGCACATGTACAGGCAGCTGTTGATTTTGCAAAACTGCTGTTGCCCAACAAAAGGGAGAAAGGTGATCCTGCAGATATGACAGACCAAGGCTGTATATGTGATAGCCAACACACTGAATTGAAACTGATTAGTAGCCAATGAAGTGACTGGAGAGTGCAATATTCATATTCCTCCTGGCTCCTGAGTTAACTTAGGGCCAAGCTAGATGTCCAGACCTAAGACTGTAAGGTCTTGATGTTACCATGGCATTGATCCAGGTGGCCAGATCAGCCTAATTGAGGTAGGGGCTAGTCTGAATTTGAAGAAAGCATTTTTGCAGCTACTTTAATTTGCCTTTCTAGCAGTAGTACTGGATCTAGTATAACTCCTTGGCTCTTAACTATGTCTACAAGGGTAAGATGAACTCCACCAAAAGTGGGAATTACAATATCCTTTAAGATCTTTGCCTTCCCAATGAGCATCACTTCTGTCTTGTCTGGGTTCAGTTTCAATTTGTTTGCCTTGAGGTATTTTACCACGGCCGTCAGACAGTAACCCAAGATCTCTACTGCATCCTCTGGTGATTTGGATAGTGAGATATAGACCTGGGTGTCATCTACATATTGATGCATAGTCCTCCTAAAGTCTTTACATAGAGGTTGAGTAACATGGGGGATAAGTCTGCACCATGTGGAACCCCACAAGATAATTCCCACTCTGGAGATATCTGGTCTCCAGTAACAATCCTTTGAGTCTGTTCCAAGAGGAACTATTTAATCCATTCCAAGACACAACTTTTGATACCCTTGCCCAAGATACCATGGTCCACTGTATCGAAAGCTGCAGACAGATCCAGGAGATGCAACAAAGAAGTATAGCTCTGTCTACATTCAGGTGGAGATCACCAACTTAGAGCCACTAGAGCCATGTCTGTCCCATAGCCTGGCCGGAATCCATATTGAAAAGGGTCCAGAGTACCAGAATTATCCAAGAAGTTCTAGAGTTGGTTAGCTGCTGCTCTGTCGATCACTTTGCCCAGAAAGAATAGGTTAGAGACTGAACAATAATTGGCTATGTCATTTTTGTCTAGGAATGGCTTTTTAATTAGTGGGCGGATAACCGCCTGTTTGAATAGCCAAGGTGCCTAGCGTTAGTGATTGATGTATGATGAACCTCAAGGATTTATGTGGTCTGTGATGGAATGCAGCACCCAGAGAGTGGAAGAGAAAGGATTAAAATACTGCCTGGAGCATGGTTGATAGACTGCTCCCCCCTCTCTGTGATTGGCCAGTGAGAAGGTAACAATTTGTGCTGACAGAATTGTTAGACAAGTTGAAGTCTGGAGTCTGACAAGGAGGATCAATCTAGTAGACCTCATGAGAGGGGTGGGGGTGGAGTTTGCCCTAACTGGAACAGTTTTAGGTACAAAGAACTAATTAAAGTACTTAAGTGTGAAAGCTAGCACTAATTTACACAGACAAGATAGAACTGTTGTTGGCAGAGGAAGTCGATAGTGAAAGGAGACTCCCCTTCAGCCAAGTGATGTCTTTTGGAGAAGAATAATTCCTGCTTAGTGTCTAGAAAGGGGGACCCTGGGTCTGATGTAGAGGACAAAGATTGCTGTGTTCAAGTCAGAACACCTAAGCTGTAAAGTGAAGTCTGTGAAGAAACCTTGTTAAAGTAAAGTACCCTGAGTCTGAAACTACCAACCTCTCACCTTTAAGATCTGTAACTACTAAAACTAAGCTTTAAAAAGATTATTTTGCCCAATGCTTGTGAAGTATTCTGTTCTGTGAGTGTTATGTGCCGTCAAGTCGTTTCCGACCTATGGCGACCCTATGAATGAAAGACCTCCCAAACGTTCTATCTCTAACAGACCTACTCAGATCCTGCAAACTGGAGGACATGGCTTCTTTTATTGAGTCAAGCCACCTCGTTTTAGGTCTTCCTCTTTTCCTGCTGCCTTCCTCTTTTCCTAGCATTATTGACTTTTCCAGAGAATCTTGTCTTCTCATGACGTGACCAAAGCACGATAGCTTTAGTCTGTTCTACAATCATAATTCTGTTCTAC
The DNA here is from genome assembly GCF_028583425.1 of Eublepharis macularius. Taxonomy (NCBI): domain Eukaryota; kingdom Metazoa; phylum Chordata; class Lepidosauria; order Squamata; family Eublepharidae; genus Eublepharis; species Eublepharis macularius. The sequence goes on along the minus strand of NC_072796.1, from coordinate 65,934,585 downwards.
AATCCGCCCTGAGCCTGCTTGCGGGGAGGGCAGAATATAAATACGATAAAATAAATAATAAATAAATAAATTTTGTTCTATAATCATAATTTGCCTCAGCTTTACTTTCCCTGCCTACCTATATACCAACCATGCCTGTTTAATCTACTGATTCCTTTTGCTCATCCTCTACTGCCATTTCATTTAAAGACGACATAGGCTCTTGCCTCTCCCCTACCAAATATTTAGGCTAAGATATAAACCAAAAATATATATGTTTTAAAGTGTGGGACAAAAGGAATGTAAGATTATAGCAGAGACACATGACCAGAGGCTGCCCAGCCACAGCAAGCAATCTTAACAGTTTTGGAGGGAAAATTTGCCTCACAGTGGGGCTTATATCATATGGTCCTTACATGATTTTAAGAGCCAAGATGAGCAAGGATCCAGTGCACCATAGTGGCCTTCACAGACGCCAGGATCCTGTCAATATCCATCACTGTAACTAGGACAAAGGGGTCCATACATGAACCAGATGGTGTAATAAGCATATCTTCCACCTCACCTATATTACAGCTGGCATCCAAATAAGAACATATTTATGTTATTTTATTGGCAAAAAAACTTTGCAAAGGCATCACAGTGAAGTCACTAAGCTAGAGAAAACATTTGCCACAAAGGAGCAACCACTAAAAAATGTGAGCTTGCTAAAATATACTAAAGAAAACACCATCTCAGCAAGTCAAATGGAATCATGTATTCTGTGAAATATGTTCCCTTAATAATTTTGGGCTGACAAATATTATCTTTACTGCTTATTTTCTTTGAAATAATAAAAAAACAAAACAAACAATCTTGGCAGTTTCAAATACTCTTTGTTTTAATCTGTCAGGTCTGGAGTCTTTATATGAGAAAATATCGAAAGAAATTAGTATACAGATGAGAAATCCAGGTGGAACGGAAAATAAGAAAGGTGAAACAGCTGTTTGTAGAAGAGCAAAATGGAACAGGAAGGAACAGGAAAAAAGGAAGTAGAGTTTAGCATTAACAGGAGGAAGAAAGCATCACCTTCCAACATCTGCATTATACTATATGGACAAAAGAGTTTAAAGAACAATTAAGTGAACAATATGAAGCTAGTCACCGTATAGTAAGCCAGTGAGTAATGTGAATAAAAATAGCACAAGGACTAGCCTGTCAGGTAAGAAAAGGCAGGAAAGAAAAGTGATGGCATAGAAGCTGTTTAGTTTCCTAATTTACAACAAAATTGCTCTATTCATATTTGACTGCCATTGACCTATAGTTTTACAGCTTCAAATCAGAACAATAAATATTTCAACTTCCTATTCCCTTCGGAGATAGAAGCAGATAAAACGTGGTGGTAGGCATACATGTAAAGGAAGGGAAATTTTCAGAAAATCACTTTCAACCCACATCAATCTATGTTGGTTGTAGCATAAAACCAATGGACATTAGACTCTGTAGAGAGGCAAGAAGTTTGGTAGAAAGTAGAGTGCTGGATTTGGATTAGGATTCCCAGGGGCCCACCAGTGGTGGGCAAACTCCCAGGGGTTTGTCCCATTGCCCGCTGATCTGCCAGCAATCAACAGGATGTGGTAGACCCCCGGAGGTTACATGTCACCAGCAGGCACCCCTGGAACATGCACAGTGTGCACGCTCCCGGGGTGCATGACAACATCACTTCCTGAAGTGAAGCTGTTGTGCCAGTCATGGGTGTGCTCCCATGCTTCACTGGGACTAATTCTGGCTTCAAATGGACCAGAATTAGCCCTGCACAAAGCACAGTAGCATGTCCGAGACCAGTATGATGATGTCACTTCCCGTAAGTGACATCATCATACATCAGGAGCATGCATATAAGCTCCAGGTCCCCTACCTCCCACCAGGAGGGTAAGGCCAATTGTTCTATCCTGTGCAGCAATTTCCCTCCCACTGTTCTTCATCTGCTGTTGGCTATGAAAAAGCCTTGGGTTACTTTGCAGGCCCTTGTCTGGACCTTGTCTGGAATATTCAGACTCTCATTTGGACTTCAGATTGGTCTAATTGTTTTGATTATTAGTAGCCAGCTTTTCCTTTTTCCCAAAAGGGTGCCTTATTTACAAAGGAGACACACTTGTGTTTTCTGGCTGAAATTGCTTTGCTGTTATTAATATACTGTTCTTATTTTAACTGTTGTTTATTTGTTGTGGGGTTTTTGGGGGGGCATGCCATTTAATTCAAAATAGCTGCTCAAGAAATCACTTTCACATAGGGGGAGAAAGATGGCTAATAGTACCTTCTTCAGGGGTCTGTAAAATCATAACCCTTTGTGCACTTAACTTGAAACTGAGAGAGGTGTCTTTAGTAGAGAAGGAAGACTTGAACAGCTACTTCAGAAAACCTGCCATTCTCACCTCTACAAGAAAATAATGAGCAGACATCCAATCTGACATGAATAAAAACGGAAATTTCCCCTATCATGATTTTTTTTTAGTTTTAAATAAATTTTATTTCACCAAAAGAGATACATATTAACAAAGTTATAAAATCTAACATACAACCATAACATTCAGAGTGACCTTGTCCAATTACCAAATACAAATGTAGGGTCCATCTATCTCAATTCAAATTGTATTTACAATCAAAGTCAGAGGTTCATTCATAAATATAACAATTTCCTATAGATCATATTGAGAAGGATATTTTGTTCAGCCATATATTTCAAAATAGGAAGCTAGGTGAGTTCAAAATCAGATTGATAATCGTCATAGTCGGATTCGGTTTCGTTTTCTCGGCCATGTCAGACGCTTCTCTCCGCAGGTCTGGGAGGAAGCGCCCGAGCAGCCTGACCGGGCGGCTGATCTGCGAAGGTTAGCCCCCAAGACTCCCAGTGAGGGTGTCAGGGTCCGGAGCGTGACGGGAAGAACCCCCCGAAGTCGATGCGGGGGGTAAATTGCCCGTTTGCTCCTATGGAGGCCGGCAGACTTGCGCAGCACATCGCGTGCCACCGGGCCAAGGAGAACGGCAAAAAGCAGATTTAAGGTGAAAACCTGTAAGTAGCAAATCCCTTCTGTTACTACAAGCGTATGCGAAGGATTGGTGGGATTTGAAGCTAAGAAGGCTCGGATTTCTTCCCCCTCACTGAGTTTCGAATTGGCTGGTGGATTCCCCCCCCCAAAGGCGACGAAAAAGCAGAGCCCCGCTATGGGCAAATCCATCTTGGCTGCTTTGCAGGGGAAAGGAGAGTCTCTTGAGGAGCTAGTAAAGCGGTCGGTCGTCGAAGCCATAAAGCCCTTTATTGACAAGTTAAACGAAACTGATCAAAGGGTTGGCTTAATTGAGAGTGAAGTGAAAACCATTAAGGAAGCAGCGGTGGGGGCGGAAAAGTCTGCTCGGGAAAACGCAGCACTCATGAGGGCAACAAACAAAGAACTAAAGCTGTTGGAGAACCAACTGATCGGGTTGCAAGTGGATTGTGCTCAGACAATATTGCGTCTCCAGAATGTGAAGGAGGAGGAAAATGAGAATTTAAAGGATCTGGCGTCGGAACTTTTGGCGATACCCGCGAAGGCAACTAAAGAAGAGTCCGTCGGGCTTCTTCAAAATATGCAACGAAGCGTCAGCTGCCTCGCGAGATTATTATTATTGACTTTTCATCTAAGAAGATTCGGGACACCATCCTATATAATTCATACAATGCGGACTTGGACTTTCTGGGCAATAAGGTTAAGATATTGAAGGACGTTCCATTTTTAGCTCGGAAAAGAAGATTTAAATATAAAAGGTTTGCAGCTCTTCTGAGGAAACGTGAAATAAAATACAAATGGCTATTTCCGGAAGGTATCTGGTTTAGCTATAAAGATCAAGCTCACAAGATAACATCGGAAGACCAGCTAAGGGACTTTGTGTGTAAACATCAAGTTCCAGCAAGAAGAAGAGGATTTCAAGCCTGAAGGGGGAGGGGAGGAGGGAACAAGCACAGTGACTGTAGCTGTTCAGAGAGAATTGCGACCGAGACCCAGAGGGGGGGAAAAGACCTAATCCTGATTGTAGTTTGTATTTTATAAGATCTTCCAATCTAACAGCATTTTACAAAGTTCTAATGATAAATAATTGCAGTATGAAGGGAATGCATTACTTGTAGATGTAGTGTTTGTGTTGTTATGTGTTGTTTCTTCCCCTTCTCCCTGTTCCCACTTTTTCCTTTTTGTAGTACTAGTAATTAAAAAAATTAAAAAACTTTCAAAAAAAAGATAATCTTCATAGTCTGATCATTTCAGATCATCATTTATTTTTTCTATAACAATTTGATCCCAGATTTTTCCATGCCAATCATTTAAAGTTAGTGGGTGGTTAGGTTTCCACCGAGAAGAGATAGTTAACTGGGCAGCTCCCAGCAGAATGACAGCGAGGTTCCTTTTTTGGCAAGTACATCATATACATAAGGATGTACATCAATGACCATGTAAATGGTGTCAGTTTATTTAGAAAACTGTTTTGGAAAATTGTGTGTAAATCTGAGAAAAGAATAAAACAAAAAAAGAAAATACATTTTGAATATTACAGTTCTGATTAACCCTAGTTTTCTTCTTCAATTTCTCTTGAATTAACAAAATCGTCACAACATTTTTGAGCTGTCTAGTATAGACAGACTGCATTCAGATGACCAAAGAACCTCTTCCCCCCTAACTTACAAAGCATGTTTTCCTACTGGTTTTCAAATGAGAAAGAAAACAGTCTGTCATTTTCTGCTATTTGGATAAGAACATAAGAACATAAGCAAAGCCATGTTGGATCAGGCCAGTGGCCCATCCAGTCCAACATTCTGTCACACACAGTGGCTAGAAATCCAGTGCCATCTAAAGGACTGTCAGTGAGGCCAGGACACCAGAAGCCCTCCCACTGCCTTCCTTCCAGCACCAAGACAACAGAGCACCACCTCCCCACAAAGAGAATACCATCTATCTCCTGTGGCTAATAGCCACTGATGGACCTCTGCTCCATATATTTGTCCAGTCCCCTCTTGAAGCTGGCAATGCTTGTAGCTGCCACCACCTCCTGTGGCAACGAATTCCATGTGTTTATCACCCTTTGTGTAAAGTAGTAAAGTAGTGTAAAGTAGGATGTCACAAAGCAACCTGCTTTGTTACAAGCAGGGACGTTTTCAGACTGTGAGTCTCATGTGAGCAGAGGAGGACTTCTGAGGCTTGCTTTTGATTTACTTGGTCATCTAATGGTCATCAATGTACATTCAAGCAAACAAACCAACAATATCTGCCAGAACATTCTTACCTTGCATTGTTGTTTTCGTAGGTTCAGAGAAGAGAGGAATGAGCAGGAGGTAGATGAGGTAGACAAATGAAAGCCCATTGTAGCGGAATGCACATGCTGCATAGATAATGAGAAAAAGTCAGTTTATGCAATGAATGCATCCAAAAACTAATTCAAATGGATTAGACAGAGAATTGACAAGTGCATCATATACATAAGGATATACAAATTCTCCACATACAAATACTTGTACCACTTAATAAGTACATATGAAGGAGTCAGAAGTAGAGATGGGCACGATCGGCATTACGATAGAAAAATACCCACGATGATGGCATTCGCACGATCGGGACCCGGCGGATCGGTGCCGTCCACGGCGACCGGTCCAGCGTTCGGGGGGGGGGGGTTCATCGGGGCTTGATTTGGGCCATCGGGATCTGATTGGGGATGCAGACAATCAGGCTCCAGTAATCTATTCCCGGGGCAACGGAGCCAGGGGAACGCCTAAGCTGTGTTTGCCCTCCTTCTGTTGCCCTGGAAACCCGAATGGAAGCCCAGCTTTCCTTGATTAGCAGGGCTTCCTTCCAACCACGGAGCAGCAATGCACTCACCCGTTGGGAGAAGAGACCCAGGGGAGGGAGGGGGGAGGGGTGTTCTGTAGCCATGGGCACTCCAAACGTTTTTTGCTTTTTAAAAAAACAGGGCTTTGTAGGAGGAATGGCTGTTTATCTGTCACTCTCTGTTTTTAACCTGCTTTTAAAACACTGTATTTTGTGGGAAAACCTCATTCACGGCTCTGTGTGTGTGTTTAAAATATACTTTTGGAAGACTGGCTGCTTGCTTTTAAAATTGGGTGGGGAGGAATGGAGGATTCTGTCCCTGCTTTTTTTAAAAAGCTGGCTGAAACATGTTGACGGGGTGTCTCTCTCTCTCTATTTGGAGAGGCAGGGATGGGTTAAAAACTTTTTCCCCCCTCTGCTCTAAGTGTGTGTGCGTGTGTGTGTGTGTGAACGTTCCCTCCCTGAGCGGAGGCAGCTCATTGCTGGGTTAAAAACTTTCCCCCCCTCTGCTCTAAGTGTGTGTGTGTGTGCGTGCGTGTGTGTGTTCGTGTGAACGTCCCCTCCCTGAGGGGAGGTGGCTCGTCGCTGGGTTAAAAACTTTTCCCCCCTCTGCTCTAAGTGTGTGTGTGTGTGTGTGTGTGAACATCCCCTCCCTGAGGGGAGGCGGCTTGTTGCCACCTTCCCGTGCCCGCCGGGCCCGGCGGTCGCCGCCACCACCCACCTTCCCACATAGCTGGGAACAGCAGGGCGCCCCTCCGCTTTGGCCTCCCCGATCCAATCCACGGATCGGAAACTGGAGATGATCGGTGTGGATTGGTGGTTTGGGATCGTTGCCAGCACCTATCCCCGATCAGCTTGATCAGTAATTTTTTTTGTATCGTGCCCACCTCTAGTCAGAAGACAACACAGATTTTCACTCAAGGTGATATGCATGGTCCTTCTTTTTCACTCTGTTGTCAGCTGTACCACAGGCTTTGAAATGTCAACATAATAGCATTGTGGCTAATCTTACTTAGCAAAATTGGAAAAGTAGCCTATTCCCCCAGCGTATCCTAAAGATTCTCTCTGACAAACACAGGCTGTATCCTTTCTCTCCACTCGGCAAAGTTTGAAGCCTGCCTCCAACGTTAAAGATGAAGGTAGGCTCCTTAGGCTGAAGGAACTTACTTCAGCTGAAGGTACTATAGGAGACAACCTGCTATTCTCTTTGGATTTTAAAGAAGTTTGTTTCTTTTCAAACAATAATAATAATGACTGTGAAAAAGAACAAACAGAAGATGTGAACAAAAATGCATACACTCCAAAGCATGAATATGAACTGCAAAGTCCTGGTTTCTTATGGACAGCATAGTATTCCAGACCACTGCACTCATGTTTTACTTTGTGATTCATGTTGTACTTTATCTTTAAGATTATCATTCAGTGACACACTGGACCAAACAGCAGCTTCACCAGATAATACGTATCTTTGGAGTGGGCAATAAATGCACACTGTACTACATGGCAAGTACTGTATATGAAAAAAAAAATTAAAGGCAGAGGAGGTGAAAAAACCCAGCTGTAATCCAACCACACAGCAGATGTTGCAACGTAATGAGACCCACCACATTCAATGTTTTCTCATGAGATAAGCCAAATGCAGAGGTGTCAGCACTGGAATAGATTCATTTACACAAAGATGTAACTACCCTCTGTGAAATGCAAAATACTTTTTGGACTAGAAATCAGGTACAGAATCTCAGATCTGAACAAAAATATTTACCTACAAAAATTGGAGCCTGTCATCTTAAAGCTTATTAATGCTGTTATTCCTGAGAAGAAGAACAGTTGATTTATATACCATGCTTCAGGATGACTTAACACCCACTCAGAGCAGTTTACAAAGTGTCATTATTATCCCCACAACAACAAACACCCTGTGAGATGGGTGGGGCTGAGAGAGCTCTGGAAGAGCTATGACTGACCCAAGGTCACCCAGCTGACTTCAAGTGGAAGAGTGGGGAATCAAATCCAGTTCTCCAGATTAGAGTCCCGTGTTCTTAACCACTACACCAAACTGGCTCAATGTTATAATGTCATTCATAATAAACCCATTTTGAACATTGCCAGAACTATCTTAAATAAATTATACTTAAAATCAAACCTCAGATACTCTGGGGCCCTTTAAACATTTCACTGGCTGCATGGGAACTTTTTATCCCCATGAATGGGCTCCTGCACAGCTCGGTCACCTTTAAACCCAGGAAGGGTATCACTTGGATCCTGATCACAAAATCAGCACCCCTCTCTGGTGTGTGTTTGTGCTGATTTCATGTAATTTGCATTCCAAATAATTATCATGCCCAAAGTATTCTGATTACAGAACACTCTTTGTCAGAGGCAGCTCCCTGTTTTCAAACATCCGCTGGTCAACCTTCGTCCCCGAATTGGAAGCCTCTTTCCTTTTCTGGAACCCTCATTTTCTCTTCCATTTAAATGTTACCCAAAAATTTTCCCACAGAGGAGGAGTACATTTGAAGGCCCCTTCTTATCAAGGAAGAACAAGCAGTCTCCGAAAGAAGGGAGTAGGCTCACTTTTCCAACAGCTACTGCAGACTGCTGTAGCTTCAAGAGATATTTTTCCAATATTCTCTCTCTCCCTGTTCAAACAGAAAAACTTTTCTAGGCACATGGCTTGAACGACACTGCTGTTTCCCATTAGATCTCAAGTCTCATTCTCCCTAAAGCATGATGCAAAGCACAGAGATGGATTCCGTGCAAACAGCACGCTTGCCATTTGGTTGTTTGCCTAGGAGCTGCAAATTCTTACACCAGATGAGCAGCAAATTACAAATCTGGTGAGAGTAATCAATCACTATGATTATGTTTTAAATGAACATTTTATAAGAAGGAAGCACCACACATCAGCTTCTTGCATAACGTAACGGCAACTCACCACATACACACATATACACAAACATTGAACAGATATTACAAAACCAGAAAGCATCATTTGATCACGTAGCAGTTACTATTTTTCTTTGAGTCCCACAGTTATTAACTGAAATTGATGTGATATGCTTTATTTTCACTACTGATTTAAAGCTTTACTTTGTACTGTCAAACTTCACAAACCTCTGTAAGTCTTAAATTATACTTAGGAAAAATGCAGCTGCATAAAATTTTCACAGCAGACTGCTAATGTGCAAATTACAAAACTGACAGATGTAGAGTATTACAGCTTCATGTCATGACATCATTTTTCAAAGAGCTGAAAATTAAGCTTGCAGCTAACCAAGACTTATCCTTATGCTTCTATTACTGCCAATCAAATTACTCAGAACTAATTGAGCACTGCTGTTCAAGATTCAGCAAATAAAGAAACTTATTCCACCATGATACACAAAAATGGGTTTGGTCAACAAGCCCAATAGCTTCAGCAAAAAATGCCGGTAGTGGATCTGAAAGTGATCAAGGAGAAGGCATCATCTGACCCTTTCAGACTCGGTTAAGAGCCTAGGGGTTATACTGGATCCAACACTACTACTAGAAAAACAAGTTAAGGCAGCCACAAAAAATGCTTACTACAATCTCACTCTATCCTGGAAGATGGCTTCTTACCTCGACTCGGCTGACCTGGCCACCTGGATCCATGCTATGGTAACATCAAAACTTGACTATTGTAATGCACTATACATTGGTCTCCCATCTAAGTTAACTAGGAAGCTCCAATTGGTGTAAAATGCTGCAGCTTGACTGTTAACAGGAGCGAGCAGGAGCATGAACATCACTCCCATCCTACAGTCCCTCCATTGGCTACCTATCAGTTACCTTGCTCAATTCAAGGTATTGGTTATTACATACAAAGCTCTTCACGGCCTTGGGCCAGCATACCTACAGGACTGCCTCCCTCCCTATGTCCCTCCACGGCAACTTCGCTCACCTGAACAGGGACTCTTGAAGGTGCCAGCCTGTATATGGGCAAAATCAACAGCAGCCCACACACAGGCTATCTCTGTGGTGGCCCCTACCCTATGGAATGGCCTGCCTGAGGAGGCCAGGAGAGCCCCCACTCTCCTGGCTTTCCACAAACGATGCAAAACCGAATTATTCAAAAAGGCTTTTTACTCAGATAGGAGGGAAGTATTGCATGGAGGGGGGTCTCAGATGCTTCGCTAATTAGTTAGGGACCATAGACTTCACCACTATGTTATCATGCATATTATCTGTTGCTTTGAATATATACTCCTATATACTACCTGTGCTTCATGTTGTCTAATGTCAGTCCTAGAATTAATTATGTTTTGTTTCAGCAATTTTTCAACTCTGTATTGGATCCTAGCTAATGCTATGTCTTTATAAAATCCTATGACATTGTTTATGGAAATGTCCTTGACACTGTATGGAAATGTTCTTGATACTGATTGTACTAATCTCACACTATGTAATCCGCTTTGAGTCTCAGTGAGAAAGGCGTACTATAAATGAAATAAATAAATAAATAAATAATCTTTGCCAGGAAGAACAACAGTTCAGTGCTGTAACACGCTGAGTTTCAGATGGTGATAAGATATCCAAATAAAAAATACTATACAGGAAGCTGAAGATGCTTAATGGTGAAAGCTCAGAGATCTACAGCTAAAAAATTGGACTATAAAAGAAAATAAATAAAATAAAACTTCTTAATTTGGGTAAAAGACTCATTTTGGACCAGCACATAACCTTGGCCTATTCCACAAGGCACATTTTAAGCTGGCAATGCTGAGCATTCAGGCCAATCATTTTGCACTACACAACCTCGAGGCAATTTGGTGTCTGTTGATGAGTTGAGAAGTGTCTCTTTGGAGTTGTATTTTGTGAGGGCTGGAGCCAACATGTTTTTTTAAAAAAATTGCACGCATGGTAACATTGCAATGTTGGAACCCTTTCCTGGATTTTAAAGCCAGCAGGGAATAAGCAGCAACTTTGCGACTTGTTCCTGGCTTTGAAAAAAAATAAATGAGAGCATGTGCATACTCCTGAGGGAGGAAGGGAAAAGAAGCCATTTAACCCTTTCCTGTCTTTTAAAACTAGCAGAGAATAAGCAGCAACATTAGGATTTATTCCTGTCTTTGAAAAAAATGAGAGTGTGTGTGCATACCTGGGAGAAAGAAAGAAAATGGAGAAGCAGCCTTACGACCCTTATCTTGCTTTACTGGTAAAAATGATAGAAAAGGAGTTCAGAGAGCTGAGGATGGTGGGAGTAATTACCAGCGGATAGACCAACCAGCTCCTGGGGGAAAGGAAGAGGGGGGGGGGCACGAGAAGCAGAATGGGAGTTTTTGATTCTACACAGACATAACACACGCCAGCAGTGACTGGGCAGCTTGCTTCAAAAAAATCACAAGAGGGAAATGTTTCTGCTTCCCATGACTCCCTTGCACGTACGATGGAGAACATGGGAAGCAGAAAAGATTCTGAAATGCCGTTAGGGAAAATTGGTATAAGATTTTTTTAGATGGTATATTAAACCAAAAGACATTTTAAAAATGGACAAGAAATATGTAGGCTTGTGCTGAAAGTGTAAAGAAACAGATGGCTCCTTCTTTCAGATGTGGTGGACATGCAAAAAAAGTAAAAAATTTTGGAAAGATATACATGCTGAGATTCAGAAGATTTTAAGTTAATTTTGCCATGAAACCATGTTGGGAATAATACCAGATAACATCAATAGAACATTACAAGAACAGTCGTCTCCTCTCCAAGATAAACATATCAAGCTCCTTCAACCTTTCCTCATAGGACTTGGTCTCCATACCCCTCACCATTTTTGTTGCCCTCCTCTAGACACATTCCAGCTTGTCTATATCCTTCTGAAACTGTGGTGTCCAAAACTGAACACGATACTCTAGATGAGGTCTAACTAGAGCAGAGTAGAGCGATACTATCACTTTGTGCGATCCACACTATGCTTCTGTTGATACAGCCTAAAATCGCATTTACCTTTTTAGCTATCACATCACATTGCTGATTCATGTTCCGTGTATGGTCTACCAAGATCTGGAAAACACGACTACATTTGATTTAGAGTAATTGATGGAAAGTAAATGACAGTAGTTGTAGAAAGCTTCTAAATACCTTCAAAGGCCAATTTTGGTAAAGGATAGAATAACAGTATTGTACTCATAAAGAAGAAGAGGTATTGATTAGACTCTTAATTTGGGTGGGTGACCATTCACTGATTCCAAAAACTGAGCTAGATCAGCAAGAAAAAGATTAAAAAGGAGGGGAGCTAGTACACACCCTTGCTTAACACTTTTCTGAATTGGGATTTTATTGATTAACTTTCCATTCGATATATATTTGACTTGGCACGTAGTAGCCATTATGTAATTTCTTCATGAGAAATAATAAGCGTGAATCAATTCCTAAATCTGACAATTTATCCCACAATCTTTCTCTGGGGATTGTATCAAAAGCACTTTTTAAGTTAATGAAGGCTACAAAAAGTTTTTTATTACCTAGTTTCATATTTTTCTCTGCTAAGCTAGTTTTAAAGAGGCAGTGGTCTAAGGTCAACTTATTTTTTGGAAAATCTATTTGTTCTGGGCCAATGATAGCACTAGATTGAACCCGGTCCAAAAGACAGCTTTCTAGGTGTTTGGCATACAACTTACCCAGAACAGATAAAAGGCTAATAGGGCGGAAATTTCCATATAAATTAGGGCCTCCTTTCTTATAAATTGGAATTATAATTGAACTAAGCCACGAATTAGGGAGAATGCCATAGTGATCAATAAGTGTAAACAGATTAGCTTGTAACGGTGCCCACCAATTGACATATTTCTTAAAAAGTTCAGCGGGAAGCCCATCAGGGCCAGGGGCCTTACTCGGGTTTCAAACTAGCGATTAAATCCATAATTTCATCGTTATTGACTGGAGGCCATCTAGGAATGTTAGAGGAGATGATCTCATCGTAGCTAATGGGGCAGATAGAGTGAGAGCTGAATGTCATTGCAAAATAATCAACCCATACTTGGGGAGAAATACAGGGATCAAGTGGGGGATTATTATTTAGTGCTCCTGTGATCGCATGCCAGAAGGTCTTACTATCTCATGATTTGAGAGAAAAAGAGAGTTGGTTCCATCAGTCTTTCTTTTCTTAGCAAGTAAATCTTGAAATGTCTTTTTATGGATAAAAATAGTGCCTCAGATTGTTAGTTCTCCCTGTTTGGTTCTCCTTAAACAAGGCCCTCAGTTCTCTTTTCTGGGCCAAACATTCTTGGTCGAACCAAGTTGATGAGATACATTGGCTTGTGTTCTAAGAAATTGGTGAATGAAGTGGACCTCGCAGAATATGACTTTCTCATATCCCATCATGCAGCAGCCTTCTGAGCATCACAAAAATTGTTCCTGGGGCTTACTTAACTGTTATGAACAGCATAAGAGTGGGAGTCAGAAGCAAGAAGAGAAAATAAGGAGTCACCCCCTTGCGATGATGCAAATGTCTTTCTGCCATTGGAAACAAAAGTTAAGATACAGACTATTTTATTGTTATTTATTGAGAATGGTATCCTACCATGAATATAGTTTTACAAGAATATAGTTTTACAGAGCCAATGAAAATATATCCAATAATAAATGCTTTCTATTTATCAGACATGGTAGATACATATAAGATGATCCCACTTTATTAAATAAATTGTGTGGCTTTTTCACAGCGTGGATGAATAGTATTTCCATTATACGTCACTAAAATTAGTAAACATAGCCCAAATCAGTGACAAAATACATCTATCTGTTCACACTGTTTTTGTACTTGTATACCCTTGTACTACTAGCTGTATGTTTAGTGACAGGCATGATTATTAGCTTCCAGTTTTAAAGAACAATGTAAATGTGTGTGCATATACAGTTTTTGCTGAAAGGCATGTATCCGCCATCTGTGTACTTTGTAGATGGGGATAGATCTTCTTCTGAGAGGAGAATTTCCCTATCCAGTCAAACAGGGAGTTAGCTCTGAAGAGTGATGAGACCTCTGGTTAGAAACTACCTTTGGAGACCTTAAGAGTCAGTTAAAAACTGAATACAAGTACTAGTGTTTCAAGAGAAGGGTTTCGGGTACGGGAAAGAGGTTATCAGCATTCTTGAAACCAAAAGAGTAAGCTAATACTCAAAGAAAGTGTACTAGAATGATTGGGAAAACACTGGAACAAAAGCCTCTCTACCTAAGGACTTAAGTAACTGAGAAAAGCTTAAGAATTCGGCCATCCTGGCCAGTGGCAATGGCCACTCAGGCTGGTAGACGCTCTTTGCTTCCTCGGAAGGAGGAAAGCAGAAGGCACACCCTGGCATCCAGGGCTTAGCATTGGGGGCGGAGCCTGTAGCCTTAGCTGGCTTCTCCGCCCCATTGCCTTCAGTTGTGCCTCATGCTCGGCCTGAGCAGAGCTCATTTCAAGCTCTCTCAGCCGAGCTCCTGTGAGGCTGGTTTTACTGAGGGGCCTCAGGACTTGGCAGCAGCAGCTGCCTTAGAGAAGCTGTGCTATTCCCCTGCTTGCTACCTTTGGACTTCATGAGGAGAGCCAGGGCCCAGCACCAGGCTCACTGGTTTGGCAGAGACTTTTTTCTCCTTATTTACATTTGGGGCCTGTTGTCTATCAGTCAGGAGCGATAAAGCAGGATTATGCCCAGCCCTTGAGGCCTCTGGCCTACCTAGGCTCCTTTCCCCTCCACCCAACACTGTTTTACTTTGTTGAGAGAGAATACTTGCAGCAGCAGCAGCAATAGGCTTTGCTGTAGGCCACAGGGGTGAGTTGCAGCCATTTAAGGGGTGGATTAGTTCATACTTTATTGCTACTGGCCTAGCAGGGTGGATTCTAGTAGTCCCCCCCCTTCCTTCCACCTATGCTTTATCCCCCCTCACCATTTACACTTACTTGGGAGGGAGTATTTCTAGCAGCAATAGCTCAGCCTTGGCCTGCAGGCAGCAGGAGCCATTTTGCAGTTTATTCAGTGGGTGCAGCCATTTTGAGAGGGGCACCCAGTGACCTTCTTAGCCTGGCAGTGCAGCCATGTTATGAAGGCATCTACAATATGCATAGCTCCAAGAGTGGCCATTTTGAATGTGGCATTTGTGTGGCCTGATTTGCCTCCTGCCTACTAGCAGTTGCAGTCATTTTGGTGGGGCTTGTGCAGCTACCTGCAGCCTCATCCTTTGAGAATGATGAAGAGACCAAAGGAATGAGGGAAATACTGGGCTATCAGTGTCCATCAGTCAGGAGGGCTGAGGCAGGGTTAGGCCCAGCCCGCCTCAGGCCTCCAGCCTATCTAGGCCTCCTCCACCCCATTGTTTTACTATATTGGTGAGAGTACTTGCAGCAACAGAGGTGGATTGCAGCCATCTGAGAGGCAAATTGCTTCACACCTGGGCTGGTAGCACACATTATTACTTTCTCACTCATGCCACCAATGGCATATTGTGTTATTGCATCTGTGTTAGCAAGTACTGGGTTTTTGTGCAAAGAAAGAGGCACTGAAGGGTGAGAGGAGGTTAACCATTTGATTGGCAGTGTGTGGGATTTGATGAATAACATTTCATTTATAAGAAACAGAACAAATTGATGTTGGAGAACAATCATCATGGTTGTCACGCTTTGTAGGTTGCTGTAAGAGCCCGGTGGACTGCCACCAAAGAAAGCTATCCTAAGCTTCTCCAAAGAAAGGGGAAGCATGTATGTGCCCCACAACCAGGAGACCCCGAGGCAAGTTTCTTCCTCTGCTGAGTACTAGTGGCATCAGGGACCTAGTGGCAAATCTAGATGCCAGGAAAGGCCCGGGTCCAGAAGAGGAAGCTAGGTGGGGAATCTTCTGGGGAGGGGGGAGTGCAGAAAACTGCGAAGTTGTCATGTGGAGCACAGAAGTCTAAGATGTTATCTGTCCTTTCTGACAGTTTAGTGCAACTGATCGATGGTAGCTGATCTGAGCTAGCCTGCCTTAACCCAATCCAGTTGCATGGCAGTGAACCGAGCAACAAAGCTGGGTCCATATGGCCTAGGAGGATTGTTCAGCACCCCTGGCAGTGATGAGTCTGGCGAAATGTGAAAAACAACATGGATATGGCTGAAGGAGGCTGGTAGCAGCAGCAGTGCAGCCACCTAATAAGGAGGTAATGGGAGCATCTGCCATGCTGGCAGTGAGGGAAGCAGATTCCAGACTGTAGAGTGCATGGCTGTGAGGCGGTATCTATGGCAGGTATCCGATGGTCAGTGATGGTAGGTCCATTTGGCCCTGGCTGGGGTATGCTTGGCCATTGGGGGCCTTGTGGGTCAGTCCCTGCCTCCTTACCTCATGGCTCTTTCCACCCAACATGGCCTGGCTAGCACATTCCAGGGTTAGTCCCGACTGGTTATGTGAATGGGCTTATATGGTGGGGTAGCTTAGGTGCTGTCCACTCAAGTTCCTATCAGCACACACACACACACCCTTCATTGAAGCACAGACTGGCTATGTCATGCCTATCCAGGTCCCTCAGGGATGGCTTCAGTCCACCATATCCTGCCCTAGGTGGCTAAGTGTGGGTGCCAGGTGCTGGTGGATCTGTGGGAAGCCCAGCAGTAGTCTGGTATGAGGACCCAGCCCTATACAACTGAAGGTACCTCGGCAGCATGGAGCATCTCCCAAACGTGCCAATGCCTTGTTTTGGGGAAGAATGTTCCTAGCGACAGGAAACTCCCTCCTTTCTGGCTGGTCTCCCCCACTTTTTGGTCAGGTACCAGACAGCCTGCTGTAGTTCATTCCATTCATCACCCTTCCCACCCAAAGAAGCCCAGTAAATGATGCCTGTGCGGACACATGCTTCGACTGGCCATCAGGTTATCAGCGGTGCACAGTTGCACAGAAAGGTGACACTGAGTTGGCATTTTGCCTCCTCCGGGGCCTGCCTGCGGACTCTTTGCTTTTTGGTTGTCTTTCAAGGACCTACACGGTCCTACACGGTCCTACACGGGCAGCCAGACAAGGCCCCAGACAATCTGGCCAGGACTCTGGAGGCTGTGATGGCATGGTTGAAACAGAGCAGGCTGAAATTGAACCCGGTGAAGACGGAGGTCCTGCAGCTGGGATGGGGGCTGCCAGATGTTGGGATCCAGCTCCCTGCCCTGAATGGGACAAAGTTGCCAGTGGTGAAGAGTCTGGGCGTGCTCCTGGATGCCTCCCTGTCGATGGAGGCCCAGGTCACGGCAGTTGCCTAGTCTGCATTTTTCCATCTCCGTCAACCGGGTGCTCTGTCTCAGGTGTGGCTTTTGGCCGGTTCAGCTCTTTTCTTGAGGGGGCATGTAACACTCACCCGCAGCTTATCCCACGGTTTCCATATCTGTTTTAGGATTACAGCAGGCATGTGGGAGGACCTCTTAAGTATGGGGGGTTCTCAACTCCTTTAACTGAGACACTTTATAGAGGGACGCCTGTTGTTAGTTGGTGTGCTTTAGGCCTTCTCCAATGTCTGCTTGAAGGTCTTTGATGGTGGCCCTAGTTAGCTTGCCCTAGAGGCCGATGGATTCCTGGCCTGGATTCCTCAGGATTTCCCCCCTCCCCAGCTTGGAAAGCAGAGGTGTACAGGGCAATCTAGTATGCCATTTTACTCAGCACTCAATGGGCTTTCAGTACTGCTGAACACCTGTTTAGGTCGAGGGGAGGCATGGCAACTTTGGTTTAGCGTGCCTCCCAGCTTTGATGTGACACTTCTTTCAGCTGTTCTGCCTTGTTGTGGCCTAATCCCTTAAGGATGGGTCATGAGGAGCCTTTATGGCTCATGACACAAATCTTACAGGTGTCATGTTTGCAAACGAGCCAATGGCAATAGGGCTTAGGAGGCTATTGGGCCCCCGGGTGGTTGGGAGCTATGCCCAAGGGTCCCCTTGACCTGTACATGGAGGTCCAGCGATAGGATGCGACTGTTATGACATGCATGGCACACCCCCATCTCAGAGCCCGAGTGGCCTGGTGGCTGGAAGGGAGATGTAGTTCTCTGCCTCACCTCCTGGTCATATAGGTGTGGTCCTCCACCTCATGTTGGTCATTCACTGTGTGGTAATGACCTTGTCTCACAGGGCATGGCTCTTTCCTTACAGGCTCACACAGGCTTGCAGCACCCAGGCAAGCGGGTGCTCGCCCAGACAGGTCAGGGCGGGGTCCAGCAGTGACCCCAGGGCCTGACCTGTACCGCTAGTTAGGCCCTTGCCGTAGTTTATATTTAATTGTTGTAATTTTAATAAAGCGGCCCATTTTAGAACCCAAATACTGTGTCTGCCTTTCGTTCCGACTGAGGGAGCAAATGCTCATTAGTCTAAAACATAAGAACTACAGTCTGTGCATGTACTGAGTTTACCTCAAGAGTTATCTGTACTGAGTTACCTCAGAAATTTTTAACTCCTGATTTCTCCTGACCTTTTCCTTTCTGTGTTAAATAAAATATGTTATTTTTTCATTTAAGAACGCCTCTAGTGCCATTTTAAGTTGTTTAAGTCAAAAAGTGGAGAGGGTATTATAGCAGGCATCTGAATGTGACTGGCAGAACCCTCAGGAGCATTCAGTAATTGAACTTAGCTGAGTCCAGGCTGGATCAGAGACAATTGACTTTATATGCCAAGCACTTCACTAATCAGACTCTGGTGGTTGTCAAGGTTTTTATCAACTATCCTGGGGTTCAGGCCACATACCACATAGAATTTCTGGTTGGCACTGAGTAGCCACAACAGTAGCTGCCATCAGACAGGGTGGATTTGATTTAAATCAAACTGATTTAAATCACGATTTAAATCACTAGTCATTAAGGCTTGATTTAAATCATAGTTTTCTACATAAAGACTAATTCTTGCTTGTATAACTTTAATATGCAAGTAGATGCCTGCCTTACTGATAGGTAAAGGAACTTCATTAAAGTATTCCCAAACTGGGTCTCTTTTACGGCCTGCTGCCATTATAGATTTTTTCCTCCAAGGAAAGAATGTGATAAACCTCAGGTCATACACACAAAAGATCCAAAGACTTGTGCAGTATTGTGCTCAAAAAGTTTCACTTTCATTTTGCACTGCTTGCCCCTCCCTCCTCACACTTAGTTTCTTCTTGTGCAGATCTATTCCACTCCAAACAATCAGAAAAATATTGTTTCTATTCACTGAACTTCTTGAAACTTAGCACTGGAGGGGTTGATTCTGTCTTCATAGGTTTGTAGAACAATAGGATTAAGGTCTTTTTCTCAACTCTGTTCATGTTATAACATTTTTGCTGTGAAGAGGAGGCATGTGATCTCTGCTGAGCTGACACAAATTCAGTTTTGAGAACTGCAAAACCAAGCATCTGTGATAATATCTTGTAGGCAGAGAAACTGCCCAATAATCTTACAAAAACCTCTGGAAGAGCATGACATTGTGAATGGATTAATGGAATTTATTTACCAAAAAAATTAAACATATACAGCCTTATTCTACATAATTAAAAACTAATCTTTATTTCATGATGGAATAACCTTTGGATGGTAACATATTTTCCTCAAAAAGCATTTTATTTAAAAAAATCCGATTTAAATTAAAAAAATCTGATTTAAATTTTAAAAAATCCGATTTTTTTGATTGTTTAAAAAAAATCATTGATTTTTATCCACCCTGATCAGAACTACAGAGTATGCTCTAACACAATCTCTAGCCCATGTTCAATCTGTCACTACAGTCATTGCTCTATTTTCGTGTTGAACTGGAAGCTGAATGAGTTTGTCAGTACTTTTCAGGTGCCCAAAGTCTATGAGAAGGATAATTAACATTATCCTAACAACACCTTGTAAGGTAGGCCAGCAGTGTTATCCTTATGTTGACTAGGAGAAGGGGGGGGGCACTACGGAAGGGGCAAAATAGCAGGTTGCCCTAAACCTGTGAGATTTGAAATGGGGATTTTCTCTATTTCTTTGTGGCACAGCTAGAGATCACTAATGGCAACTTTTCCTCCAAAATATTTATTTCTCAACTTGATTTCTGACTGTCATAATCTATGGCAACAGGAGAGGACTATGCTATGTGGTCAATATATCTTTTATATATTTTAAAAGCTGTATTTTTTCTTTAAAATTTTAGGATTCTGTCTTATTATATCTTCATTTTCAGGAATAAGCTAGAAAAATTGCAGTTTCTTTCTCAATTTTACTTACTTTTCAAATGCATTGTCTATGCAGTTTTAGATCTAGAGAAATGTAAGACTATGAGGACAGGCTTGTAACTACCCAATATTTAACCTTCATTGAGCAGTAAGTTTTTAAAATAGCCAGAAATCCTTTCTGCTTCCAAAAGCTTCATAATGCATGTAGCATATATTTTCTCATCATGGGCACGATTGGAATTACGGACTGAAAATTGCCCCGATTTTGGTGTTTGCGCCATCGGGACCGAGCTGATTGGTTCCGTCCACGGCTCCCGGTTCAGCGCTCAGGTGGGGCGCTCTATCGGGTCTCGATCGGATCGATCGGTTTACGTTCAGGATTGCAGTCTGCAGACAGTCAGGCGCCAGCCATCTGTTCCCGAGGGAACGGAGCCCTGTGGAAACGGAGCCTGGAGAATGCCGGAGCTGTTTGCCCTCCTTCTGTCGCCCTGGAAATGCGAATGTAAGCCCAGCATTCCTTGATCAGCAGGGCTTCCTTCCAACCACAGAGCAGCCAGAAAAGCGCACGCCCGTCTCGTCCATTTGGGAGAAGAGAGGGGAGGGCGGGGGAAGGGGGTGTTCTTCTGTAGCCATGGGCACTCGAATCTCATCCCTGCAAAGCCTGAGAGGCAGCTCTTACGGCCAAACACAGCCCTCCTGTGTAGCAGACCCAGGCTTTATAAATAGCCATGTGCTGTGCAACAAAGTTTCACTTTCCGCTCGCGGGTGGAGTGGGACAGAGGCGAGCTCTCACTTGCCGCTTTTGGAGAGAGAAAGCGCAAGAGAGAGGGGGGGAGCTTTAGCTTTGGGCTTCAGCGGATAGGGGATAGGGAGCTATCTCTTCTGGTTCCCCCCCCCGTGACAGTACCGGCACACTCCCGTGGGGACAGACCTCCCTGCCCCCTGAGGGGAGGTGGCTCGCCGCCGCCTCCATGGGCCTGCCGGGCCAGCCGCCATCCTCCTCACCCACCATTCCTTTAGCACTGGAAACCGTGGGGCGCCCTCCCGCGTCGGCCTTCCCGATTCCTGATTCCCGATTCTGTATCGGAAACAGGACTTGATCGGTGAGGTTCGGGTACCTGGGTTCGGCGCCACCGCGGAATCACGATCAGCTAAATCGGGATTGTTTTTTGGATCGTGCCCATGTCTACTCATAAATGACTAACACTGATTAACAGTTTCACCATAATGAAATAACTGTACCAGCATTCTCTTTTCTGAAAGATTTAAACTGCATAACTAATAATGACCTTTGACAAACTATCAGTCAAATCTTAACACGAGACAGGATATCCCAAATGATTTATTACCTCCTAGTTTGTTTATAATAGCCATTGCATTCTTTTCACATAACATTTGCATGTACAGCAATCTTCCCACCAAATTAATTCCTCTAATATGTTTATTTTTAAAAGTAGCAAAAAGCACAATTATGTATTCTTCTGGATCCAAGAACAGTAGAATTTAATTCTGGGAAGCAATGAAATAGCATAGGAACCCAAAATTTAAGCGTCACCTCTGATAAATTCAAGCAAAAAAACCACATTGAAATTCATTCTTGCTATTTTCAGAAATTTCCTCTCCTCTCTGAAATTACTAAGAATGGGGATATTGCAAGACATCACTGTATATTTGTCACTTTCTTCTTAGGACAGTGTCTTTAATGTAAAGTAAACTATTTCTCTATTTGAAAGTAAACTATTTCTCTATTTGAAAAAATACAATTCTTTTGAAAAGTTAGTTTAGTGAAAACCAGTACTTTGTAACAATCCTACTGAGGACAAATATACCTTTCACAAATTTCATCCGTGTATAAATCTCAGTTGTGTTACTGAAAAACCTATTACCCCATTTGAATTCAAAGTGCTGGATATCAGCTGGTATAAATGAAAGTAGCCTCATTGGTGTTAGCAGAAACTGTAAATCAGACTCCAGAGATGCCAAGAGAAATATGCTAATGTATAGCAGCTGAACCTGTAGCCTTTTGATTCTGTATGGTTTGTAAACTACATACCTAGCTTCACCACAAAGAAGGGTTTTAGTGGCCTGCTGTAGGTAATCAGGCAAGACTATGCTCAATACTACCTTCTGATAAAGCATCCTGAGAGACGGCTTTCTTCAGGAAATTACTCTCCATTTCACTATGAAAAGCTTTTTAATGTAAATAGTTCAAGGTTTGATCCATCATTTCAACATTTGGGGGACCAAGGGATGCAACAATTATTTGTGTTTTTATTTTTTAAAAAGACTCTGGCAGTAAAACTGAATTTGAATATAATTTCATGTATATCCAGATCATGTTCGTGTATTGGTTTGAACAGCTAATATATAATACAACACAGTAGTATTTCATTGATGCCAGTCCACTAAACAATAAAGACCAGTACAACCGAAGAGACTATAGTAAAATATTCCTGTATTAAAATATTTTCTGAGTAAGAATTACTAAGTTCAATGCTGAAATCCGTTAGTTGACACCATGGTTATAAATTGCTGCTCTTCAGCAGAAAATATACAACAGTTGCAAGAGAATTATTATGGTATCCATTGTCGTTCTAGTACTACCACACAAAGATGATTAGCCAATCTGGTGCAGGGTTTAGGACCATCACTCGCCACACAACAGAGCAATCTCACACCATACAACAATATATTGTAGATATTCAGGGGGAAATATGTAGCCATTATCAATGAAGTACAATGTAGAATGATGCGAGCTATGTTCGATCCCCATTAAGGAGAAAGGTGGGGAATAAATGAAATGAAATAATTAACTAAACGCAATTGGATCCCTGCTATCTTTTTTGCATATGCAAGGCATAGCACAACATATTTCTTCTAGTACAGTTTCAGAAAAATGAACAAGCTCATGCAACCATCTCTTCTATATTCCATTGCTCCATTATATATCTTGAAGCTGTATGTGCTGCTGTCATCTTTTGCACTATTGCTTGCACAACTGAAACTGCACTAAGTACTTTTTCTTTTCTGTTTGTGTATTGCTGGATGCAAGACAATGTGTTTAGAAGCTTTCTAAGTGTTCAGACTTGGGTAAAAGACACAGGGAACCTAGCAGGTAGGTGTCAGGGCCCTCACCTCCCGCTGGGAGCACAGGGAGACCTCACAACCCTAACTACACGTCTACTCAATATACTTTACAATTTGTGTGTCCTTGCACACATGAAGTCCATCTAAAATACAGATGTATGAAACACATATCTACAGTTTTGCCAGCTCAGCTACTACAGCAACAGGAATAGTTATATTTGTTGAAACAGAAATTCTTAGACAGAGAACAGAGCTTTTATCAGCTTCCTGAATCGACAGATAAGCACACATTCTGTTTATGCTGAAGAATGAAAACAAAACCATGTGCCTTCTTTTTTTTAAAGTAGTGGGGTTTTTAATGTAAAAAAAGGATCATCATCAAGATTATAAATAGACAAAAATCAATTTCAGCACTTAAATTATTCCTGGAATTTGTTGGAACAACAACCCTTGCTTCTAAAGTCAAGAAAAGTTATATATCAGTATTTTAAAAACATTACTAATGACTCTGAGGTTGCAATCTTATACATACTTTTTTGGGAGTAAGACCCATCGAAATACTTTTGCATACATTATTCTGTTTACTCAGAAGTTAAAACTAAACAACTGCATTTAAAGTATGTGTAATATGTATAATATCTAGTTTGCTTTCTAGGCAAATATTCAGCTTAAGAAAACAAGCTCTCTCACAATATTCACAAAAACTAGAATAATGCAATTTTTAGTACATTTCAAGAAATGAAGCACTGGTCTTCTGCAAACCCCAAGTAAAAATTTTGTCATATAGATGAAATAGATATAGATAAGATAGATGAAATAGATGAAATTTCTTATACCAAGGATGTGACTATCTAATGTTACTAACTTTACAAAATCATAATAAGATTACTGTGGAGACATACATATCCAAATGTCCTTGACAATAACTAAGTCTCTATTCATACCTTCTTTGTAATTGGCTCCACCCTTATGTCTGTGTTACTAATTCATGCAGCCCTGCAATGTGGGATCATATTACGTAGAAGTGAAAATGAAAATAGCTACACCTTCTTGTAAAAGAACTATCCAATTCCAGGAGATAAATCTGTATAGTTTTTTTTATTAATAACCAAAGGAGTGCTTGCTCCGAAATACATACCTTCAGGGTACAAAACATAAACATAATTAGAGACACTATGCATACAAGAAGGCAAGGAAACACTGAAGTGAAATTAGAGACAAAAATATGGATTATTAGTAACAACATCCTGGCAGCAAGGTGGAAGTCACGCTCCCTAAGGCTTTGATAACTAGACATGGCACAGGACCAGAAAGTATACTCTACAGGAAAAAAGAAACAATGCATCAGCAGAAAGATGCAGGCTATCTTTCTGCTGAAGCTGGCTTCCACTTCCTCTTTAAATCTACAATAAACTCTAAAAGGAATACTATATAGTCTTACATAGATTCATAGGACCGTCAGTAATACGTCACCATGATGGATATGGCAAAATGTATATTCTCAGTTAATAAAGTCTCAGTGGCGGATTACTAAACAACTAGAAAACACAAACACTATCATGCAATGCTGGTTTAGAAGATGATGGTCCAGTAAGTGTATCAAAAAAAATCCGAGGAAAGCAGCAACACTAGAAGACTTTAGACATCTAGTTTGTAATCTCCACTCTTGACTGTGTGAAAAGCATTAAAAATGAGGTTTCTGAATCTATATACGGCTTTAAAAATTAAGAATATGACCAAGGAAAACCCAAAGACTCAGAAACATCCCAAAAAGGCCTAGAAAATGCCTCACCTGGAGCTTCTAATCGTATTTGTCCTTAGGCAGGAAAGCTCAGAAATTAAAGAAAAAATTGCCAACACCACTAAAAGCCTGGCCACCAAGGAAGATACTAAAAGGCAAAGTTGAAAGACTAATGTTATTTTGGAGTAAGTAGAACAGATCTTCAGTGTGGCTCCCTTTATGAGACTGCTGGATTGTAACCTATAAAGCTCTGAAATGGCCTATATTATGCCGCCTCCCTTAGTGTTCCCAAATTATTTTCGCTGCCGCCAATGGCTCTTGCCTTAGTTTTCTCAGTTTGACTTCTAGTATAGGAAGGCTTTGTTATATTTGTTAGATTGACAGAATGTGGGGGTGCGTGGCTGTGGCTGTGAGGTAAAAAGAGATCCTTTATTCGAGATAAAACAGAATTTTAATTAAATAGACGTAGAGATTATTTGTAAGTTCCTAAGCGAACTAGTTTCAGAGGAATTCATAAGTGTACTGGTTTCAAGATATGTACAAATTTCCAAACATTTCTAAGTAGACTCAGTTACAAAGACCTATTTTCCCCCAGTTGCCACTTAGGCTAATAATTAAGAGTGTGCACCAAGAAAATTTCCATTTCAGTTTCTGTTCCAGGGGGTTCTGGAAGAATTCCATTCCAGTACTGTTTGTTCTGACTGGGGCGGTGCCAGCTCGGATCTGATCTGTTTGATTTTTTTTTTCATTTTCATGAGTTTGGGCCCATTGCGCGTGTGCAAAGTGGGTGTTAGCTATGCATGTGGAAAGGCATACTGTTCTTTTCAAGAGGGGTGGAGAAACGAGACTCTGAGGCAGCTATTTTTGTACCCAGCAGTTCCAAAATTGTACAAAATAACAGTTCTCTCTCTAAACTATTGATCCACCAAGTTTAAGAGCACGCAACAACACGGTTCCATGTTTATGGATCCTGAGGTATGCCTGGGGAAGGTGCGTGCCAAGCGAGTGTTCGGCCGCTGAGCACACATGCACACACTGTTCTTTTCAAGGGGGAAAACTAAGGAAATGAGGCTCTATTCAAGCTTACCCAAAAACTGCATCAGCCAAAAAACCATCAATCCAATGAGTTTCTCCTCAAGCACATGAAAACTCCCACAATGGACCCTGAAGAAGGTGCATGTTGGTGGGTACAAACAGTGTCAGGAAAGTTACTGGTAAACTGGCACTGGCACAACACATCAGCATGGCATGCAAACAGGAAAGTGCTCCATTGCCAACCAGCACAGTGCAGCAAATGTTTCTTTATGATACTAACAAAACCAATAAAATATTAACTTTGAGTCCTGCGGTTATGCCATTTTCCCTGTGCCTTGTAGTTTTGTTTCCACAATGAGATGTGAATCCTCCTCACCTTGCTTTGCAGCAGCCTGAGACTCCCTATTTAACCCCGCCAGCTACTAGCCTGTCCTTGCACTGTGCGTCAAAGAGCATAGGAAGGGAGAACTAGATGTTGATTTTTATTCCATGGGAAGGGAAGTAGAGGGAGGACAGTCATCTTTTCCCCCTATTTTTATAGTAAAAGTGTGAGACTGAACAGGTTGCTGACTACCAGTCTCCCTTTCTGACTAAAACTGTTAACCCAGAGTTAAATTAAAAGGAAGAAGAAATAATGGCAGGAACAGCTGAAGGAGAGAGTCCCGTCGTTGGGCCATAAAATAAAAAAATCTGACCAGATCAGTTCTTCCACATGGAATCCTGACCCAGGAAGACTTCGGGGTGCATGTGTGTGCAAGTGTGCAATGCACACACCTGCTACCTCCATATCATTACTGCTAGATTAACAGTTTTAATTAGAAAAGCCCCCAAAGCCAGAACACTTCCTTGGCAAGTTGAAATTTTTCCTGGTCTTCCTCAACCCATTATCTTTGGAGGGCTTCTTTAGTCACAATGGTGTTACTGGTACCATGACACCTACACTAGTAGCCAAAATTGTGGAAAACTTTTGGAAAAAGTGTATTTTTGAGGTTTGATGGCTCATAACCACTTTTTTTTTGGAGTAATACCATAAAATTATATATCAATGGAAAGATAATTTAATCAAGAATGTAATGCAATAACATTTATGAAGGAATTTTTTTTAGAACAGTAGTTATTAAGAAGAAAATTGAAACACATAGGAAAAATGAGTTATACAACAATTCTCACCATGTCAGTCAATGCTTAGTTGGGTAACCTTTTGCTTTAATTACAGCCTTACAATGCCTTCCCATGGAGTGAACCAAGTTTTTTAGTTCTGCAGTTGAGTTATTGCTTCTGTTAATTGCGGTTTATTGCTGGGTTGCTTCTCACTAACCAGTTTCTTTAGTCAGCTCCATAGATTTTCGATGAGGTTAAGGTCTGGGCTATTCCCAGGCCATTCCAACGGTGGAATATGATTATCTTGAAACCACTTTTTGCACACAGCAGCAACATGACATGGAGCTGAATCTTGTTGAAATATAAATGCTTCATAATCTTGGAAAAGATCACGTGTGGAAGGCTTCAGTTCGGGCGCAAGTATTTCATTTATGTATTTTGGGGCATTTATATTGCCATTTATCACGCAAATTCTGCCCACACCTTTTGATGTCATACAACCCCATATCATAACACTAACTGGGTGTTTCACGGTAGGTGTAATGCAATCAGGATGCAAATCTTCTCCGATTCTTCTTCTCACGTATTTTATGCCATCACTACCAAACAGGAAGATTTTGGTCTCATCACTCCAAATAACACTGTCTACTTCATATCAACCTAAGCAAGTTGTGCTTCCTTTTCCTGGTTATTTGGCTATAACATTTGATAGACTACAGATAATTGAACAAACTTTGTTGCATTACATTCTTGATTAAATTATCTTTCCATTGATATATAATTTTATGGTATTACTCCAAAAAAAAGTAGTGTTATGAGCCATCAAACCTCAAAAATGCACTTTTTCCAAAAGGTTTCCACACAATTTAGGCCACTAGTGTAAGCAAAAGACAGCAGCAGCAGAAGGCCACTGAATGAGCTCCACATGACTGGAACCTCCTCAGTCTTAATAAAGAAAATTATTAAATTTTCTTTCCAATTTTCACCCTAATCTGTATAACATGAGCCTCTGTGGCAGCTGATGGCTCACAGGCTGAAGGAAACCCTTCCTTCCTCAAACCAGGGCTTTTTTTCAGAGGGAACGCAGGGGAACAGAGTTCCGGAACCTCTTGAAAGTGGTCACATGGCTGGTGGCCCCGCCCCCCTGATCTCCAGACAGAGGGGAGTTTAGATTGCCCTCCATGCTGCTCCAGCGGCGTGGAGGGCAATCTAAACTCCCCTCTGTCTGGAGATCAGGGGGCGGGGCCACCAGCCATGTGACCATTCTCTCTGAGGGCAACCCACTGAGTTCCACCACCTCTTTTCCCAGAAAAAAAGCCCTGCCTCAAACCCATGTATGCATACCTATGTGGATGTTGCCGGACTTTCCTTGAATTCTGCACAAAAACTCACAGAAATGGATGGCAATGATGACGCTGAGACCAATGGCACCGGGCCATTGGATACTCTCCTCCCCAGCACAAAGCACACCTTTTTTGATTTGATCCCTATGAGCCACTTAATGCCAATGCCATTGCCCAGGAAGTACTGAAG
Organism: Eublepharis macularius; assembly: GCF_028583425.1. Taxonomy (NCBI): domain Eukaryota; kingdom Metazoa; phylum Chordata; class Lepidosauria; order Squamata; family Eublepharidae; genus Eublepharis; species Eublepharis macularius. The sequence continues at coordinate 65,906,175 of NC_072796.1, read as the reverse complement.
AAAAAAGGCATTCAGGCATGCCACACATACAGGCATTCAAGCATGCTCAGTCCTCTTTGGATCCGACTGGTTGCATGATAAGTGCAGACAGACTTGCCATTAAGGAAAACAAGATGCTGTCAGATGGTCCACCCCACTGCCTGGCCTACTTGCATGGCCTATGTGTGGTAAGAACAGAAATAAAACACAAACTTTTCAGCAGAGGGGGAATCGTTACAGCCTCATTTCCTGAATTTGTTTTGCTGTGCTGGAAGTCGCTTTAAGAAGCTGAACCCGCTATTTCTGCATGTATTTTCAGCTCTTTTTTTGTTATGCATACCCCTACTAATATCCATAAAGAACATAACCCACATACTTCCCTCAGATTACAGCACTTCACTCCTTCATCCTCTTTCCACACAACAGCCTTGAACATCACTTGAACAATGTACTGAACTTTTCCTCACAAAACATCTAAAACCTCTCTCTAAAGTGCACTCTGCCCCCTAGGCTACCATCAATCACTTCATGCTTCACTCATCCAGCCCCCCTTCCTTCTTTCTTCAAAGGACTGCATTTTAAATACAGTAAACATTCTTTCAACACTTCACAATAATTAGCAGAAATAAAAAGCATTTACATGGCAAAACACGGCTGTTCAAATTAGATCTCTAATTGCTCCTAGAAAGAAGATCTCTACTAACTGATCCTCTAGCTGCTCAAATTAGAGAAACTGACAAATATCTTAAAGATACAGAAAACAGCAATGCAGCTCAGTATCACTGATCAAGAGAACAAGCAACTGCAAAAAACCCAAGGCTGAATTAACAAATTAAAGGTGGAGGATCTTGGAAATTGCAGCATGATGAATAAGTTACACTTTTGTAGATTTCAGAATCTTTGAATGACTCATACCAGGAAGTCTTTCTCGCAAGATGGGATTCACAATTTATGCAACTGCAAGGTGATGTTGAACCACTTACTGAGAGGGCACACAGTTTGCCTCATAAGACAAATTCAGACCAAACTATAGCCGAGTCTAAACAGGTCTATTTCACTGTTTCAGTTTCCATACTGCAGTGGTTTTTTCATGACCATCTGCACCAAATTTACCACCATGAATACTCAGGCCACTATGTGGCTTTTCCGTGGCTTTCCTGGGAGCCCTTATACCTTGATTTTTAAAAAAAATTGCTTTGTGGTCAGCTGTTTCCCATACATAGTCTTTATTACATTTTTTGGAGTTCCACTCTTTCCCCCCTGCCCCCTGCCAGCCCCCTGCATTTTAACTGGCTACTCTCATCTATCCAGCCACTCCCTCTCCCCTCCCTTCCATCCTTCCCCCTCCCTACTTTCCTCTTTCTTAAAAAAAAAATGTAATCAAGCACAGGATCGATGAATCACAGGTTTGAAACACATGGCGGGAGGAGTTCTTTTTTTATTCTTTTTGCTTTGGCACGGGAAACAATATTATATAGGAGCCTAAATATCTGGGTACCAGAAATAAAGATTTTAATATGGAGTTTAAGATTCTTTTTTATCCCAGAAACAAATTATCCCAGAAACAATATTATTTCTCTTTGTTTCTGGGAAGGAACATTTCCTTGTTCATGCAAGTGATTCAAGTTCATGTTCGAATCCCCCCCACCCTTTACTGTTTCTACTGTTTGGCTGGCCAACAGGTGATTCTCACAGCCAATCTCATGGGTTGTTCCTTAAAAGGAAAAAGAGGAGCATAGGCAAATCAGCAAATCTGGATCAACAAAAGGAGGGGTGGAGAGGCTGAATTCCAGGAAATAGGAGATCTAGCATTCCAGCAATGCATCAATTCAGTGCATGCACACACACACAAATAGGAAAAGGATGGCACTGTGATGCCACAAATGACGGCATTGGTGATAACAACAGGCACTCATGATCCCAACTCATTTTGGCATGGTGCAGGCCTCTTCTGAAGAAATCATCATTAGATCCTACTGAGCTGCTCAATTACCGACCGGTTTCCAACCTTCCATTTTTGGGGAAGGTGATTGAACGGGCGGCAGAGAAGCAACTGCAGAATTTCCTGAAGGAGACCTCGGCCCTAGACCCCTTCCAGTCGGGTTTCCGCCCGGGACATGGGGCTGAGACATTGCTGGTCGCCCTCACAGACGATATCCGCAGACATCTGGATCAGGGCGGATCAGCACTGCTCATTTTGCTGGATCTGTCAACAGCGTTTGATACGGTCCATCATGAGCTTTTGACCCACCGCCTTGCCGATGTGGGGATTCAGAGGACAGCACTGCAGTAGTGGCTGGTCTCCTTCCTCCATGATCGGGGACAGAGGGTGGCGCTTGGGGAGAGAGTGTCATCTCGTAGGCCACTGGTATGTGGTGTGCCACAGGGAGCAATACTCTCTCCATTATTATTTAATATCTATATGCGCCCCCTCGCCTGGCTGGTGCGGAGTTTCGGTCTTGGGTGTCACCAATACGCGGATGACACCCAGCTTTATCTGCTGTTGGACGGGCGGCTTGGATCGGCCCCTGATGCCCTGGAGCGTGCTTTTGAGGCTGTGGCTGGTTGGTTGAGACAAAGTCCGATGAAATTGAATCCCACGAAGATGGAGGTCCTGTATGTGGGTCGTGGGGAGATGGCTTTGGGACCCCGGCTTCCTACACTTGATGGGGCAGTACTTACACTGGCCCCGAGAGTTAGGAGCCTGGGGGTGATTCTGGATTCCTCCCTGAAGATGGAGGATCAGATCACTGCAGTTGCCAGGTCTTCCTTTTATCATCTTCGGCAGGCCAGGCAGCTTTCCCCTTATTTGTCTCCCCGTGACTTGACTACAGTGGTCCAAGCAATGGTCACCTCTAGGTTGGATTACTGTAACGCGCTCTACGCTGGGCTTCCCATGAGCCTGATCCGGCGGTTACAGCTGGTACAGAATGCAGCAGCGCAGGTCATTGCTGGAGCACCGGTGTGGGAGCATATTACACCGGTGCTATGCCAGCTGCATTGGCTGCCAGTGGAGTACCGAATCAGGTTCAAGGTTTTGGTGTTAACCTACAAAGCCCTACGCAGATTGGGACCGACGTATCTGAGGGACTGTCTCTCACCTTATGAGCCCCAGAGGACTCTCCGCTCTTGTGGAAAACATCTTTTAAGTGTCCCTGGCCCTAGGGAGGCCCGCCTGGTGTCGACCAGGGACAGGGCCTTTTCAGTCCTGGCCCTGGCCTGGTGGAATGCTCTGTCTTGTGAGACAAGGGCCCGGCAAGATTTGCTTGCATTTCGCCGGGCCTGTAAGACAGAGCTATTCCGCCAGGCATATGGTTGACGCCGGGTGGTGCCCCCCCCATGGAGGGGGGGTTAAACCATTGCCCCTATGCAAACACAGAGGCATGTATGAACTACTATGCAGTATGAACTGTAATATTTAATGCTATTAAATGTTTTTAATGGTTGGGTGATGTTTTATTTGTTATCCGCCCTGAGCGTGCGAAAGCGGGGAGGGCGGACTATAAATATAATAAATTAAATTAAATTTAAAAAAATCAGCACCACACTGATCAAAACATGAGAGGTGTGAATAGCCATATACAAGCCAATTCCATTCCTTTTGGCTTGACTTTAGAGAAAGTGAGGAGTTATGTCCCCGGGGAAGAAGGGGCTAAAGAGTCTGCACTATTGTATTAATGCGGCAAGATTCAAGGAAGCAAAATTCTGAGGATTACTTCTCTTTCAAGATACAATAATCTAAATCTTCCAGGACATCTCTCCTGAAACTCTGAAGAGACTACCCTTAAAGCCTGCATTAGAGCACTAACAGTAAAATGTAACTTGTAATTTCCATTTATTTTTATATGAACTGCCGAGGTATCTATCCTGCAGCTAAAAAATATTGATCAGGACTGTCTACTTCATGAGGTGGTGCAGATCTCCTCAAAAGGTCTCCCATCAGACTCAACCAAGTCACCTGATAATTCTTCAGATTCCTAGAAAACTTGTAACTATAAACTGCATCATAACAACTGCCGCCCCTCAACAAGCCTCTTTTAAAACTTTTTTTAAATGCAGAAGAAAGTTTTTGTGTTGCCACCCTTAGAATCAAAAGGACACTAAACTCTACGTTTCGGCAGAGAATTCAAACTTATTAATGGTTTTTATTAACGTGTCACTATGCTTGAACATTTCCAAACTATAAAGGTAAGGGGAGTGGGGATCCAGATTCTTCCCCAGGGTTAAAACTAGACCACTTTAGTAGGACATTGTTTGACATTGTCTGTTGCTATCAAACACTACATGGTTGCTTTGCAATGTGATATGTTGGGTGTAGATATTAACACAGAAGTCTTCAGGTTACTAAATATATAGTTAACTTCCCTTAATATTTTAAAAACTTGCATATAAGTGTGATATAGTCATAAGAGTTTAGTCTCTGAACTATAACAGGTTGAACCACTCAATCAAAAGAGAAAAACTACCCACAGCTCTGATGTTCACATATGCGTCTTCTTACCACTTAAAGAACAATACTCTCCTTGTTTTGAAGTCTAAAAAATCTGATAAACAATTCACAGTAGCTGGCCCAACAAAATAGCAATCCTTCTCTCCCAGGGATTTTCTTTAGACATTCACAATTTAAAAATCAAACCTCAGGGTAGGTATCTTTTTCTTAAGAAGAAACAGAAAAGTACAAGCTTGACTATCTGTACTGAAGTCACATGAGGAAAACCGTTAAGTATGTTGTGTGGTTTTACAAGAGGAGCAGGAGTCTTGGGAAGGGCCTTAAGTACGTTTTTCAGAAAAATAAATTGTGTACCAGACCCAACTTGGTCACTAGAGTAAACTCAAAGTTATTCATAAGCAACATCTAAGCAGACTTAACTTCTGAGTGATTCCCCTCATATTTTAGCAGGCCAGGAATTAGAGGCCAAATCAAAACATTTAAGAACAGGGTCTCTAACTCCAACTGAAAAGGGTTCTCTGAAACTACAGTTGATGTATCTGAATTAACTGAGAGTGTGTCTACCAAGTCATCTGAGAAAGGGTCTCAAAGAACATAAAAATTTAAGAAGAGCACTGCTTAATCAGCGCAATAGTCCATCTAGTCCAGCATTCTGTTTCCCACAGTGGTAAACCACTTCTCGATATGAGTTTTTTGAAGAAGCATTTTTTGTCTGCCCTGAATCTATTACCCATCATCTTTACTGGGTGCTCCAAGTTCTGATATTTACTGGGAGAAAAGGATATTTATGAGCACTATCCCAACACCATGCATAATTTTACAGGCTTATATTATGACTTATATTTTTTAAAAAAACCAGAAAACCATAAATTCTTTCTAGACTTTCTTATCAGTGAAAGGGATCTCACACACTAATCATTTTGTTTGTTCTTTTTTCCACCTTTTCCATCTCCATAGTAACATCTCACTGGATTTTTTTTTCAGAAAAAGGTTCTTCCAATCGTATTTTCTTTCTCCAATGCTACATAGCCTTGGCTTTGTTTGAATAAAAATGTTAAATGTCAAACTAACATCTCTGTGCAAAATACATTGAGATACTTCAAGTATTTAACTTAGATATTGTTTGAGTGAAGCCTGGAAAAGTTACATCAGTGACTAATAACGTGCTGGAGGAGACCAAGTGGCAGGAAACGTTTAAAAAGGTGAAGGGAAAACATTGATAATTAATTACTAGTCACCACCTTGTAATTTGGGCTTCATAACAAATAGCATTAAAAATGAACAAGTCTGGAACATGTGACTCATGATATATGTAATAGTCTAGCTCTTAAAACAACATGTAAACAAATGAATGCTTGATAACCTTATAACAGCTTTATGATTAGAGATGGGCATGAACCGCATTATGAACTTCAAAAACCCATGAAATTGACGATCACGCGATCGCAATCCGGCAGTTCGTGATTGTCCACGGCCAACGAACCAGCGTTCAGGAGAGGCCTGGTTCGGTGCATTCGGCTGCAGTTCAGGAAGCCAGACAGTCAGGCGCCAGCAATCAATTCCCCTGGCAACGGAGCTGGGGGAATGCCTGAACTCTGTCTGCGCTCCTTCTGTCGCCCTGGAAACCCGAATGGAAGCCCAGCTTACCTTGATCGGCAGGTCTTCCTTCCAACCATGGAGCTGCAAAGTGGTTACAAGTTGGGAGAAGACACCCAGGGGAGGGAGGGGGAAGGGGGTATTCTGTAGCCATGGGCACTCCAATCTCATTCCTGCAAATCCTGATAGGCAGCTCTGATGGCCAAACACAGACCTCCTGAGTTGCTCAATGAGACCTGTGCTTATAAATAGCCGTGGTCTCCCAGGCTGGGTTTCACTTTCTGCGGGCAGTGGAGTGGGACAGAGCTCTTGCTTGCCACTTGCTAGCCTTTGGGGAGAGAGACTGAGAGTATAATTGAGCTTGGATTTTTGTGGGAATTTCCTGGGGGCCTTGGATTGTAGAGGGTATAACTCCAAGATCCCTTTTGCAATCTTGTCCAAACTTGGGTGATGGCTGTAGGAGAGCCTGCAAAACACTCCCCGGGAATATGGGCTCTCTAAGTGCCATGGGGGCCATTCCCCCCCCCAGAACCACAAACCGGTTCTGCAACGGAAAATGTTCATTGCGGTTCGCGTCTTTGGGATCGTCGTCGGCACCGAACTGCAAACTGGTTCGTTAAATTTTTTTGGTTCGTGCCCATGTCTACTTATGATACAACAAATATGTATTTGTTCATCAAATAAATAACATATATGTATCTCATATTCTCAGCAGTCATTACTACAAATTATCAAGATTCAAGAACATCCTTATTACTGATTTACCTTTATTACTATTTTAATGGCTTCAACAAAACCAACAGTTGTATTAATGTGATAAGGTGGTTCCCTCTGGTTTTGTTTCATACTCTACTTTGTTGCCTAACACCTGTGCAAAGGGACAATAAATGAAAAATGGGTAGTTAACTCACAATGGTTCTTCTACGCCTAAATTGCCTAAATATAGTTGAATATAATTTATTACAACTAAACAGAAAATGCAAACAAAATTAAGAAGTCCACTCTCTTCGTACCTGCATTCCTTTAAAAGCCATTTCCCCTCTAAAAGCTGACTTGGAGGTGAAATTTCAAAACCACTGCAGTCACAAAGCTCACCAAGAGAACTTGTACTAGCCTCTCCCTCTAGTTTACTTCACAAGCTGATATTGTTAATTTCAAAAAGTAACTAACTATAAGCCCCTCTTAGCACTGGCTAGTAAAACAGGACATAAATTGAGTAAACCAAAAACTTCCCTTATTTGAAACTGTTGTCCTAGACCTAACTCAGTCTTTCAGAACTTGGGGTCATTACATATGGCTTATCACTTGTATATTGTTGCTCAACAGGTACTTGCTAACTTCTACTTGTATTGCAGCTGTAACCCCCACACACAAACTCATATGAAGTGCACACCAGCACAAGGATGGCATGCCAAACACAAACTGCAAGGGATGGTATCCACAATTCAAGCCTGCCCTTGCCTCTTATTCTAGTAAAAAGTAAATCACAAGCATAGAGAGTAACAATAATGCAAACCCTCTGACTTCATGCCTAACTGTGTCAACCCCTCTATGAATTTCTCCAGTCTAACTTGAAGTTTACTTCGGCCTTAGCCTTATGGAGACCAGATTTGGGATGGAGGGGGAATAGAAAATGAACAGATAAAAGATTTGCATAACGAAGAAAGTCTTTGCAAAACTCTTGCGAAAACAAGAAAATTTAAAAAGGTGTCTCATAATAAGAGGATGTCGCTTTTGATACTCACATCTTAAACTACAAGTAAGGGTAGCCTCTGGTTATAGACTGTCAAGAAAAGAAGAATGAGGTGATGTATTTTGGCATTCTGCCTCCAAGCCAATTCAAGTGTACCATTTGTAGACAGACTGTTCCAAGGGAAGAGTTCATTCCTTCCTTCTCTGTGTTAAGAGGCCATTTAAACAACTCTTGAAGTATCAGATATTGGGGAGGGGATGTCACCTACCTAGCATATACTTCATTCACATTTTGATAGAAATGAAATGCATTTGTCTGAATACTCGAAAGAAGATTGCTTTTTTAAATATATTTCTTATATACATAAACAAATTTTTCATTTTTGCCTACTGATACTGAATTTTAAGCATTTAAATATACGTAATGAAATATAATTTGAATACATTTTAATGTAATATTGATTGTAATATTACAATAGGAATTGTTGTAATATTTAATGTTGTAATGTAACAATGCTAAATATATTAATGATGGTGGAAAACTGCAACAAGTCCTAGCCAACTTATGGTGTCCCCTGCTGGAGTTTTCAAGGCAAGAGACTAATTAAGGTGGTTTGCCATTGCCTGCCTCTGCATAGTGACCCTGGTCTTTGTTGGAGGTCTCCCATCCAATTACTAACCAAGGCCAACCCTGTTTAGCTTCTGAGATCTGATGAGACTGGGCCAGCATGGGTCAACCAGATCAAGGCCAAATATATTAATACTACTTTTGTTTTATTTTTCCTACACTCTTTCAGGCCAACTTGGATCTCTAAGGTCCTAATCCAACACTCAAATGACTACACCAAATTGGCTCTCAGCATATAAATAAATACTTAACTGATATAATGGGCTCAGTTAATGGTAATGTAATAGCAGCAATTTAATAAGAAATTTTGAGTTTTTTCTTTGCAGCCTGATCTCCATGAATACCTTTATTTTCCTCCTTTTCCCCGATACCATAGGGGTTTTCCAAATGTTTTTTTCCCACTGGTTCTGGCCCCATACTGCTTCGATTTATCCCTCAATTTTCACGTGCATTTTTTTTGCCTTAAATTTTGCTTTTGGGTATTGTTTTCCGCCAGTTTTGGGTTTTGTTTCCCAGTTCCTTTGAGACCACTTTTACCCTGATCTTTTTCTGGAAGCCAATCTGAGTCAATTTTTCCCCTGTGTGTAATATTTCTTTTGATTTTGTTTGAGCTGCCCACATGCACCCACCTCTAACCCATTTTTTAATGAATGGATGTTCATAATAATTGAACCAGTCCTCCCCTTACCTACCTTTCCCTTCTCCTGGTTTTTTCTTTTTAATCATTTTCATAGCATTAAATCAACCTTCCACTGTAACAATACATGCAAGAGATTCTCTGAGTTCCCAGCTTTCATTTTTTTAAAAAGTACGTCTCTAGCCCCTTCCCTTGCAGATATATACAGGAAAATGCAAATCTCTGAATGGAGTAGAAACTTACTTTTTAAAAAACATGAAAACTAGTGATTCAGAGAATATGTTGCAGGTATTGTTATAATGGAAGGCTGATATAACACTATGAAAATTATTTTTTTTAAAAAATGCAAAAAGCCTGGGGGGCAGGGAAGAACATTGTGGCCACTTCTGGCACCAGAAAAAGCAGTGCAATTTGAAAAGCACACAGCTACTGCTGCTCTGGGCTCCATCCCAACAGCAGGCAGTTTGTCCTACTGGTACCAACCTCCTCCTCATTGCTCTGGATCAGTCCAGTCAGGGCAGGGGGGAGGTATGGGTGGTGGAGCTGCTCCCCTTTTACATTTTCCCATGCAAAGACTTCCCTATGTGTTCATTTTGATTTTTCAAAAATTTAGTTGTTATACTGATACGTTATAAGCATGCACAAAAAATAGAAGTGGGATGCTCTGACATCATTGGTGGTGCTACTGATGATGACAGCATCCTCACTTGAAAATTCTGATTATTTAAGGCACTCACAGAACAAAATAAACCGACCCCACAACTTTAAAAATGCCAAGGGAAAGTCATACATGTGGAAGAACTGTACCCAAATCACTTCCAATGCTTGGGGATCAAGAAAATCAGGACTAAGTCGAGTGTGCAGAAAAGCCCATAGATTCAGTAAGTACCAATGAAAAGAGGGGACACTGGACAACTTGCTAAAATGCTCCCTGTACTACAATGTAACTAGATCATTAACCTAAGCCAGATATTTAATCTCCAGTTTGTCTGTACTTCTACTCTTCTTTAGTAAACTAAAAGCACACCATTTCACGCAGGTGCAAGCATTACGTTTTGTTTTTCACAAAAGTCAATCAATCAATACCATCAGTTCACAATGACAGCAAATACAATATGTTGCATAATATAGAAACCACACACCTGACAATTCTGCTGATGACTGTTACTGTTACTCAGCAGATATGCAGCAATATAGTTTATCAGTCCTTTATAACCAGCATGATAATTTAAGCATTCGGGAAAATATATTGTCTGTCTAGAAAGACGAAGGGGATAAGACTGAATTAGCCATAGCTTACAAAATGAATATAGGATAAAATCACTTGGATGCACTTTAAAGCACTCACTTCTTTATCAATAGAGCAATCACTCAGCTTTCAAAACAATAACAAAACCGAACCAAAAGCCAATACTCAGCCAGATATGAAATCATAGCCGTTGCTGAGTTTCCCATTTTGTCCTTGTCCTTAAAAGAAAGTGCATCACACAGGCAAGTAGGATAAGGAGACTGCTTCCTGACTGCTTGCCATTTTCATTTTCTGTATTCAGGCTTAACCATGGAATGTATGAAAACAGATAAAAGTTCCTCTGAGCAACTACAACAAGTACTTCCCTTACTCCTGAGTAACAGAGTGGCAGATCAGAGGGTCCTTTTTCAAGACATCTTCTTCTACAGTGTACGGATCCATACATTTATCTTGTACCTTCCTGTATTAAATATGCATCCCACACGTGGCTGTTCTGGAGGCCCTATCCTTAATCCCTTTCCATCCTCTGAAATGCAATTGATCCATGTGACATTGACCAAGAGAAGCAGCAGTAGGACCATCATGGAAACCCTAGCCAGGGAAAGTAGATGTATGTCACCGAGGGGTTTTTAATTACACAGGTGGCAAACACTCAACATGTAAGCATAGCTAATGCAAGCTCTCTGACTTGCAGCTCTGTGCCATAATGGAGCGGTTATAGTGACAGACTAGGATCTAGGAGAGCCAAATATGAATCCCCACTCTGCTAAGGAAGCTTGCTGGGTGACCTTGAGCTAGTCACACACCCTCAGCCCAACCTACCTCACAGGTAGGTTTCTCCTGGATCAGGTGTGTGTGGTCAGGGACATTTACTTTTCTTTACAGCTTTATCTTGGTGCACAGTGTGTGTGGGGGGGGGTATGTGCAAGCAATGACATCACTTCCAGTCATAGCGTAATGCCATTGCTTCTGGTACAACAGGAAGTGATGTTATGAGTTCCCTTCTCCTCTTTCCCTCTTCTTAGTCCTTAAACAGCAGAAATGGCACCAGAGTTTTTTTTAAAAAAATGCAAAAGTATTTTATTTATTTTAGAGGGGAAAGGTCAGGTAAAATCAAAGGTTGAAAATTTCTGAGGTAATTCTGCATAGATATCTCTGAGGTAAAATCAATACAAGCACAGACTTTAGTTCTTATGCTCTTCACAGGAACTTTAATTCTTACGTTTAGACGTTTTTATTCCTGTGTTTTCCCCAAACACTCTGGTATACTTTCTTTTAGGATTCTCTTTCTCTTTTGGGTTTAAGAACGCTGGTACCCACTTTCTAGTACCCCAAATCCCTTCTCTTCAAACACCAGTGATTTCATTCAGTTTTTGACTGAATCTTAAGATCTCCAAAAGGCAGTTTCCAACCATGTCCAACCAAGATTCTCTTTGTTCTCTAGAGTTAGTTCCCTGTTTAACTGGGTAGAGAAAGTCCCCTCTCCTTTCTTTGGCCCAAATGGGAGTCTGCACCTACTTCCCAAACTTCCTTGCCAACTTTTCCCCAGTTCTCCTATCAGTGTTAAACTGCTTTCAGTTAGGACTCTGTCTCCCCATTGTTCACACTCGATTCTCTCAGATAGGACTGAAAACAGACCCTCTTTTTTACAGCTCATCCTATCCAATCAGATTCCTTGGAGTAGCTTATCATTCAAAACTCTCCGGGTCCTTCCGCTGTTTGTACAGCACTTCCAGGCTTTTTAAAAAGTGCAGTCCGTGACAGACGTCATTGGGACAGCCACAGGAATGTGTATACGGTCAATTCCCAGGCTTGCCTGGCAATAGCAGGCAATCTCTGGGGCCCTGCCTCTTCCTACTGATTGCCAGTGATTGTCTGGCAGAGGCAGGAATCCTTGGAGATATTCTGCCACTGTCAGGCACCTGGAAACTCTACTCAGAGTTGTTGTGAGGATAAAATAAAGAAGAGAACAATGTTTTAAGCCGTTTTGGGTCCCCACTGGGGAGATAGGAGGGATATAAGTAAAGTAAATAAATAAATGTGTTTGCTAGTATTTGTCACATTCTTAATTTACAATTTTTAGTGCCTGTGAAAGATGTTGCACATTTTGATCTAAAAAGAGACGCTTACAAGCTGCCTATTCTGTAAATAGACCTTTATTACATTTGTTTCTGTTCATGAAAGCATTTACACAATTAGACTTCCAAACTGCTTACAAACTCCATGACCTTCAGCCTAGTAAGTCATTGCTTCTCAAAGCAACAGCAATTTCAATTGCCTCCGCTCAACAATAATTCACATAGCTCTTTCTGGTATGCAAGAAATCACTATAACATGGCTTTCCCCTCTTAATGGAAATGTAAGTGACCTTGTATAAACACATCCACCTCAAGTTAAGTCTTTGCAAACACATCTTTCAGGACATGCAACTTGATCATATGGGGTGCTTTCATAAGACTATTTTAACCACACAAACATGGAGAAAAGACACTTGTGGTGATTCCTCCATCTCAAACATCACCATATATGTTGGCTCAGTGTCGCCTCTGAGAAACAGAGAAGTTAGCTTTCTTCATTCAGAACTCAAGATTATCAAATGTCACCATGCAGCCCACAGTATCTTAAATGCATTCACCACAAACATGTTTGAACATTCTTCTGAGCTAGGAACCAATATTCTTGGTAAATAAAAATTGGCAACTCTGCCAAGTGTTGCTATAACATGACTCAACACCAGCCTCTTCCCATTTTATTCAGATTAGCAATGCAGGTTTCAAAGACTGTAGAATTTTCAAAGGAACATATATGCTATGGCGGCTTTTAGAAGGAAAGGGGAAATCAGGGACCTTTAGACAGGCAGGATAGGAAACACTTTGAAAGGCAAGTACTAGCACATGAGATAGTTTGCATAATGGTAAACAGGAGCCACAGAGGATACTCAGCAGGCAATTAAGGCTCATAGTGTGCTAGTGAAAGAAGTCTGGTAACCAAGATGTGGGAAAGTACTATGTTGAGATTCGATTAACAGAGATTTTTTAGACTAGTCACAAATTCTGCTACTAACCACCACCCCAAACAAAACTAGAGAGGGTTTTCAGTGAATAATTATTTGTGGGGTTGTTGTGTATCTAATACTTTGTTTTAACTGTCACTTCTCTTCAAGCAACAGCTGAAGAGAGCAATGATCAAACAACACTGCCAGGCTGAGAAGATCTGTTAGTCAGCATATTATCTGTTACATATACATGTAGTCAAATATTATACCAAGTTACTCTAAATGGATGCTGATATTTCTTTTCACTCTGGTTCATCAGGACACTTGTCAATGAGGAAAAGACACTGGAGGAGGGGATGAGTTTTCATTTGTCCAAATAAGAACCTAATGTTTTAAAATTCTAGAAGACAGCATATATCCTTCTTCTTATTGGAGAAGATTATTACATATTCTATTTGCAGTGATTACTGGCACTTCATTCATTTTTAATGGCTGCTTGTTAATATACACTCCGCTCCTTGAAGAGCTTGCAAAAAGTGATGCACTTAGTTGTAAATAGCATTTTTACAATTTAATGTTAAATATAATAAAAACAACAGCATGCTGCACCATCATCACTAGGATGCTTAATTAAGTTTCTTATATAAACATCATGTTATATCATCTTTTCATGAAAGACAGACAACTTTCCACTCATATGCTATCACCAGCAGAAATGAAATAATGACTTCATGAGTGCTTTCCCCACAAATGAAGGAGCTCAAGAGATGTTATTACTGTAACAAAGGCAGTTACATGTTAAAAACAAATACAAATTTATAAAATTTTCAGCCATTAAATGCTGGGGATACATAAAGGAAGGAAGATATTAAATTTTCATAGAAGTCCAACATCACCAAAAGAGGCAATCAACAACCAATTTAAAATCATAAAGGATGCTGTAAACAAATAGGTGGCTATCACAAAGATGAAGAAATTAACGCCAAATACAGTGCAGGAACCAATCTCAACACCACAATGAGATTGTCAATACAGTTCTATGTAGAGTTATTATAGTCTAAGGCAGGGGTGGGCAAATTGCGGCCCGCTACAGAGTTTTTTGTGGCCCGCCAAGACAGTAGAAAAGTTTGATAGGGTACATTTGTCTCATTAAACTGATTCTAAAATTAAATGCGCTTGCAGCTATAGATGATATGAAATTAGCACAATAAATAAATTGAATAAAACTACCACTATTTTATTTAATTTATATTTATTGGTTTTTATGATACAATTTATACCTTTTCTGAAATGCAAAGTTAACTAATGAATGCAATCATTTTAAAAGGTGCGGCCCTCTGCTAACCTCCGCTCCCACAAAGTGGCCCCCGAGCCAAAACAATTGCCCACCCCTGGTCTAAGGCCAATGAAATAAATAGGTTTGAACTGAAATAAATTTACAAGACATAAGAGTCACATATTCATTATGTATTTTTCTGCTATTTCCATTCTTGAAATTCAAAGTTGAAAGTAACATTCATCATTATACACAGCTACATTCTTTCTAAATCATTAAAAGTGTGAATACCATGCACATGGCCAGCATTAGTTTTCACAATACTTTAAATCATTGCTTTCTTTCTGAAAAACGCAACATTTTTTCTACTTAAAAATGCTCTAGAGACGTAATTAAAGAGACAGAAGATTAATTAATGTGTTTTCAGATGTACACTATAAATATTCTAAAATAAAACTAGAGGCATATCCAGTGTAAGTGCTACCCAACTAGTCATATTTTCCCGACTTTACACATACTTTGATACAATATGAAGTGTACTTTTAGTTAGAACAGTGAACGTGTGGCTCTTTGACATGAAACTTGAGGATCCTCTGAGTGCTGTTTCCGGGGTGGCATCTGTCCCATGTTTCAGGAAAATGGGCAAGGCCTTTGCCCGAAGAGGTTTGTCAACAGGCAGATAGTTTCCATCATGGGTAAGCTGTAAGCTTCCCTGAGGAGCAAATCTTATCTCAGGAATGGAAGTAAATGTGGCTTTTATGGCTAATGGTAGTTGCAAATGTGGCTCTCCATGAGCCACAGAGTCAGCACCACTGTGTTAAGAGTAATATAAAGTTACATAAAGAGGTAATTATCTACTCTTAAATAAGGTTCAAGAAGAGAAATGGAAAAGAATTTCTACGCTATCATAAAAAGGCTATAAACAAAACAGATGCTTAAAATGTTATGAAAAACGTTTCCTGAAAAAACACAAAAAGGCAATAATCATGCTTCTTTTTCTCTCACAACATTAACAGCTGTTATACTACATAAAGAAAATAAAATTGCAATCATAGGTCCAAAGGGCTATGTGGGGAACTGAGGCCAGGGCGCACAGAGCCACATAGGAGCATTTCAAGGCATTAAGGGGCCTTCTTCCTACTATAAGCATCCCATTCTTCACAGAAATATGCTTCTGAAAGTTGGGGAACTTTGGAGAAGCTGCCAATGGAACACAAGGAGCTGCAATTGAAAGACATCAGGCAAAAAGCACTTTGGTGCACTCAAAGAATCCCGGATTACATTTGGTGTTCATCTGATGTTGAAGAACCATGAGACTCAGGCTCCAAGTCTCAGTTTAGCAAACTGTGAAGTCACTGGTCAAAAAGAGCACTCATTAAAGCTAGAAAGCAAGCGATTTGAGTAAAAGCCTCCTAGACCTGTCAGAGGACCATGAAGGGACTTGGGCTACCGAATCTCAGGTCAAGGGTTGAGAATAGACCCAGCAGAAGTTCAAGCCATGGTGCGGTGGGAAGCCCCCAAAACTCGACAGCAGCTGCAGTCGTTCCTGGGCTTTGCTAACTTTTACCGACCTTTCATAAAGAACTTTGCCCAAATCTCCTTGCCGTTAACTGACTTGTTGAAAACCAAGGGGAAGGGGCCCCAAGGAATGAAGCCTAGTGCTAAACTCACATGGACTGCCGAGTGTCAGGAGGCTTTCAAGTGCCTAAAGCAGTTGTTCACCTCGGAGCCAGTCCTGCACCACCCTGATGAAAATCGTAAGTTTGTAGTGCAGGTGGATGCCAGCGATGTGGTGATGGTGGGTGGGGGGGTTGATTCTATAGGAGGACAATAAGGGAAACCTACACCCCTGCGCCTATGTGTTGAAAAAAGTTTCGGACTCTGAGCGCCACTGGGCAATCTGGGACAAAGAGGCGGTGACAGTTAAATTGGCTCTGTGCACTTGGAGACATTGGTTAGAAGGTGCTAAAATGCCATTTGAAGTGTGGACTGATCATACGAATTTGGAAGTGTTACGCACCCCTCGCAAATTGGGCACCAAGCAGTTATGGTAGGCGGAGTTTTTTTCCAAATTCAATTTTGTACTTAAGCACCTCCCAGGCAAATCGAACTTTCGCGCCTCCCCCAACATGACAGTCAAAAAGAGGAGATGGTGGACACTATGTTCTTGCCCGCTCAGCTGGGAGGAGCAGTCATTACTAGGCAACAGGAGAGGATCAAAGCAACGCTGCTGGCTCTCACAGAGTGGAAGGAAAAAGTGAAACCTGAGGTGGAAAAGGAGGGGGAGGAAATGCCCAAGGATGAACTGGAACAGGGTGAGCACAGAGGCTGGTATCGGCAAGGAAAACTATATGTTCCTGCCAGCCTGAGAGGAGAAGTGTTGAAAAGTTGCCAAGATGCTAAATTGGCTGGGCATTTTGGTTACCTGAAAACCTTACAACTAGTGCAAAGACAATTGCCCAATATGTGGCCCAAAATGAGGCATGATGTGTCGCAATATGTTTCCACTTGCCAAGTGTGCCCAATGGGGAAGAAAAGAGGAGGGAAGCCTCCCAGGTTACTTCAGCCACTTGAAACTCCAGCCCGGCCATGGGCCACAATTTCTATGGACTTTATTACTGACCTTCCCCCCTCCAAGGGGAGGATGGTGATTCTAGTGGTGGTGGACTTATTTTCAAAACAGGCCCATTTCATACCATGTTCTAAACTACCGACGGCCAAAAAGCTGGCCGCTTTGTTTATGCAGCATGTAGTCAATTTGCATTCTTTTCCTGAGAAGATAATCTCCGACAGGGGGTCACAGTGCGTGGCCAAATTCTGGAGGGAGTTGTTGCAGGTGGTGGGGATAGAGCAAGGGCTAAGCTCCACCCATCATCCCAAGGCCAATGGACAAACTGAAAGGGTTAGTCAGGTGTTGGAACAATTTTTAAGGTGCTACATTAATTATCAGCAGAGTGACTGGTTTTCGCCGAATATTGTTACAACAATAGCATACACAGCTCCACAGGACTCTCCCCATTCAAGATTGCTCAAGGGTTTCAGGGCAGGGCCATGCCGTTCATACATACCCAGGGTGACAGCAAAGGGGGGGACCTGACTGAGTGGTGGATTAAATTAACCGACCAGTGAGAAATGATCAAAAGAACCCTGGACAAAGCCACAGAGGACTACAAGAAACAAGCAGCTCAGAGATGCTCTGCCCCCTGGAGTCTGAAAGTGGGAAACAAAGTTTACATCTCCACTAAAAATCTACAGGGGGAGCAGCTGAGTAAAAAACCTGGGTGGAAATATTTGGGATCCTTCGAGGTCATTCAGGTGATCAATGATGTGACTGTGGAGATGAAACTGCCAAAGAACCTAAAAAATGTTCACCCTGTATTTCATTTCAGCCTCCTGAAGAAAGCTCCGTGCCCTGACGTGTGGCATCCAGATCCAGGGGTCCCCCCCCCATCATGAATGGTCAACCTCACTACGAGGTTGAGGATGTTTTGGACTCTAAACTGAAATGTGGGGAATTGTATTACTTAATTCAATGGGTTCATTTTAACAAGAATAATGTTGAGTGGCTAAAAACTTCTGATGTGAATGCTCCTACGCTTGTATGTCAATTTCACATGAAGTACCCAGGGAAGCCTGGGGGGTTAAGTTAGAAGAATCTTGGGGGTGGGCAGTATGTCAGATACGCCTCCAGCATATCTGTCAAGTGTTATGGATTTCTTGCTGCAGGGTTTAGTGTACCTCTGAGAACATGCAGAGGGAAACCTGTTTGCTGAATGGTTGCTAGTTGCTTATCTTGCAGGTGTTTTGGTTACAATTTCCTGGCAGACCTGAGAATGCAGCCTTGAAGTTCCAGCAGAGACGGCACCAGGCTCCTAAGAGATTGAGCAGAGCTCATCTTTTCCCTCCTCCCCTCTTCCCAGGCTTTGTGCACCAAAATCCTAATGGACTTTCTTTCCCACTGGGGGGCGGGGACTTTGACCTATAATTAACTTTGCTGTTACCTTGAGCTACTTTAGCCAATGCTCCTGTCATAGCATCTTGATACTGGTATTCTTTTTAATAAAACCAACTTTAACTCATTCACTCCCGTGATACAGAGAAGTGTTTTGGGGAGTACCTGGCAAGACCTGACATCTCCTGAAACTGGATATCAAAACAATTTTGACAAATAGGACAATTATTGTAGATTTTTCTACAATACAGAATCCTCTTCATTTGATTAAAATGCCTTCCTAAACAATCCTGTCATTTTTTGGACCTTGCACTTACCAGGAGGCAATCTCCCTGTGTGTGTGCTTCCACCAGGCACAATGATGTCACTTGAGGAAGTGATGTTGTTGCACCTTGCAGGAGCGCAACTGCTACGCACTGGCCAGGTGAGTAGCGGTGGGAGCTAGAGGTTGGGGGCAGAGGATACTCCCCTCCACTGGGGAACTGGCAGCCCTACCTGAAATAGACTTTATTATTGTATGCTTAT
This sequence comes from Eublepharis macularius, assembly GCF_028583425.1. Lineage (NCBI taxonomy): Eukaryota > Metazoa > Chordata > Lepidosauria > Squamata > Eublepharidae > Eublepharis > Eublepharis macularius. The sequence continues at coordinate 65,887,196 of NC_072796.1, read as the reverse complement.
AAGAAGCATACAGAAGGGGAGGTGCATTAAAAGGGGGGGAATAAGAAGGAACTGTCTGTATGAATACTTCTGTAAAGAAATCAATTAACAATTATTAACTGCATTTTGAATTTTCTAGAAATCTAGTCCACTCTTCAGGCTCGGCAATGGAAAACCTATTTTTCTTCAGCATACAAAAGATCGTGCTACCAGACCATACCGTCCATCACTTTACAGACTGACATTATGAAAAAACACTTCACTGTTTTTATGCCTTAGACGGCTTCCTTCATTCATTATTTCTCATTGCTGAAGACTGTACTGCATATTGTAAAATCAATAACTATCCGTACACACACATCCTCTCTTGTGGCCCCCACCTTAAGGAATGGACTGCCTGAAGAGTTCAGAAGGGCCCCCACTCTCCTGTTTTTCCACAAACTATGCAAAACTGAATTATTCAGGAGGGCTTTTTTACACAGGAAGAAGGGCTATGCTGTAAGGAAATGGTGCAGAGGGGTGCTTGGTTAAGGGGACAGGGACTTCAGGCTATACAACTGTGTTACTTAGTTTCTACATTGTTTAATATGTGGCGTTAAATTGCCTGTGCTTAGTTTCAGCATTGTTTTCATCTCTGTATCAGGTTTCTGCTTGTATTTAAATTGTATTTAAATTTCCATACCCTATTGCATTCTTTTTTGTATGTTTGATAGTATTGATTTACACGGTGTAATCTGCCTTGAGTCTCAGTGAGAAAGGCAGATTATAAATAATGTAAACAAATATTTGTTCTACAAAACTGTCTCACAATAGCTTAAAAACACAGTGTTATATGTTGTTAAAAGTTTTCTAGGGAAAAAATAGTACCACAAAATATTGATAGTTTTAATTATACCTCAGTAGCCTCAAGTATGAAAAATGGGAAGCTGTACTACTGTGTGGGTTGCAGTCAGTTTAATATGTATCTTATTTTATTACATTTTTAGTCCATTCTTCCGCCAATAAACTCAGAGAGGCCAACATGGCATTTTTTTTCCCTACTGGATCCTCACAAGAATCCTATGAGGCAACCCAGGATGAGAGACAAAGAGAGAGAGAGCATGCCCAAACTCACACAGTGAACCACATGGTTAAGCGAGGAGTGGAATCCAGGCATCCCAAACTCCAGTCCAAGAGCCACATCGCTCTAGCATTATCATTATTGGCACCATAGCCATTTTGCTTGTTTTATACTCACACAAGGTCAATTATATTCGTCTGGATTTTAAACATTATTTTAGTTCCTTGATGAAATAAACAATGAATTTCAAATCGGTTTTATTAAATTTCTGTTTCAAGAATGTTCTACATTCAAAGTTAACAGTTAAATGAATAATTTCACAGGAAGCGGATATGCTAATTTACAGCCAGAAACAGGAAATTTTAATAGCTCAGAAGTACAAGCAGACCATCTTTCAAGACAAAGGCATATCAGAAGGAAGAACTCCATAGGTTTTCGCATACACACAACTCAAGTTCACTCCAAATGTTATTTCTTATGCTCTGGAAACTGCTCCCTACACTAAATATACACACAATATTCCCTGGAAAAACACAGTGAGGGACATATAATCTCTCTTTAGGCCCCATTTATATATTTTGCTAGTTAAGAATACTCTTTATACTTATGCATGTCACCATAAATTAGTATTTTTCCACATATTTTATAGTTTTGCAAATATAAAACGTGACTTATGAAATCACCTTTAATCAACACAATTTAGGCTTGCCCTCCTCCCTACCCCTACCTGCCGCCCCCCAGCCTTACTCACCTGGCTGGTGGGGAGAGGGAGGCACAGGGGTGGAGAGAACATCATGCATGCTCTCCTGTGCTCCCCCATCGCACTGGTGACAGAGGAATCACAGTGCACATTGAAGCCAAGAACTGTGAAAGCCACTCCTTTGGAAGCAGTTTTCACTGAGCTCAGCTTCAGCATACACCACAACTCCTCCCTCATGCTCATTTTTCAGTGCGATGGATGAGTTGCAGGGGCAGTTTTTACAGTCCCTGGCTTCAGTACACACCACAATTCTTCGTCATGGTACGTAATGATTCCATTTTCTGGCATGACAGGGGAGTGTGGGAGCACGTGCTGCACACTACATGCATGCACAGGAGATGGCTCCCCTACTGTCCCCCTGCACCCCTGTCTTGGCCCTTGGGGCCTTGGCAATCCTAATACAATTGTTGGTAAGGGTGCTGTTAAACACCACAGTCTACTCTTGTTACAATGATGGGGGGGGGATTACAATACATAATCACCACCTGATAACCAACCTAGAGTTTGCTGTTATGTCACAGTCCACCAACTATGATTTGCACAAACTATAATTTTCAGGTTCAACAAGGAGCTGAGGAAGCAGCGTGGATTTGATTTAAATCAAATCGATTTAAATCACGATCTAAATCACTAGTCAGTAAGAGTAGATTTAAATCATGGTTTTCTATATAAAGACTCATTCTTGCTGGTATAATCTTAATATTTACAACCAGATGAAGGTTTCCTTTTTAGAATAACAACTTTTCAGATTAGTTTTACAGTTACATCAAAAAATTACTGATTTGCCCCCTCGAATTTGGCTGCCCTTAATATCCTTGGAGAAAGTGGGCAAATGTCTGTCCAGGTCTTCACACCTTCCACCTTAACCCAGGCTGTACAGAACTTCTCCTGCATTCTCTGGGTCCAGGGAGCATGTAAGAAGCAGAGAAACTCAGTAGACATTCAAAAGCCATCCACAGCCTCACCCCAGCCACAACGGATGGAAACCATAAAGAGTTGGTTAGAAGGTATGGAGAAAAGGTTGAAGCAAGGATTTACACAATTAGAAAATAACTTAAGTTTCCTCTGCTGTACTTTATTGGAAGAAGAAAAATAATTGTTGCCTTAATAGTAACAATTTAAATGGTTTTATTTAACTAAAACAATAACATTTTAGCATATGCATTCTTGTATTTGCTTAAACATCCATGTTTGTTAACTGATGCGGTTAAACGAAATATATTTTTTTAAAAAAACTTAAAGACTATCAGCCCCATCTATACATGAAAAAGTTAAAGTACATTCCTCTATTCCCAAACTGGGTCTCTTTTATGGAATGCTGCCATTATAGGTTTTCTCCTCCAAAGAAAGAATAATATGATAAACCTCAGGCTATACACACAAAGATCCAAAGACTTGTGGAGTATTCTGCTCAAAACGTTTCACTTTCATTTTTACTGCTTGCCCCTCCCTCCTCACACTTAGCTTTTTGTGCAGATCTATTCCACTCCCAACAATCTTCTATTCATTGAATGTTTTGAAATTTAGCACTTAAGAGGTAAGGGGTTGATTCTGTGTACATAACATTTGCAAAGGAACGATGACATTAAGGTCTTTTTTCTCAACTCTGTATGTTTATTTTATAACATTTTTTCTGTGAAGAGACGTGATCTCTGCAGACACAAATTCACAGTTCTGAGGTCTGTAAAAAAAACCCTAAGCATCTGTGATAATATCTTCTAGATATCAAAACTGCCCAATAATCTTACAGAAACCTCGGGAAGAGCATGGCATTGTGAATGGATTAATGGAATTAATTTACCAACAAATTTAAACATTGCATGAATATGTAGGCTCATGCTACATAATTAAAAACTAATCCTTATTTCATGATGGACTATAATGTATCTTAAATATAAAACTATCTTTAGATAGATCTTTCCTCAAAAACATTTTATTAAAAAAATTTAAATTTTAAAAATCCGATTTAAATTTTAAAAATCCAATTATTATTATTTTTTTAAAATCATTGATTTTTATCCACCCTGTGAGGAAGACAACAAACCTATCTGGCAATTAGGATTCACCCTCTGTGTAAAAATGGTTATTTTTCCTGTAAAAGTCTATTGAAGGTCCTGTTTATATTTACTGTAATGGTGGTAGTCATAAAATGGCTGCTCAAAATCTTAACCGACATTTCCATTGACCGTGATTAGGAACTCGTTTTATTTACAATACTGTCTAGAGTACAAGATACAAACAACAATATCAGTATATCCACCTGTTTTTAAATGGGTTTTAAGGCCACATACTTCAAATCTACCTAGTTTAGCCTTTAAAGCCTTACAGACAGTTGGATCTGCCTAGCTGAGGCCTCATTCCCATCTTAGGTTTCTCCTGAATGCTGCTTGTGATGAAGTGAACTTCCCAGTCATGGAACATGTCTTCTTCAAATATTATTCTACAGGATAGGTGGATAAAATGAATACTGGCAAACTGGAACTAAGCCTCAAGAATACTGGGAACTTTGTATTAAAAAGAAATAGAAACCTGCTCTATTTGGCAGCTGCTCTAAGGACACTGCACTAAGAGCTGAACAGGAAGTTGGGGGGTTGTCCTGTGATTTCTCAAGATGCCTGCTGAAGGAGAAAACAAACTCTGCTAATCAGAGCTAAATTCTGCTAAAGGGCTGAGCAGGAAAAAGTTACTTCAAGGGCTGAGGAAAGCCATCACTGCTTCACTTGCACAAGGCATCAGACCAGGAAAGGGGGACAGGGTTAAGCTGCACTTCTCACAGACTTTTTCATCTCTTTCCTGCTCTGAAGGCTTCACCTAGGAAGAGGGGGATAAATTAATAAACAATGTGCTCTTCCTCCACCCATCCCTTGCTCCTCTGCCCATGCTGCAAGGTGTCAGACCAGCAAGGACAGAGAAGAATAGCCCCACAAGGGCTCAGGAGGTCATGAATGCTTACTTCAGAATAAGATCAAACACATCAGTGATAATTACTTCTAAGTAAACATGTGCTGAACAGTATGGTTAATCATTAAAAAAAAGAATCACCAATTCATATTTTTGTAATCTTAGCGTAGAATTTATAGCTGTAAAAACATTTTTTAAATATAAATGATCATCCTCAGATATTACAAACAAATTGTCCCACAAGGCTTGTTTGTAGTATGAAAAAGAGAAGTGAAATTTCAACACAGAATGGGAAAGTTTTGTATTCGCTGCTGAAGGAAGCAAATACACCTTATTGGCAATGCATCACTCAGTCATAGAAAGCAAGACACCTGAAAGGCTACTATGAAACAAATCAGAAAAGGGCCTCCTGGACTAGAATTCTAACTAACCACATTAAAATCATACCTAAGCAGGTAATACACTCCTTTCAGCATTCAGAAGATAATCTGACACAACTGAAGTCAAATTTGTTATGGCACAGAACTATGCTCAAGCAAAACACTGATATTCTGTTGGAAAATTTGTCAAGAAGTATTCTATATTCCAACAGCACACAACAGCACATAATGACTAATAAAGCAAATTCCAGTGTCTCACCACACAACAGAGAGACATTTGTCTCCTAAATTAGTACAGATTTTGCAGGTAAGATGTAAAATGATCCAAAGAATTCTCCAGTGTTCAGCCTAGCTCTTGATGAGTCCTCAGATAAACTTGAATTTGCAGTCTTTGTCTGTTTCAGCAGATTTAGTTGCAACAGAAGAAATGTCGAAGAAGAAATGCACTAAAAGAAGCCACTAACGATGATGATGTAAAAATGCCATGACAAAGCTCTGACAGATACCAATGTACCACTGGATAAATTTCAAAGTGTTGCAGCAGATGGAGTAACTGCTACAGAGGAAATAAAAATAGGCCATATCATATTATTGAAAATCAATCTCAAATTTCTTCTTCCTTTCATATATCACCCATCAACAATATATGTTGGAAAAAGGTGTGGAAAAGGTATGAAATAGTCCTGGCAACTGTCAATTTTATCCATTTGAATGATAAAGACTTGTGGTAAATTCAGAAATTTAATTGAAAAGCTAAACCTGGAAGACAAACATATTAATTTTTCTTTACACAGGGTTGTAAGCCAGCAATATATTCAATAGGTTTGCAGAATTGTTTTACGTCTATCTTGCACCTCTAGGTTGGGGGTAGAGATGAGCTCGATTGGCATTACAATAGAAAATACCCACGATAATGGTGTTCGCACGATCGGGACCCGGTGGATCGGTGCCGTCCACGGCGACCGATCCAGCGTTCGGGGGGGGGGGGCTTGATCAGGGCGATTGGTATCTGATCGGAGATCCAGTCACTCCGGCACCAGTAATCTATTCCCCTGGCAACGGAGCCAGGGGAATGCCTGAGCTGAGTTTGCCCTCCTTCTGTCACCCTGGAAACCTGAATGGAAGCGCAGCTTGCCTTGATCAGCAGGGCTTCCTTCCAACCACGGAGCAGCAATGCACTCACCAGTTGGAAGACAGCTAGGGGAGGGAGGGGGAAGGGGGTGTTCTGTAGCCATGGGCACTTCAAACGTTTTTTGCTTTTTAAAAAAACGGGGCTTTGTAGGAGGAATGGCTGTTTTTCTGTCTGTCACTCTCTGTCAGACTGTGCCTTGCTAAAAGTTGCAACTCAGTCTGCCTCTTGCAATAAGACAAAAGTCCCTTGGTTTCAAAAGGCTTTACTGGAGATAAACAACCATTAGAGTACACATTCCAAGATACACGGATCTTAGCTGAACTAGGAAATTGTTACGAATGCCAAGCTAAGGATGAGGTATAGAATAAGCAGTTCCCTGCAGGCCCCATCCTCCCCCACAGTTCCCAAAACAAACGGCCCGAGGGTGAGAAAGTGAAAGTTTCTCAAGGGTGTCAGAAAGGCAGATATATGTAGACACAACATTCCTCCTCTCTCTGTAAGCTTCCAGCAACAGGCTTCCCACCTGCAAAAGAAACACTTAATACACTGACAAGATTAAAATGGAGTCTCTTTGGCTTAAACACAATCAGAACCTGACATTCTGCCCCATCTAAAATGCTCCTCCCCCAGGTTTAAGAGGATACTGAGTATGGAAAGCTTTCAACAATTTAGGGGCACGGATATGGATAGATTCTACCCATTCGTTATGCCCAGATTCAAAGTCCTTCCATCTAATAAGGTAAAACAACTTTATTAGATGGAAGGACTTTGAATCTTGGAATCCAGAACCTCTTCCACTTCATAATGAATCTGGTCATCAATTAAAGTAGGCATTGGTGGATTGGTGGTGTGCCATTGATTTGGAGGGGGGACCTTTTTTAACAAGCTAATGTGGAATGTAGGATGGACTTGACGTAAATTTTTGGGTAAGTCAAGTGCTACAGTCACTTTGTTGATTACTTTGCGGACAGGAAAAGGTCCCAGAAATTTGAGAGCTAATTTATGGCTGGTTTGAGCGACTCTCAAGTTTTTCGTTGAAAGGTAAACAAGATCTCCTGGATGCAATTCCCATTCGGCCACACGATGGCGATCGGCGTACTTTTTATAATCCTGTTTGGCTTTTTCGAGATTTGCTTGAATTAGAGTCCATTGCTGCGCAGCATCTCCCCACCACTCTGCTACATCCTTGGGTGCTGCTGGAGGGGGGAGAGTTTCAAAAGGAAAAGGTTTTAAATCGTAACCATATACTACTTTGAAGGGCGTTTCTCCTGTAGAGGCATACACACTGTTGTTATAGGAAAATTCTGCCAAAGGTAACAGATCAGCCCAGTTATCTTGTTGAAAATTAATATAACAACGGAGGAATTGTTCTAATATTTGATTTGTTTTTTCCGATTGTCCGTCGGTTTGAGGATGGTGGACGGAGCCAAGTCCTTGCTCCACACCCATAAGCTGGAGAAGTTCCAGCCAGAAGTTGGCAACGAACTGTCCGCCGCGGTCAGATATCACCTTTGATGGGAAAGAGTGTAATTTTACAATATGCTTCATAAAAATGTCCGCCAATTTTTTTGCAGAAGGTATGGTGGTACAAGGAATGAAGTGGGCTTGTTTTGAGAATAAATCCACCACGACTAGTATACAGGTGTGGTTTTTTGAGGGAGGGAGGTCAGTGATAAAGTCCATAGAAATGATTTCCCAAGGTCTGTTTGGGGTTTCAAGGGGTTGTAATAGTTCTGGAGGCTTTCCTTTTCTAGTCTTGGCGCTTAGACAAATTGGGCAGGAAGCCACATACTGGGAAACATCTTTGCGTAAACCTGGCCACCAAAATTGTCTTTGTAACAAATGAAGTGTTTTTAAATACCCATAGTGGCCAGCGGTTGGGGCATCATGACAACGCTGTAATACTTCTTTTCTTAGGCTAGTCAGTACATAAAAACGATCGTTCCATAGCCATTCCCCTTGTGCAGATTGAGATAGTTTTTCTTTGGGTATATCCTCCCCCTCCTTCTCCACTTCGCTTTTCAGTTTTTGTCTCCAACCCTGATCCGCCTGAGTTTGCTGTGCTGCGCGACTGCGCGTCGTAACCACGCCTCCGAGTTGCGTTGGCGAAAATACTGTGTCTACTGTTTCCTCCCGCTTGCTTTTTAGTTGGGGCATGCGCGACAGAGCATCAGCTAAAAAGTTAGTTTTGCCGGGTAAGAACTTTAGGGTGAAATTGAATTTGGAGAAATATTCGGCCCATCTTAATTGTTTGGCATTCAACCTCCTGGGGCTACGCAATGCTTCTAAATTTTTGTGATCTGTCCACACTTCGAAAGGATGACGGGCCCCTTCCAGCCAATGTCTCCAAGAGGAGAGCGCTGCTTTGACTGCAAACGCTTCCTTTTCCCAGACATTCCAATTTCTCTCTGATTCTGAGAACTTGCGTGAAAGATAGGCACAAGGTTTAAGGCTATTGTCTTCCCCCTTTTGCAGGAGGACACCCCCTATCGCCGTATCGCTGGCGTCTACCTGCACAATAAATGGGCGATTTTCATTGGGGTGCTGCAATACTGGTTCCGATACAAATTGTTGCTTTAAAAGATTAAAAGCCAATTGGCATTCTGGGGTCCACATTAATTTGGATGTGGGTTTCTTGGCTTGTTCCCCTTTGTTCTTTGTTTTCAGTAATTCTGTGAGGGGGAGAGTTATCTGGGCAAAATTTGCTATAAATTCTCGGTAGAAATTGGCAAACCCCAGGAAGGATTGCAGTTCTTTGCGGGTAGTGGGGGGTTGCCACTCCTGTATGGCTTTAATTTTGCCTGGATCAATTTTCAATCCATCTTTGGAGATGCAGTATCCTAAATAACTGAGTTCTGATTTGTGAAATTCACATTTGGATAATTTGATGGGTAGCTTATTGCGCATGAGGGTGGTTAATACTTGTTGTACCAATTTTACATGTTCCTCTTCAGTTTCTGAATAAATTAACACATCATCTAGGTAAACGACCACCCCTTTATAAAGGAAATCATGTAAAAC